>NC_139718.1:7429903-7474135 GCF_964188405.1 Protomyctophum parallelum | reverse complement strand
AATGTGTCTCTATACTCTTCTAGTACATCACCGTACAAGTGTTCATCATTTTCCTTTGAAGATAGTTACAGTATGAACTGGTCGTTTGGCATTCAGCCGGTGACATCAAACCCCCCCCCCCCCCCCCCCCCCCCCCACAGCAAAGAGAATGTAGGGTGTTCGTTCGACTTAAGCAAACACACACACACACACGCACACGCACACACACACGCACACACAGGATGTCCAAGTATAAAGCACTTAATTTCGTGTTTCTCTGCACTAATTGGGTCAAGAGCTTCCTCCAGTGTCTCCTTGATGTGCAAATGAACATCATGCCATCCGCAGGGACGTGACTCGCCATGCAGGCACAATCACAGGACACCTCGGGGTCCTATATATGCACCAAGACCAAAGGGGTGTGTGTGTGTGTGTGTGTGGGGGGGGGGGGGGGGGGGGGGGGGTTGACCTGTATGACGGGGAGGGGGAGGAAACTTGAAAGACGGTCAGAAGGTTTTCTGGACCCAGATATCACAGGAGGCTGGCTGATGCGTTATGTATCCCACCAACGTTCTAGGAAAGCCCTGCTGTGATTGGCCAGTAGTCGTCGTGATTGACAGTTCTTGTTTTTGCGACCAGTCATTACTCCTACAACTACAACCTATCTCAAACCCTCACCCCTGAACCTAACCTCCCACGGGGCAGCACACCTCAACCTAACCTTAACCCACGTCTAACCAATGACTATAGTCTAAACTATAAGTATGCACCCCCCCTAAACCTAACCCGAACGGCCTAACCTCAGTAAAACTATGCCTTCCCCGGGAGCCAATCAGACACATGGGGAGGCGGGTCTACCCTAGAACGTTGGTAGGATTCATAATCACGCCTGGCTGATGTGGTCCCACAGATGATTCTAGTGATGGGACTCATCATACATACAGTACAGTCATATGGCCTCTTCTTCTTCTTCGTCTTCGTCTTCTTCTTCTTCTTTCTTCTTCTTCTTCTTCTTCTTCTTCTTCTTCTTCTTCTTCGTCTTCTTCTTCTTCTTCTTCTTCTTCTTCTTCTTCTTCTTCTTCTTCTTCTTCTTCTTCTTCTTCTTCTTCTTCTTCTTCTTCTTCTTCTTCTTCTTCTTCTTCTTCTTCTTCTTCTTCTTCTTCTTCACTATTATTGTTGAGGTTTTAATAGGAGGGGCACAGTGTCTCCCTGCTGCGGACACTGCTATATGCAGTGGTGGAAAGTAACTATAAGTATACATTCACTTTAGTACTGTACTTAAGTACAATTTTGAGGTGTTTGTACTTTACTTGAGTATTTCCAATTACTACTATTACTAGTACTTTTACTCCACTACATGTATTTGACAACTCTAGTTACTGTAGTTATTTTGATTATTATTACAAAACATGCACTAACCATGCACTTCAGCCCTATATACATTTCAGGCCATCTGGAAATAGACGATCTACAAGCTCACAATGCGCCATGATGCAGACGCATTGTGTTGCATTGTGAGCTTTATAGATCGGCTATTTAAAAATATATATTTGTATACATTTGAAATGGGACATTCTGCATAGTGAGTATTTCTACTTCAAGTAAATTTTTATTCCAATAGTGTTGTACTTTTACTCAAGTATACACTTTGAATTCCGGACTTTTACTACATTGCAGTACTGATACTTTTTACTTAACCCATTCTGAACGGGAATCCATTTTGGTGTTAGCATCATGTTATGCTTTATCTATTGAAAAATAGCAGATCTACAAGCTCATAGCGCGCCACCGAGTGGCGTGCTACGAGCTTGTAGGTCTGCTATTTTTGAAAAATCGAAGAACGACTGACATTTTTAGAATCTGATCTCAGGTCATAATGGGTTCATCAGACCAGTGTGTGTCCAGTGGAAACCTCGTATGAATCTGATCTCAGATCAGAATGGGGTAAAACAATTGAGTACTTTGTCCACCACTGACTATGACACCCTGAACCCTGAACCCTGAACCTTGAACCTTGAACCTTGAAATGTCCCCTCTGGGCAATCAAGTTTCTTTCATCTTGTAAGATCTCACAACATTGTCCCTCCTGTTAAATAATGCACGTGGCAAGAGGATTTTCATCCTACTATAAATGCACAACGTCTCTGTTACATGTACGTACAGTATGCTCTTAGAACATGCATTGCTTTCTGTGTTTCTCCCCCCCCCCTCTACATAAATGTGACCACATTTTACTATGGGGCTGCCATTGGATTTTTTTCTTATTTGTTTTAGCTTTAAATTGACATATTGGTTGTTTAGTTTGACCCACCAGTTTTGGAGATATGGCTTATTGCGAACGCAGTGAGCCACTTACTATGACAGCAAGGGCTGAATGTCTGTGTGTGTGTGTGTGTGTGTGTGTGTGTGTGTGTGTCACGCTGTTACACCACCGGCCCGCCACCAGAGGGCGCAGCTGTAGCACACACACACACACACACACACACACACACACAGGGCGCAGCTGTAGCACACACACACACACACACACACACAACCACACACACACAGCTGCGTTCGCTTCACGCGTTTGCGCGTCTTACTTGTAGAGTAATGTCTTGCAGAAAACAGGCTTGAAAGGTTCACTTCTGTGGACTATAACCTTACACTACAGTATAGCTACATGTTTAAGCATTTATTTTACATTTACATGTCGATTTCAGCTCTGACATATTATCATATTATCACATATTTTATCAAAATAAAAATAAATCAGTTTTTCTCCTCTGGTGAAAAAAAGCCGGACGATGGCAGTCCCTCAGTCAAATCCGGTCACATATTCTCCTGCTGTCCCAAATCCCAGGTCCAGCTCATCAGTGAATAATCACTGCTCAACTCCGCCTCGCTATATCATTGGTCTACCAATAATCATCTCCATTCCCTTAAAAGCACCTGCGTACTCGCAATCAGCCCTCTCCCGTCCACCATCTCAGGCAGAGACAGCTCTGCTTGTGTACAGGCTTTGTGTCAAATTCAGGCCTGCTTCATGAGCCTTCTGTTCACTATATTGTTTCTTTAAGGGAAACTGGGAAAGAGCTGCGGTGTACCCCGTATATTTCCATCACATAGTTACACATTAGGTTAGGTGTTAGTGCCAGCCTATGTATTTTTGGTAGTGTGTTAGTTAGCAGGTTTTGTTTTAGTATATAGAGAAGTTATTTACATTTTTCAGCTGACAGTAGAGTTTTGTTTTTGTTTTATTTTTATTTCACACTCACCAGTTATTTTCCCTGCCTTTTGTTCAGACACTTTAAATAAAACACTCTACATTCTTGATTTTCTACATAAGTTTCTTCCATTCTTTCACTGGATATAGACCGCCATATAGGGACGTAATGTATGTGGGCGTGCGTCGGTATAGTTCACGTATATCTCGAGAACCGTTCGGTTCGACCGACCTATATACGTATAATTGTGGGGCTCTTTGACATGAAGAAGTTTGAGGACCGCTGACATAGAAACATAGGTATTCCGATGACTTAATGTGGTTAAGAAACTCCCCAGCAAGTTGTGGCGTCATGTCAGCAGCATCTGTCCGGTGGCATTACCATGTAAATGTATATAAGCCTATACTGTAGCGACACAAATTGAGTCCAATTCTGCAAAAGAACAGCCTCACAGCGGGATCCTGGGAATCATTTCTGCAGCAGACCATATTAATTACATTGACCATAATCCCCCACCAAAACAATGTGTGATCTGAAAACTAAAGCAGACTATAGTGGAGGCCGATCGTACTGTATACCCCAGGCTGCATGGGCGATCATTGAAAGTGATCTAGTCTCATAATTGGGTATCGATGGCCAATGATCCCCTCCATTTCGCCGCTTTTCCGCATGGGCGCGCATCTGGAACACCCAGACAAGCCAATCACAACCCCGCTGGGAGGGTGGGGTCCTGGCTCCCCAGGGGCCGACCGCCGTCCCCTGTCTTTTAATTGGATAAACTCCCCTGTAAATGGGAAAGAAAGAAAGAAAGAATGATCAATAGAATGAATCAAAGCATACGTACACGTACAGATATTTTCTTTTTGTTTTTGTTCAAAACTAAACTTACAGACGAGCCTAAACCAAAACTTTTTGCACATCTGATTTTCAACTCAGGGACAGGTGCGTTGAGATGGCTGAGGAAGATGTTCGACCTTTCAAATTTAAAATAAAAAGTTAGTTCCTTCTCATTTTTTAGGGCCCTCTCTCTCTCTCTCTCTCTCTGTCTCTCTGTCTCTAGCTCTCTCTCTCGCCGTCATTGGAAAAACACAATCGGAAAGGAAACTATACAGATCCATATAAGATCCAGTGTTGGACGCTGCTGTCCTCGTGTGGAGGAACCATCGCCTCCTCAAAACAATATGAAAGTGGATGGTTTCGGTGCAGCATGCGTGCTCGTGGCCTCGGGGTGCAGGACACATGGTGGGGTTGTGACGTGGTTTGATCAGGAAGCCTGGAGGTCAGGGCGACGGTCCAGGAAAGTCCTCCTCCTCGCCTTGGTCTCCCACGCAAGGAGGCTGCTGGCCAGCAATGTGTGACGTCACCGCTGCTTTGGGTCCAGCTCACTCTCTGTCTCTGTAAATATCTCCCCGTCTCCCTCTCTGTCTCTGTCCTCTATATAAATATCTCCCCGTCTCCCTCCCTGACTGTGCACTTAATTGAGTACAATTTTGACGTTACATTTACTTTCCGTTTCCACCAAACAGAGACGGTATCCATTTGTTGGTACTTCATTCTTCTACTCCATTGCATCACAGATGCAAATATTTCCAAAGAAAAAGGTTAGCCACTGGTTACTTTGCAGATATTACGGAGCATAATATTATTGTTATACGGTCCTGAATGATATGACTATTGTCAAATAAGTGTTATGGTTTTCACTTTGATATAGTTGTACTTTGATACTTATTTTTTACTTAAGTATAATTTATGTTATGCCAACAATTGTACACATCTATACTCAAGTAAATGTGTTAACATGGGACCGTTCCTTGTAACAGAGCATCGCTACATCGCAGTAATAGTACACATTTCTACCCCCGGTTTACAAGCCTCTCAACTAGCTCCACGACCCGCTAGCTGCTGGCTTCACCTCATGCCCCTTACTTCACATCCTCCCCCCCCCCCCCCCCCCCCCGGGTGCGCGCGAGTCTCCTTCATCCGTCCAAGACTTGGCCTAGCTATAGCATGCGTTGGGGAGGGAGGAGGAGGAGGGGGAGCGAGGTGGAGGGAACAGGTGGAGAAGCGGCGAGGGTGCAGCCAGCTCGCCTGCGTCGATCGGAAAGGGTCAGCCGGGGCCAGGCGTCAACATAAATCAACCTGACGTGTTCGGCCAGGCCTGTAGCGCTAGCTTTCTGCCGTTGCAGCGTCAGAGCGGCTTCCAAGCACCGCGGAAACCGCTCCTCTTAAGATTACGTGCCACCCCATCTCATTCACCGTCAGTGGAGTTATGGACAAAGAGTATAGGCTATAGGCTACGCAACAACCAGTACTTGAGTCAAAGTATGGATACTCCTGGTATCGTGTATTGAAATTTAGAAAATCAACAAATGTTGTATGCTAGATCGAAAGGTGTGAGTGAGGCCTTAGACTGCATGCTTGATGCTTCTTCCTGCCTTCCTTCTGCATATGGTTCCTGGTGGTTGTTGGGGGGTTGTTATTGAAAGTAAGTAAGTAAGTAAGTAAGTAAGTAAGTAAGTAAATTGTATTTATAAAGCACCTTTCAAACCAAAGTTACAAAGTGCTGTACAGTACTAAAACAAATATTTTAAACAATCAATTTAAAAGTTAAAGTTAAAACAATTCAGGCACACAGAAGCAAATAACACAACGAAGAATACAAGCAGAAACATTAATTGACAACAATGATGGTCAAAATAAAAGTTTACAGGATAAAATGCAAACTAAATGAGTGAGTTGTTAACAAGACCTTGAAACCTTCAACAGACTCAGCATTTTTTAATTGATAAGGGTATGGGCGTTCCACAGTGTGGGAGCAACCACTGCAAAAGGCCCGGTCCCCCTTGGTTTTGAGTTTGGTCACGGGAACATTCAATATTGTATCTATCTCCCTGCTCTTAACGTTTAATGATTGTGTTTCATTGTGCTGAGCAGGGAGAGAAAATGTATAGCAGAGCCGAACGTCATGATAAAATAACATACGCACACTATTCTCATTCTATAATAAATATTGGTTAAATCTATTTGTGAGTTATCTGACTGAACCACCATCACCACCTCCACCTCTCTCCCTCTCTCCACCTCCCTCCCTCCCTCCCCCTCTCTGGGCAAGGCTGTCCCCTGGTCCCGAGCCCAGGGCTCATGGCGTGTGTTTGGAACGGGTCAGTGGACGGGGTTTCCAGGGGCCACCAGTCAGCGAGTCGTCTTCAGGTGCCTTCTGGTACGGCGTGCACCGTGCCAGCGGAGAGGACGGTATAGCGCAGTGTTGATTCAGTCCACTAAAAACTGTGACGAAAAATGTTCGTCGAATATACCCTTTTTCCACTGACGAAAACTAAACGGAAACTAAATGGAAGACTAAGCTATATTATAGACTAAATATATTGGCAATATTCTCAACAAATAAAACAAAACTAGACTAAAATGCTACGAAGGGACTATATGGACAAGAGATCCAGTATAAGTACAAGACACAAGTCATTTTACACTTGGTTGCATGCTGAAAATTGCAGATCTACAAGCTCACAACGTGTCGCAGCGCCGGAGCGTTGTGAGCTTGTCAATCTGCTATTTTCAGCAAGTGTACAATCAGCCATTACGATGGCATCAAGGCCTGCCAAAATACATTTTAGTCGACTATATAGAGTTGGTCGACTAAAACCACATGGAATTTATTCGATTAAAACGAGACCAACACTAGAACATTCGAGATGACTTAAACTAAATGAAAACTATTATGACTAAAACTAAAATCTAAATTTCTTGTCAAAAACAACACTGGTTGTCGGGGTGGGGGGGCTCAATCGCAAAGAGCTTAACCCATCAGAACTAGCAAATCATATAATGTGTGTCCTTTGATATTTTAGCTATATGAATTATTGCAACATACGTTTTCAGAAAACTGTAAAGTATTTAAGAACAGTGGTTCTAAAAATAAAAATAAAACATACAAGCTCACAGTGTGTCCCTTTGTGCCGCACGTCTTGTACGTCTGCTAATTTTGAATTTTTTTGAAAATCCTTGAAAGTGTTTTGTAAAATGTTTAACACAAATCTTCTCTCCTGGGCGGTCCCCTGCTGGCACAAAACATTTTCAGATGGGTGCTTTTCAACCAAGGTTCATGTTTTAGGTTGTTATTAGAGAAAGTCAAAGGTGAGTGTTAATTTTCTTTCATTTGCTGCTTTATTTTGTTTTAGGGATTTTTAGCTGGGGCATTCAAGCATGGGGCTAAATGTGTATTCTTTTATAAAATATTATGGCGATTTGTATTTATTATTTACTATAGTCCCAATAAACCCCAGGATATTACATCTGGCCACAAACAATCCATATTATGATCTACTGAATGTGAAGGAGGCCTACTGGGGCGAAGCCACACTGTGTGTCATAGGCTCAATATGTCAGTTTGACACATTCAGTAGATCTCGTGATCTTTTGTGGCCAGATGGGGTTTATTAGGACTATAGTAAATAATACAAAAATAGATCGCTATAACATTTTGTAAAAGAAAAAAAAAATTAGCCCCATGCTCGAATGCCCCCGCCCCCCTGTCAAAAACAGTTAAAATTCCTAAAACAAAAGAAAGCAGCAAATGAAAAAAATATATAACACTCATCTTTTACTTTATACTTTATAATAACAACCTAAAACATGAACCTTGGTTGAAAAAAAAAAAAAAAAAAAAGTTGTCCTTTAAGTACAGTGCTTAAGTAAATGTATACCGGTAGTTACTTTAGAACATAATTATTAGAGAAGAACCCAGAGCGCTGAGCATTCTATCGTCTGCCGACAGACTAGTTGCTGCCAAACCGAGGCGATGGCCGGGGACTCTGCACGCAAATTACAATTAACAGTTAATCCTAAACAAGGAGTTCAAGAAGATGGCAATTTAATTTGCCCTCATTGAGGTTTTTGAGGATTCCTTTTTTTTTTTTTTCTCCTTTCCTATATTTCCCCTCCGTGCAATCCCAGGTGCCGGACCCAACTTTGAAGAAGTAAAAGATATCAATAGTTTATTGGCATGCAGCAATTATTAATTTAGTGGAGGCCAATAATATTTCACAGACACTTGGGCGCAAAAGCAGTTTTGCAGGATTTAAGAGGGGTTTCTTCTTCTTTTTTCCTTTTTTTTATCCACACAGGAGATTAGTTGAAAAACTAATGAATTTGAGAGGAAAGGGAGGGGAAGGGCATTAAACCAGCACTCCAGAAAGATAACTTGAGGAACAGATAAAATGCCCTGGGAGAGTCAGCCCTTAATGTGTCATTATGTTGGCTCATAACGAAGCCCCTTGTTCAGTGTTATTTACTCCTGTAAGCTCAAGTATAAATTAATCACATTAATAAAATAAACTGGAGGGTTCCCCCCCCCCCCCCCCACATTATCTTGGAATACAACGTGTATGCCTTAACACCAGGGCTCATGTTGTGATTGGCATTTCATGGAGTGATTTTGGGGGTCTGCACTAGTTCTCTCTCAGTCTGAATGTCGATGGAGAAAAACCTCCGTTAAATCGTATTTATACTACATTCCTTGGCTTGCATCATACTTTAGTTTCCATGTACAGTATTCCTTAAAAAAAGACGAGAGTGATGGGATCGATTAATCAAAAACACATCGGTATCAGCCGATTCAAGTTGTTTTTAGATTAATCGATTAATAGATTAATGTAAATATACATTATAATGGGATATATAGCCTGGGTTGCCTCCCAGTAAAATCGTATCGATAGGAAGTTACTACCTGTAACGAAGTGGTCCTCCGTTACTCATAGTTGGCACATTTATGCTTATTTTGCACACATATTATTGTACCAGTGTTTGATTGAAGTATTTTATATTTGCACAGCATAATGTACTTTAGTCAGTTGTATTTGCACACAAAAGGAAAAGTCATGAGTTGAACTGGTTTATTGAAAGTATTATGAACATGCAGTGGCGTGCACAGACATTTAGAGGGGCAGGTGCTCAAGTGGGAAATAAAGGGCACCTTGTGCAGCGCATTTTGGTGCGGGAAGTTTGGAACCCATTTTGGTGCTTTAGCTATTGAAAAATAGCAGATCTACAAGCTCATAGCGCGACACTGAGTGGCGCGCTACGAGCTTGTAGGTCTGCTATTTTTCTTTAATCAAAGAACCACTGACATAGAAACATAGCTTTATTGTGGGGGCCTAAATAATATAGTAGAAGCGTTTTTTTTTATCAAGATTTGATCAATGTCACCGCATGGTCCACACACTACAAATTATTATTATTTTTTTTTTAAGAGCACATTGCTAAAAGGGCAGGGGGTGCTCTAGCACCCCCTAGTGTCTATCTGTGCACGCCACTGAACATGGGAGTTGTTTCCTATGCGGCAGAATGGCCACTCAGCATTGGACAGTACCACCTGGGGAAACAGAGGGATGTTTGGTCATGATGGGCAAGTGCAATACAGTTAAGAATGCAATATGTGTCAGGGCAATATAAGTACAATATGTAATATGAGACTGTGTTATGGGTAATTGAATACATACTGATTCTGTTGTGTCTGTTCCAGTGTGTTCGGGCAAAAGAGTCCCCAGAGCACCATATATTGGTCTGGACTGGACCACAGTGAAATGGCCAGGGGGTGTTTGAGTTATGCATTGGAGCTGCTGATGATAATGGGATATGTGGTTTATCTATAGCAATAGTGGGCATAATTGATATTTACTTACCTGTGTAGTGATATAGATTCATAGGCTCATGTGATGTGGGTTATGTGGGGGTCAGAAGTGTTGCATGTTTGACCGGTAATATGGTAGAGTCTGCACTGATTGTTTCAGCTGCCTATAAAAGGCTGCCAGCTAGGAAGCACACACCCACTCAGTGTTAGATTCAGTGAGAGGGCATGGTGGAGCTGCACACCAACATGCCCTATTTGTTTGCTGCGTGTGTCATGCCATTTCCCATATGCTTGTAACCTTCTTTTGGGAATACACCACGGTGTGGCTGCATTTTACCTCCTGGCTCTGTGCTCATTCCCAGCCACTTAGCGGGCCAACACTACACTACCGTACATGTGCATTTTGTGAACGAAGCTGCACAAACCACAGTTGACCGGGGAACTTTGTCACAAGACGGTGTGTAAAGTGAATGTGAAGCCAATAAACTATAGGTACAGTGTAGCATATATGCTTAGTGATAAGAATATGGTTGGACCAGTGCTGCTGTCAGAAGTAGGCGTTATGGTGAAATGAGTTTGCATTGAAAACCTAAAGAACCCAAGAGACTGAAAGTTATGCTTAATATATTATTATTGAAGAAAACAAAAGTAAACAATCAATTCAGAGATAAAACTAAGTAAATTCAACCCAAAAGTTGCAGTCAGAGTCAGAGTCAATTATTATTCAATTGTCCAAAGTCATTTCAAGGTCAGAGGGGTAATGTGAGGCAGTTTCTGAGAGTGTATGGAGTATGGGGGGAGTGTGTGTTTGAGTGAATCAGAGATCCTACCGTCCAGGTAGGACAGAAAACAGGTTGTCGTTCTACTTCTGGGACTTAGCTCGCCATCGTGTTCATCATCATCATTCATGGGGTTTCATGAACTAAAGTGGCCTGAACACAAAAAGGCCAAATTAAATATCTTACCAAAATAATAATCTAAGTAGCTGATCTACAACAGCATACACATCAAACAAGCATTTACAAATGTCAAATCAAATAATCTTTTAAGTTTCAAACTTCAAATGAAAATAACCAAAACCAAACAAAACTGTTCAAACACTTTCAAATAATTTCAAACTGGCTGGCTGGCTGCTTCATGTGCTCACGAAAATATAAACGGCAATATATCGTTATCAAAGCTTTACCAATAACACAAATGAAGCTTCACAGGAATAATGTCTGTTTAGGCTATGATAGAGACGGTCCCCTTAACAGTCTGTTCGTGTGTCCGGAGGCTGATCTCACAAACCACTGGACCAATTTATTGCGCATACTGCCATTAGCCAAATGGAGCACCTCATTGATTTTTATGTTTATTTATTTTGTATTTGAATGTTTTTTTTAATATGTAGGCTATACTGCGACTTAAAATACATAATGGATGTCAACAAGGCTCCAAGGCTATCTATTGTTCGTGTGTGTGTGTGTGTGTGTGTGTGTGTGTGTGTGTGTGTGTGTGTGTGTGTGTGTGTGTGTGTGTGTATGTGTGTGTGTGTGTGTGTGTGTGTGTGTGTGTGTGTGTGTGTGTGTGTGTGTGCGGGTGGTCAGGTGTGATCAATCTGTGCATGCTTGGTCAGGGGCCCTGCATGCACAGAGCCTGAGCAGAGGCGTTTGTGCTGGTTCTGGACAACGGTGTATCCCACCGACTCAAGGCCGGGCACTGCACTCCCTGTGGTGGTGTGGATCTGTCGAATTTGAAGTCAGTGGGGCGAACGGTTCTCGAGTTACATGGATTACAGACGTGCACACACACACACACACACACACACACACACACACACACACACACACACACACACACACACACACACACACACACAGAGAGAGACGTGGTGCATTTATGTTCTGGGCGATTCAGGTCTGGTGACTCTATGGCAGCCTCGGTGGTTCAAAGCTGATACCGCGGCTATTGCTAATCAGCACCGTTTCATCATGATCACGTCAAACAACAAACATGGCTGCATGTCCCCACTGCATGTGATGGCTTGCGACCGTATGGATATGGCTATTAAATCGGACTATGATGAATAGTTTCTTCACAGAAACGACATGTTTTAGAAACATCGTCATCCGACATATTTTACCGTGTTTGTTTACATACTAGTAGCACTCGTTGATCGTGTTTGTTACACCGGGTTAGCCAGCCACATTATTGAAAACAACGTCATCTGCTTTGCTACTATTTCGATTGGTTGGTGTGAACCATTAATCGCTGATGGCTGCCGCTTTGGCAACGCCCATCCCAGAAACTGCTGCCGTGGGGAAGACTTTCAGTCTGAATAATAAATGGTAAATGGTAAAATGGTAAAATGGTAAATGCTAAAGGGTACATGGTAAAATGGCAAATGGTAAATGGTAAAATGGTAAATGGTAAATGGTAAAATGGTAAATGGTAAATGGTAAACGGTAGTAAAATGGTAAATGGTAAAATGGGAAATGGTAAATGGTAGTAAAATGGTAAATGGTAAAATGGTAAATGGTAAATGGTAAAATGGTAAGATGGTAAATGCTAAATGGTAAATGGCAAATGGTAAATGGTAAAATGGTAAAATGGTAAAATGGTAAAATGGTAAATGGTAAATGGTAAAATGGTAAATGGTAAATGCTAAAATGGTAAATGCTAAATGCTAAAATGGTAAATGGTAAATGGTAAATGGTAAACGGTTAAACGGTAAAACGGTAAATGGTAAATGGTAAACGGTAGTAAAATGGTAAATGGTAAAATGGTAAATGGTAAAATGGTAAAATGGTAAAATGGTAAATGGTAAATGGTAAATGGTAAAATGGTAAAATGGTAAATGCTAAAATGGTAAATGCTAAATGCTAAAATGGTAAATGGTAAATGGTAAATGGTAAACGGTTAAACGGTAAAACGGTAAATGGTAAATGGTAAACGGTAGTAAAATGGTAAATGGTAAAATGGGAAATGGTAAATGGTAGTAAAATGGTAAATGGTAAAATGGTAAATGGTAAATGGTAGTAAAATGGTAAAATGGTAAATGTTAAATGTTAAATGGTAAAACGGTAAATGCTAAAATGGTAAAATGGTAAATGGTAAAATGGTAAATGGTAAATGGTAGTAAAATGGTAAATGGTAAAATGGTAAATGTTAAATGTTAAATGGTAAAACGGTAAATGCTAAAATGGTAAAATGGTAAATGGTAAAATGGTAAATGGTAAACGGTAGTAAAATGGTGAATGGTAAATGGTAAATGGTAAAACGGTAAATGCTAAAATGGTAAAATGGTAAATGGTAAAATGGTAAATGGTAAATGGTAAATGGTAAACGGTAGTAAAATGGTAAATGTTAAATGGTAAATGGTAAAACGGTAAATGCTAAAATGGTAAAATGGTAAATGGTAAATGGTAAAATGGTAAATGGTAAAACGGTAAATGGTAAATGGTAAAACGGTAAATGGTAAAATGGTAAAATGGTAAATGGTAAATGGTAAAACGGTAAATGGTAAAATGGTAAAATGGTAAATGGTAAATGGTAAAATGGTAAATGGTAAAATGGTAAAATGGTAAATGGTAAAATGGTAAATGGTAAACGGTAGTAAAATGGTGAATGGTAAATGGTAAAATGGTAAATGGTAAAACGGTAAACGGTAGTAAAATGGCAAATGGTAAATGGTAAAATGGTAAAATGGTAAATGGTAAATGGTAAAACGGTAAATGCTAAAATGGTAAAATGGTAAATGGTAAATGGTAAATGGTAAAACGGTAAATGGTAAAATGGTAAATGGTAAATGGTAAAATGGTAAATGGTAAAATGGTAAAATGGTAAATGGTAAATGGTAAATGGTAAACGGTAGTAAAATGGTAAATGGTAAACGGTAAACGGTAGTAAAATGGCAAATGGTAAATGGTAAAATGGTAAATGGTAAAATGGTAAAAGGTAAATGGTAAATGGTAAATGGTAAAATGGTAAAATGGTAAAATGGTAAAAGGTAAATGGTAAATGGTAAATGGTAAATGGTAAATGGTTAAATGGTAAAATGGTAAATGGTAAAATGGTAAAATGGTAAAAGGTAAATGGTAAATGGTAAATGGTAAACGGTAGTAAAATGGCAAATGGTAAAATGGTAAAATGGTAAAATGGTAAAATGGTAAATGGTAAATGGTAAATGGTAAATGGTAAAATGGTAAATGGTAAAATGGTAAAAGGTAAATGGTAAATGGTAAATGGTAAAATGGTAAATGGTAAAATGGTAAAAGGTAAATGGTAAATGGTAAAAGGTAAATGGTAAATGGTAAAATGGTAAAATGGTAAAATGGTAAAAGGTAAATGGTAAATGGTAAATGGTAAAAGGTAAAAGGTAAAAGGGTAAATGGTAAATGGTAAAATGGTAAAATGGTAAAAGGTAAATGGTAAAATGGTAAAATGGTAAAATGGTAAAAGGTAAAAGGTAAAAGGTAAATGGTAAATGGTAAAATGGTAAAATGGTAAAATGGTAAAAGGTAAAAGGTAAAAGGTAAAAGGTAAATGGTAAAAGGTAAATGGTAAATGGTAAATGGTAAATGGTAAAATGGTAAAATGGTAAATGGTAAATGGTAAATGGTTAAATGGTAAATGGTAAAATGGTAAAATGGTAAATGGTAAATGGTAAAATGGTAAATGGTAAATGGTTAAATGGTAAAAGGTAAATGGTAAATGGTAAAATGGTAAATGGTAAATGGTAAAATGGTAAAATGGTAAAATGGTAAATGGTAAATGGTAAATGGTAAAATGGTAAATGGTAAATGGTAAAATGGTAAATGGTAAATGGTTAAATGGTAAAAGGTAAATGGTAAATGGTAAAATGGTAAATGGTAAATGGTAAAATGGTAAAATGGTAAAATGGTAAATGGTAAATGGTAAATGGTAAAATGGTAAATGGTAAAATGGTAAATGGTAAATGGTGAATGGTAAATGGTAAATGGTAAAATGGTAAATGGTACATGGTAAAATGGTACATGGTAAAATGGTTAAATGGTAAAATGGTAAACGGTAGTAAAATGGTAAATGGTAAAATGGTAAATGGTAAATGGTAAAATGGTAAATGGTAAAATGTTAAATGGTAAAACGGTAAATGCTAAAATGCTAAAATGGTAAATGGTAAATGGTAAAACGGTAAAACGGTAAATGGTAAAATGGTAAAATAGTAAAATGGTAAAATGGTAAAATGGTAAATGGTAAAATGGTAAAATCGTAAATGGTAAATGGTAAAACGGTAAAACGGTAAATGGTAAATGGTAAATGGTAAAACGGTAAAACGGTAAAATGGTAAATGGTAAATGGTAAAATGGTAAAATGGTAAATGGTAAATGGTAAATGGTAAACGGTAAAACGGTAAATGGTAAAATGGTATAATGGTTAAACGGTAAAATGGTATAATGGTTAAACGGTAAAATGGTATAATGGTTAAACGGTAAAATGGTATAATGGTTAAACGGTAAAATGGTATAATGGTTAAACGGTAAAATGGTATAATGGTTAAACGGTAAAATGGTATAATGGTAAACGGTAAAATGGTATAATGGTTAAACTTTAAATGGTATAATGGTTAAACGGTAAAATGGTATAATGGTTAAACTTTAAATGGTATTATGGTTAAACGGTAAAATGGTATAATGGTTAAACGGTAAAATGGTATAATGGTTAAACGGTAAAATGGTATAATGGTAAACGGTAAAATGGTATTATGGTTAAACGGTAAAATGGTATTATGGTTAAACGGTAAAATGGTATAATGGTTAAACTTTAAATGGTATTATGGTTAAACGGTAAAATGGTATAATGGTTAAACGGTAAAATGGTATAATGGTTAAACGGTAAAATGGTATAATGGTAAACGGTAAAATGGTATTATGGTTAAACGGTAAAATGGTATTATGGTTAAACGGTAAAATGGTATAATGGTTAAACTTTAAATGGTATAATGGTTAAACGGTAAAATGGTATAATGGTTAAACTTTAAATGGTATTATGGTTAAACGGTAAAATGGTATAATGGTTAAACTTTAAATGGTATTATGGTTAAACGGTAAAATGGTATTATGGTTAAACGGTAAAATGGTATTATGGTTAAACGGTAAAATGGTATTATGGTTAAACGGTAAAATGGTATAATGGTTAAACTTTAAATGGTATTATGGTTAAACGGTAAAATGGTATAATGGTTAAACTTTAAATGGTATTATGGTTAAACGGTAAAATGGTATAATGGTTAAACGGTAAAATGGTATTATGGTTAAACGGTAAAATGGTATAATGGTTAAACGGTAAAATGGTATAATGGTAAACGGTAAAATGGTATAATGGTTAAACGGTAAAATGGTATAATGGTTAAACGGTAAAATGGTATAATGGTAAACGGTAAAATGGTATAATGGTAAACGGTAAAATGGTATAATGGTAAACGGTAAAATGGTATTATGGTTAAACGGTAAAATGGTATAATGGTAAACGGTAAAATGGTATAATGGTTAAACGGTAAAATGGTATAATGGTTAAACGGTAAAATGGTATAATGGTTAAACGGTAAAATGGTATAATGGTAAACGGTAAAATGGTATAATGGTAAACGGTAAAATGGTATAATGGTAAACGGTAAAATGGTATTATGGTTAAACGGTAAAATGGTATTATGGTTAAACGGTAAAATGGTATTATGGTTAAACGGTAAAATGGTATTATGGTTAAACGGTAAAATGGTATAATGGTTAAACTTTAAATGGTATTATGGTTAAACGGTAAAATGGTATAATGGTTAAACTTTAAATGGTATTATGGTTAAACGGTAAAATGGTATAATGGTTAAACGGTAAAATGGTATTATGGTTAAACGGTAAAATGGTATAATGGTTAAACGGTAAAATGGTATAATGGTAAACGGTAAAATGGTATAATGGTTAAACGGTAAAATGGTATAATGGTTAAACGGTAAAATGGTATAATGGTAAACGGTAAAATGGTATAATGGTAAACGGTAAAATGGTATAATGGTAAACGGTAAAATGGTATTATGGTTAAACGGTAAAATGGTATAATGGTAAACGGTAAAATGGTATAATGGTTAAACGGTAAAATGGTATAATGGTTAAACGGTAAAATGGTATAATGGTTAAACGGTAAAATGGTATAATGGTTAAACGGTAAAATGGTATAATGGTAAACGGTAAAATGGTATAATGGTAAACGGTAAAATGGTATAATGGTAAACGGTAAAATGGTATTATGGTTAAACGGTAAAATGGTATTATGGTTAAACGGTAAAATGGTATAATGGTTAAACGGTAAAATAGTATAATGGTAAACGGTAAAATGGTATTATGGTTAAACGGTAAAATGGTATAATGGTTAAACGGTAAAATGGTATAATGGTTAAACGGTAAAATGGTATAATGGTTAAACGGTAAAATGGTATAATGGTTAAACGGTAAAATGGTATAATGGTTAAACGGTAAAATGGTATAATGGTTAAACGGTAAAATGGTATAATGGTTAAACGGTAAAATGGTATAATGGTTAAACGGTAAAATGGTATAATGGTTAAACGGTAAAATGGTATAATGGTAAACGGTAAAATGGTATAATGGTAAACGGTAAAATGGTATAATGGTTAAACGGTAAAATGGTATAATGGTTAAACGGTAAAATGGTATTATGGTTAAACTTTAAATGGTATAATGGTTAAACGGTAAAATGGTATAATGGTTAAACGGTAAAATGGTATAATGGTTAAACGGTAAAATGGTATTATGGTTAAACGGTAAAATGGTATTATGGTTAAACGGTAAAATGGTATAATGGTAAACGGTAAAATGGTATAATGGTTAAACGGTAAAATGGTATTATGGTTAAACGGTAAAATGGTATAATGGTTAAACTTTAAATGGTATTATGGTTAAACGGTAAAATGGTATAATGGTAAACGGTAAAATGGTATAATGGTAAACGGTAAAATGGTATAATGGTTAAACGGTAAAATGGTATAATGGTTAAACGGTAAAATGGTATAATGGTAAACGGTAAAATGGTATAATGGTAAACGGTAAAATGGTATAATGGTAAACGGTAAAATGGTATAATGGTAAACGGTAAAATGGTATTATGGTTAAACGGTAAAATGGTATAATGGTTAAACGGTAAAATGGTATAATGGTAAACGGTAAAATGGTATAATGGTAAACGGTAAAATGGTATTATGGTTAAACGGTAAAATGGTATTATGGTTAAACGGTAAAATGGTATTATGGTTAAACTTTAAATGGTATTATGGTTAAACGGTAAAATGGTATTATGGTTAAACGGTAAAATGGTATAATGGTTAAACTTTAGATGGTATTATGGTTAAACGGTAAAATGGTATAATGGTTAAACGGTAAAATGGTATAATGGTTAAACTTTAAATGGTATTATGGTTAAACGGTAAAATGGTATAATGGTAAACGGTAAAATGGTATAATGGTAAACGGTAAAATTGTAAACGGTTAAACGGTTAAACGGTTAAATGGTAAAATGGTAACATGGTAAACGGTAAATGGTAAATGGTAAATGGTAAATGGTAAATGGTAAATGGTAAAATGGTAAACGGTAAAATGGTAAATGGTAAACGGTAGTAAAACTTTAAAGGGCCACTTCACAACGTTTGCAAACAGAGCTTATTTTAAGGATGTTTGAGGACACAAGAAATACTTTCCTGGTGCGTGTAATATGTTTTTAATGTATTTAAATTAATATATTTAATTAAAATGTGGTCTCACTTCCTTCCTGGACTACAAAGTCACACCTCCATGCAGCCTCCCCCCCTCTCCACAAGGAGGGGGAGTGCACTAAAGCATTATGGGCATTGTGCAGGGAATTCAGCAATCCAATCAATCCCACACAGACTGCATTATTTTGCTGGCCATATAGGGTGCAAATTTCAAATTGTGCTTGTTATCTAGTAGAAATACTATTAACGTTGAGTGACTGCAGTTGCTGCAATTTCTACTCGTTCATATGTTGTTTTTTTTGCATTGTATTATATTTGTCTGTCATGTTAAGTTTCATGACCTTCGTAGGCTACTCAATACATCATTTTGATGTATTGAGTAGCCTACGAAGGACCCCAATGGAAACAAGCCATAGTATAGTGCTAAATCATCTTAGAATATATAGGCCGTGTCTCAGTGGTCCAGGCACCTTAGCTGGTAATCCAGTTAGTGTGCCGCGGGTTCGACTCCCGATCCCGACGGCCTTTACTGCATGTCTTCCCCCACATCTCTCTCCCCATTTCCTGTCAGCCTACTGTCTGTCCCTCCATAAAAAATATAAAATAAAATAAACATTAAAAGAAATCAATCAAGGCACAGGCCCGGCATTTCACGGGAGCTGTAGGCTACATGTCCGCAGACTGCGACGTGTGCGTGCGTGCGTGCGTGCGTGCGTGCAACAGGGGAGTTAAAGTTTGGTCGCGGGGGGCATTCGATTCCACGCCACACTGACCTTACTCTGGCCTCTGCGCTGCCAGCCACGGTGCCATTAGCGATGCAGAGGGAGGCTTTTAAGGGAAATCCAATCCCTCTCCGCATCGGATCTGTCCACTTCAGAGCGCTGGAAGCAGGCCCTGCTTTTTAACAGCACACATCCTCCACGCCTGGATCCGGTTCTGCAGCGCTCAATATCAGCCTCCCTGCACACCGCACGCATGCACGCACGCACGCACGCACGCACTCTTGTCTGCATACACTCACACATGCACGTGCATGCACATGCACAAACACTTTTATTTGTTGCTGTCGGGGCAGAAATCTCGTATCTCTAAATGTTTTTGTTTATCATGGATATGTATTTATTTTTATTTTTTCGCGTAATGAATACACTACTTTGTCATCATATGTGACCAGATTTGACTGAGAGCCAGCCATCGTGCAACCTGCAGCTATTCACCAGACCTGTCACTGCATGGTTTGACATATTTATGTCAAATATGAAATAAATGCTTAAACATGTTGCTAGGTGTAATGTTAGAGGCTTGAAAGGTTGACTTCTGTAATGACAGAAGTCAACCTTTCAAGCCTGTTTTCTTAAAAGGATCCAACACATTATAATTGCCCTCTATTACTAAAGACATTAAATAAAAACACTTTCATACTCACTCAATAGGGACTGCTCCTGTTGCAAATTGATTATATCATATGTTAATGTGTAGTCCAGCTCTATGGAATTATGGAATGCACGTTCTAATAAAAAAAAAATCAATATTGAACAACCAATATGTCAATTTGTGAAGCTAGGATTCTCTGCTTTCATATGACATGAAAAAAATCCAATGGCAGTCCCTCAGTCAAATCTGGTCACATGTAAGTGTCTATAAATATTGCGCTTTTTGAACTTGAATCCTGAAAAGTAACAAAAGTCTTGGACAAACGAGGTTTCCACCTCCGCTCAGACATGCCCATGAAAATACCACAACGACGTGTATACAGTATAGGTGTCAACTGCCCACGCTGCGCCTTGCACACCCATACACACCCATACTATACACACACGCACTCGCATCGTGCCATTAACAGGAGCCATGTCCTGTCACAAATTCCCAGCAACAGGTACACGGTGGGTACATGTGCCCAGCGGCTGTAATTTCATTCAGAACGTTAGCCACATCCTCCCCTGATTCAGTATACCCCCAGCGACTATCCCCTCTCTCACCGGTGTGTGCATGTGTGTGCGTGCGTGCGTGCGTGCGTGCGTACGTTAGGGGAGGGGGGTCTTGGCGGAAGTGGGGGACAGGGGGATTAGCTTGCCATTCTAATCTAAATTATTGAATAAATTCACTTGAATTTCTGTCTCTCTGTCATACGGTACAGAGGTCCCTTACACAGAGGTCCCTTAGCACGTAAAGCCCCAATTAAACAATGTATGACCTCACAACCTCACAATGTATGACCTCACAACCGTCACAATGTATGACCTCACTACCGTCACAATGTATGACCTCACAAGTCACAACCGTCAGCAACAGTTGCAATTTGTCAACAATACCCTTTCCAATGAACTCCGACATATCATAAAGATATTACTGTAAACAATTATAGAGAACAGCAGCCTTTGACAAACGGGGCACAAACGGCGAGACACTGTACACGACATTCCACGCAACTTCGGCTGGATGTTGCATTCCATAACAATCACGGCAATTTGCATAATGTAAAACTGGCAGGCCATGAATTCATAATGTTGTATAATATTCCCTCTTATCGTGCCACATATCAGAGGGTCCTTTTAAAGACTCAGATAGACTTGATCAGCTCTCATTTAATCCATTCAGGACGGAGGAACCCCTTTTGGTGTTTTAAGCATTATGTTATATTTGGCTAGTATTGAAAAATTGCAGATCTACAAGCCCAAAATGTGGCGCAAATCTTTAAATATATTCTTTCAGAACGTTTTAAACTCAAATTTTTGCTTCTGCATGCAGGGGGGGGGGGGGGGGGTGTGCAGGGGGGGTGCCCCCCCAAACACAGATAATTCTGGGGGTCCTTGACATGAAAAAGGTTGAGCACCACTGACATATAGAAACATTATTATGGTTCTTCAAAAATCTTTCAAGATTTCAAAGACTTTTTCAAAATCCTAAAAGATCAGACATTTTTTTAAATCGGCCTCAGTCCGAAACGGTTTAAAAACAAATAAAGGGAGCCTGTGTAAACAGTGGCTAAATGACGCACTGATAACATCAATAGTCTCCATTCTCTCTGTTCTCGCCAATAATGTGTCATTGTCATAACAAGCCCCATGCAGCGTAAACGCGGGGCCACACTAATCCCCCTCTGACCTTTGCTCATTAATTTTTAATGGTGCGGCTCGCGCGAGGCGACGCGGCGCATCCGTCTCCTCGTAAAAAAAGACCTCACGAGATAACGCCGCGCTGAAGAGACGTGATTATCGCAAAGACCTTTGCCAAACAGCAATTTCATTATCTTTTTTTAACCGTCCCCGCATAAAGCAAACAAACACCAGATCTATAGTCCAAACACCACCTTTCGGAAAACTCCATTCCATTGGGGAATGTTCCACAACGGCGCTATATATATATACATACACTAAGCCAGTGGTTCCCAAACAGGGGTCCGGGGACCCCCCAGGGGTCCTTGAGGGAGTTCCAGCGGGTCCCCTGCAGCTAAATGATCTTGACTTTGGCCAGCGTATAGCGGTGACAGAAACTCGAGACAGAAAGAGGGACCTGGCTCTTTTTTTTCTTCTTTTTCTGGGGGGCAATAGTGATATATAAGGGGGGGGGGGGGGGGAGGGAGAGCTAATTAAGATGTAATATTCTGTCGCGATCGATCGCCACTGACCATGATCAATATGCGGGCGGGGGGGGGAGGGAGGTTTGGGGCGTCTTGAGTGGCACAGAGACTGATCTGTCTGGCAGGAAGTGCAGTGTGGAGGGTGGGGGTGGACAGCGGAGAGGACACAGGGGTGTGCTAGAAGAGGCAGACCTGCTTCTGGAGGATTTGGGGACAGGCGTTTTCTAAGCATTTCTACATGAAACACATGCACCATCATCCCCGGGAACGGAGGTGAGTTATACTTAAACCCTGCCGCCACCGCGTGCGTCCGCATCGCTCGTTGTACATATGGCCTCTGACCATGACCTTGACCTTTGACCCTGTCAGAACAAAACCAACCCGACCTCACAGATTCACAAGCATTCGTTCGTTTGTTTGTTCATTCATTCATTCACATCATTAACTGGCGACAGTAAGGTTGTCTGGACAAATGAGGCAATTCCTCGTTTAATCCATTTAAACCTGAGGGCGATTCTACAAATGTCTTCTAAATCCTGTCAGTTTTCTGAAAAACCCATATTGCTATTTCAGTCATTCTCAAACATTTTCATGTCAAGGACCCCCAGAAATATATGTAATTGGCCGCACAGGGGGGGGGGGGGGGCAAAACGAAATGATTGACAGGTTCCACGGTATAATAAAAACAATATACTACAGAAACATGGAAATGACAAAAAAATATAATTGTCCGTGTTCAGCATTCTCTAGGGTTAATGTAAAGTCACTTAATTGTCGCCCCCGACATCACAGACTCTCATCTCAGTGCATGCAGGAAGGTGACCTGATGCTGTAGCTTTATTAGCGCGTATACAAGCCGGCTAATCCGCATATTGTACGAGAGAAAACAACATGCACAACATGTCCCGTCCATTAGTTCCCATTTTCCCATCTTAAAGTAGCCTCTTCTTTCACTCCATATCTCTACACACCTCCAATATGCACCCTTCACCCACCCCGTGCACCCACCCAACCCCCCCATGCACCCACCCACCCACCCCATGCACCCACCCATGCACCCCCCCCCCCCCCCCCCCCCCCCCATGCACCCACCCACCGGCAGCCCTCGCGGGTTTGGCGTGTACTACATATTATTGGCCCCTGCAGGGCTTTTTGTGTTTGTGTTGTTTCGGAGCATTATGATTACCCATGCTGCAATATTTCTATAAGAAACCGCGTTCCCCCCAAAACACTACGCTGGGTTTATTTGGAGCCCCTTCGCTCAACGCCAAAGCCCCACAGGACTGTAAACGCCACCTCGTTTGTCTGGAGACTTAATGAGAGGTTTGACTGTGTTCGTCGCAGTAGGGAGGACGCGTGTTCCAGGTAGTGTTAAATAGTTGTAAAGCCAATTTCCCGTTTGGTGCCGGATAAAGGATTAACTCTCTTTTCTCCCCCCCACCAGCCTCCCTCTTTTCTTCTCCACCCTATACCAATTCTTCCTCCCTCCATTTCCTCCTCCTCCTCCTCATCCCCCCATATTATTATTTTCTTTTTGGAATTGCGTCTGGTATTACTTCTTCCGCTAAAACTGAGAATTAGGGAGACCTCCTCCACCTCCTCCACCTCCTCCTGACGGCCACCATGCACCTCCTCTCCTCCACCTCCTCCAAACCCTCCTGACCGCCACCATGCACCTCCTCTCCTCCACCTCCTCCAAACCCTCCTGACCGCCACCATGCACCTCCTCTGCTCCACCTCCTCCAAACCCTCCTGACCGCCACCATGCAACTCCTCTGCTCCACCTCCTCCAAACCCTCCTGACGGCCACCATGCAACTCCTCTGCTCCACCTCCTCCAAACCCTCCTGACGGCCACCATGCACCTCCTCTCCTCCACCTCCTCCAAACCCTCCTGACGGCCACCATGCACCTCCTCTGCTCCACCTCCTCCAAACCCTCCTGACGGCCACCATGCAACTCCTCTGCTCCACCTCCTCCAAACCCTCCTAACCACCACCATGCACCTCCTCTGCTCCACCTCCTCCAAACCCTCCTGACGGCCACCATGCACCTCCTCTGCTCCACCTCCTCCAAACCCTCCTGACCGCCACCATGCACCTCCTCTGCTCCACCTCCTCCACCTCCTCCTGACGGCCACCATGCAACTCCTCTGCTCCACCTCCTCCACCTCCTCCTGACGGCCACCATGCAACTCCTCTGCTCCACCTCCTCCAAACCCTCCTGACGGCCACCATGCAACTCCTCTGCTCCACCTCCTCCACCTCCTCCTGACGGCCACCATGCACCTCCTCTGCTCCACCTCCTCCAAACCCTCCTGACGGCCACCATGCACCTCCTCTGCTCCACCTCCTCCAAACCCTCCTGACCGCCACCATGCAACTCCTCTGCTCCACCTCCTCCAAACCCTCCTGACGGCCACCATGCAACTCCTCTGCTCCACCTCCTCCAAACCCTCCTGACCGCCACCATGCAACTCCTCTGCTCCACCTCCTCCAAACCCTCCTGACGGCCACCATGCAACTCCTCTGCTCCACCTCCTCCAAACCCTCCTGACCGACACCATGCACCTCCTCTGCTCCACCTCCTCCAAAACCTCCTGACCGCCACCATGCACCTCCTCTGCTCCACCTCCTCCAAAACCTCCTGACCGACACCATGCACCTCCTCTGCTCCACCTCCTCCAAAACCTCCTGACCGCCACCATGCAACTCCTCTGCTCCACCTCCTCCAAACCCTCCTGACCGACACCATGCACCTCCTCTGCTCCACCTCCTCCAAAACCTCCTGACCGCCACCATGCACCTCCTCTGCTCCACCTCCTCCAAAACCTCCTGACCGCCACCATGCACCTCCTCTGCTCCACCTCCTCCAAACCCTCCTGACGGACACCATGCACCTCCTCTGCTCCACCTCCTCCAAACCCTCCTGACGGCCACCATGCACCTCCTCTCCTCCACCTCCTCCAAACCCTCCTGACGGCCACCATGCACCTCCTCTGCTCCACCTCCTCCAAACCCTCCTGACGGCCACCATGCACCTCCTCTCCTCCACCTCCTCCAAACCCTCCTGACGGCCACCATGCACCTCCTCTGCTCCACCTCCTCCAAACCCTCCTGACGGCCACCATGCACCTCCTCTCCTCCACCTCCTCCAAACCCTCCTGACGGCCACCATGCACCTCCTCTGCTCCACCTCCTCCAAACCCTCCTGACGGCCACCATGCACCTCCTCTGCTCCACCTCCTCCAAACCATCCTGACCGCCACCATGCACCTCCTCTGCTCCACCTCCTCCTTGTTTTACTCCACTCCCCCCCCCTACCTCTTCCCTCGCCTGCTCCAGATCCTGCACTCTCTTCTCATTTCTACACCATTAATGCGGTTCTGCTCAGCTGAAGCGCGTCCGCATATTCTTTAAAGGGCTGGTTTAACTCAATCATTAGGTTAACAAGCTCCCTGCACCCTGCCGATGATCATCCCCACAATTGGAAAGGATTTGTTCTGGAAGGTGAGTCCGTTATAACTACAGGACAGGACATACTTGCTAAAAATGAAAAGAGAGAAAAAGAACAAGAGAGAGCCCGGCGGCAGCCCTCGAGGCCCAACCCGTTCGTACCTCTGCCTCTCTCCTCCCCACCACCACCACCATCATCCCGAGCCTCCTTCCCTCCCAGAGTCATTCGGCTTAAATGACGTCTCTCGTTTTTAATCGGCGCTTTGAGTGAGCCGCGGCGATATAGGGGGAGGAGAACACGGTGCTTTGTGTAAATGGTGCAGACAAAACGACGTCAAGGCGCACGTCACACTCGAGTGACGGCCGAGCTATACACACACCAGGCCTTTCAGCACGCATTTAGGCGTACACTTCAGTCCTGTTTTAAGTACGCATATGGGCTCGCGCGTGCGCACAAACACGCGCCGTAAAGCCTGGCGTAGCTCGGCCGGGAACTGTGAAACCGCACAGGTGCTCGCACGCAGATCCACGGTTTCATGTATGCATGCACGCACACGCACACACACACACACACAGACACACACAAATGTATGACGTTAGCGTCATTAAGGGCCAGTATATGCCAGACCATCAGTGCTAGAAGCGTAAAACGTCTGCGGTATACGCCGCGTATACAGCCACATGCTCTCGGAGAAGCTGTCCCGCTATATCGCATGCTTAATTGTCTTTATTATATCTGCAACGCTCCAACCAATATATTATGCTAATGTCAGCGGCTATACGCCTGCTATGTCCTATTTATTCGCGCCGTGATAGCGCTCCCCGCGTACATACATGTTTTCTTTTTAGACCATCTGGCTCGGCATGTATGACCCGCTCGGAAACGCATGTATGGGCTAATTAATTAGCATAGTGCAGGAAGCAATTACTCGGTGATGTAGTGGTGTTGTTGTTGGTGGTGGTGGTGGTGGTATTTTTTCATTCCCCTCTCCATTATCCTCGCCTTGCCGTGGCACTCCAACACACTTCATTAGCTTTGATGTGTGAAGGAGTGAGGCGCGAGGGGTCCGAGAGGATGCCGTGTCACTCGGCATCTGTCCATGTGGGGGTCCAGAGGAGGCCGGGGCGAGGGGGGGCTCCTTCTGCATGGGGCCATCTGGTGTCAAACCGTGCCGCGCGGTGGCCTGGGGTTCATGGCACACAAAGACACGCCAAACACACACGCAACGCACACACGTACACACACATGCACACACGCAGATAGGCAGGCTGCAGGCAGGCAGGCAAAAACACGCATACAAGCCCGATGTCTTGAGTGCTCACGTTGCAAAACACACATGGTGCGGTTCATGAACAAGACAGTATGATTTATTTTTAATTTTTACATATAGACATGCACATACAGTATAGGAGTGTAATGTTTGCCCGTTACTAACTAATGATTGATTCATAATGAACCAGCAGGGCTCTCATGCAAAGCCGTCAGAATCAAATGTTCATCCTAATAAAGCCATGAAATACTTCAATATTTGTCAAAATGTGGAAAGCAGCATGCAGTTCTACACTTAATTCGACTAACCTTGACACCTTTAACCCTCAGTAGAACCGTCCGCAAAGGTGCAATCCGTACATCTGTATACATAATGTCCTGCCCAGGATTTCAACCTGCACGAGAAACCAAACATGTCATCTACTACAGTATTGTGTCCTATTAGGGCAGTACTACAGTATTGTGTCCTATTAGGGCAGTACTACAGTATTGTGTCCTATTAGGGCAGTACTACAGTATTGTGTCCTATTAGGGCAGTACTACAGTATTGTGTCCTATTAGGGCAGTACTACAGTATTGTGTCCTATTAGGGCAGTACTACAGTATTGTGTCCTATTAGGGCATACAGTATTGTGTCCTCTCCAGAGGGCAGTACTACAGTATCGTGTCCTCTCCAGAGGGCAGTACTACAGTATTGTGTCCTCTCCAGAGGGCAGTACTACAGTACTGTGTCCTCTACAGAGGGCAGTACTACAGTATTGTGTCCTATTAGGGCAGTACTACAGTATTGTGTCCTCTCCAGAGGGCAGTACTACAGTATTGTGTCCTCTCCACAGGGCAGTACTACAGTATCGTGTCCTCTACAGAGGGCAGTACTACAGTATTGTGTCCTCTCCAGAGGGCAGTACTACAGTATTGTGTCCTATTAGGGCAGTACTACAGTATTGTGTCCTCTCCAGAGGGCAGTACTACAGTATTGTGTCCTATTAGGGCAGTACTACAGTATTGTGTCCTCTACAGAGGGCAGTACTACAGTATTGTGTCCTCTCCAGAGGGCAGTACTACAGTATTGTGTCCTCTACAGAGGGCAGTACTACAGTATTATGTCCTCTCCAGAGGGCAGTACTACAGTATTGTGTCCTCTCCAGAGGGCAGTACTACAGTATTGTGTCCTCTCCAGAGGGCAGTACTACAGTATTGTGTCCTCTCCACAGGGCAGTACTACAGTATTGTGTCCTCTACAGAGGACAGTACTACAGTATTGTGTCCTCTCCAGAGGGCAGTACTACAGTATCGTGTCCTCTCCAGAGGGCAGTACTACAGTATCGTGTCCTCTACAGAGGGCAGTACTACAGTATTGTGTCCTCTCCAGAGGGCAGTACTACAGTATTGTGTCCTCTCCAGAGGGCAGTACTACAGTATTGTGTCCTCTCCACAGGGCAGTACTACAGTATTGTGTCCTCTCCACAGGGCAGTACTACAGTATTGTGTCCTCTCCACAGGGCAGTACTACAGTATTGTGTCCTCTACAGAGGACAGTACTACAGTATTGTGTCCTCTCCAGAGGGCAGTACTACAGTATTGTGTCCTCTCCAGAGGGCAGTACTACAGTATTGTGTCCTCTCCACAGGGCAGTACTACAGTATTGTGTCCTCTCCACAGGGCAGTACTACAGTATTGTGTCCTCTACAGAGGACAGTACTACAGTATTGTGTCCTCTCCAGAGGGCAGTACTACAGTATTGTGTCCTCTCCAGAGGGCAGTACTACAGTATTGTGTCCTCTCCAGAGGGCAGTACTACAGTATTGTGTCCTCTACAGAGGACAGTACTACAGTATTGTGTCCTCTACAGAGGGCAGTACTACAGTATTGTGTCCTCTCCAGAGGGCAGTACTACAGTATCGTGTCCTCTACAGAGGGCAGTACTACAGTATTGTGTCCTCTACAGAGGGCAGTACTACAGTATTGTGTCCTCTCCACAGGGCAGTACTACAGTATTGTGTCCTCTCCAGAGGGCAGTACTACAGTATTGTGTCCTCTCCACAGGGCAGTACTACAGTATCGTGTCCTCTCCACAGGGCAGTACTACAGTATTGTGTCCTCTCCAGGGGGCAGTACTACAGTATTGTGTCCTCTCCAGGGGGCAGTACTAAAGTATCGTGTCCTCTCCAGGGGGCAGTACTACAGTATTGTGTCCTCTCCACAGGGCAGTACTACAGTATCGTGTCCTCTCCACAGGGCAGTACTACAGTATTGTGTCCTCTCCAGGGGGCAGTACTACAGTATTGTGTCCTCTACAGGGGGCAGTACTACAGTATCGTGTCCTCTCCACAGGGCAGTACTACAGTATTGTGTCCTCTCCAGAGGGCAGTACTACAGTATTGTGTCCTCTACAGAGGGCAGTACTACAGTACTGTGTCCTCTCCACAGGACAGTACTACAGTATCGTGTCCTCTCCAGAGGGCAGTACTACAGTATTGTGTCCTCTACAGAGGGCAGTACTACAGTATTGTGTCCTCTCCAGAGGGCAGTACTACAGTATTGTGTCCTCTCCAGAGGGCAGTACTACAGTATTGTGTCCTCTCCAGAGGGCAGTACTACAGTATTGTGTCCTCTACAGAGGGCAGTACTACAGTATTGTGTCCTCTACAGAGGGCAGTACTACAGTATTGTGTCCTCTACAGAGGGCAGTACTACAGTATTGTGTCCTCTACAGAGGGCAGTACTACAGTATCGTGTCCTCTCCACAGGGCAGTACTACAGTATTGTGTCCTCTACAGAGGGCAGTACTACAGTATCGTGTCCTCTCCACAGGGCAGTACTACAGTATTGTGTCCTCTACAGAGGGCAGTACTACAGTATCGTGTCCTCTCCACAGGGCAGTACTACAGTATTGTGTCCTCTACAGAGGGCAGTACTACAGTATCGTGTCCTCTCCACAGGGCAGTACTACAGTATCGTGTCCTCTCCACAGGGCAGTACTACAGTATTGTGTCCTCTCCACAGGGCAGTACTACAGTATTGTGTCCTCTCCACAGGGCAGTACTACAGTATTGTGTCCTCTCCAGAGGGCAGTACTACAGTATTGTGTCCTCTCCAGAGGGCAGTACTACAGTAGTGTGTCCTCTCCAGAGGGCAGTACTACAGTATTGTGTCCTCTACAGAGGGCAGTACTACAGTATTGTGTCCTCTACAGAGGGCAGTACTACAGTACTGTGTCCTCTCCACAGGACAGTACTACAGTATTGTGTCCTCTACAGAGGGCAGTACTACAGTATCGTGTCCTCTCCAGAGGGCAGTACTACAGTATTGTGTCCTCTCCAGAGGGCAGTACTACAGTATTGTGTCCTATTAGGGCAGTACTACAGTATTGTGTCCTCTCCACAGGGCAGTACTACAGTATTGTGTCCTATTAGGGCAGTACTACAGTATTGTGTCCTCTCCAGAGGGCAGTACTACAGTATTGTGTCCTCTCCAGAGGGCAGTACTACAGTATTGTGTCCTCTCCACAGGGCAGTACTACAGTATTGTGTCCTCTCCACAGGGCAGTACTACAGTATTGTGTCCTCTCCAGAGGGCAGTACTACAGTATCGTGTCCTCTCCAGAGGGCAGTACTACAGTATTGTGTCCTCTCCAGAGGGCAGTACTACAGTATTGTGTCCTCTCCAGAGGGCAGTACTACAGTATTGTGTCCTCTACAGAGGGCAGTACTACAGTACTGTGTCCTCTACAGAGGGCAGTACTACAGTATTGTGTCCTCTCCAGAGGGCAGTACTACAGTATTGTGTCCTCTCCAGAGGGCAGTACTACAGTATCGTGTCCTCTCCACAGGGCAGTACTACAGTATTGTGTCCTCTCCAGAGGGCAGTACTACAGTACTGTGTCCTCTACAGAGGGCAGTACTACAGTATTGTGTCCTCTCCAGAGGGCAGTACTACAGTATTGTGTCCTCTCCAGAGGGCAGTACTACAGTATCGTGTCCTCTCCACAGGGCAGTACTACAGTATTGTGTCCTCTCCAGAGGGCAGTACTACAGTATTGTGTCCTCTCCACAGGGCAGTACTACAGTATTGTGTCCTCTCCAGAGGGCAGTACAGTATTGTGTCCTCTCCACAGGGCAGTACTACAGTATTGTGTCCTCTCCAGAGGGCAGTACTACAGTATTGTGTCCTCTCCAGAGGGCAGTACTACAGTATTGTGTCCTCTACAGAGGGCAGTACTACAGTATCGTGTCCTCTCCACAGGGCAGTACTACAGTATTGTGTCCTCTCCAGAGGGCAGTACTACAGTATTGTGTCCTCTACAGAGGGCAGTACTACAGTATTGTGTCCTCTCCAGAGGGCAGTACTACAGTATTGTGTCCTCTCCACAGGGCAGTACTACAGTATTGTGTCCTCTCCACAGGGCAGTACTACAGTATTGTGTCCTCTCCACAGGGCAGTACTACAGTATTGTGTCCTCTACAGAGGGCAGTACTACAGTATCGTGTCCTCTCCAGAGGGCAGTACTACAGTATTGTGTCCTCTCCACAGGGCAGTACTACAGTATTGTGTCCTCTCCAGAGGGCAGTACAGTATTGTGTCCTCTCCAGAGGGCAGTACTACAGTATTGTGTCCTCTCCAGAGGGCAGTACTACAGTATTGTGTCCTCTCCAGAGGGCAGTACTACAGTATTGTGTCCTCTCCAGAGGGCAGTACTACAGTATTGTGTCCTCTCCAGAGGACAGTACTACAGTATTGTGTCCTCTACAGAGGGCAGTACTACAGTATTGTGTCCTATTAGGGCAGTACTACAGTATTGTGTCCTCTCCACAGGGCAGTACTACAGTATTGTGTCCTCTCCACAGGGCAGTACTACAGTATTGTGTCCTCTACAGAGGGCAGTACTACAGTATTGTGTCCTCTCCAGAGGGCAGTACTACAGTATTGTGTCCTCTCCAGAGGACAGTACTACAGTATTGTGTCCTCTCCACAGGGCAGTACTACAGTATTGTGTCCTCTACAGAGGGCAGTACTACAGTATTGTGTCCTCTCCAGAGGGCAGTACTACAGTATTGTGTCCTCTCCAGAGGGCAGTACAGTATTGTGTCCTCTCCAGAGGGCAGTACTACAGTATCGTGTCCTCTCCACAGGGCAGTACTACAGTATTGTGTCCTCTCCAGAGGGCAGTACTACAGTATTGTGTCCTCTCCAGAGGGCAGTACTACAGTATTGTGTCCTCTCCACAGGGCAGTACTACAGTATTGTGTCCTCTCCAGAGGGCAGTACAGTATTGTGTCCTCTCCACAGGGCAGTACTACAGTATTGTGTCCTCTCCAGAGGGCAGTACTACAGTATTGTGTCCTCTCCAGAGGGCAGTACTACAGTATTGTGTCCTCTCCAGAGGGCAGTACTACAGTATTGTGTCCTCTCCAGAGGGCAGTACTACAGTATTGTGTCCTCTCCAGAGGGCAGTACTACAGTATTGTGTCCTCTCCAGAGGGCAGTACTACAGTATTGTGTCCTCTCCAGAGGACAGTACTACAGTATCGTGTCCTCTCCAGAGGGCAGTACTACAGTATTGTGTCCTCTCCAGAGGGCAGTACTACAGTATTGTGTCCTCTCCAGAGGGCAGTACTACAGTATCGTGTCCTCTCCAGAGGGCAGTACTACAGTATTGTGTCCTCTCCAGAGGGCAGTACTACAGTACTGTGTCCTCTACAGAGGGCAGTACTACAGTATTGTGTCCTATTAGGGCAGTACTACAGTATTGTGTCCTCTCCAGAGGGCAGTACTACAGTATTGTGTCCTCTCCACAGGGCAGTACTACAGTATCGTGTCCTCTACAGAGGGCAGTACTACAGTATTGTGTCCTCTCCAGAGGGCAGTACTACAGTATTGTGTCCTATTAGGGCAGTACTACAGTATTGTGTCCTCTCCAGAGGGCAGTACTACAGTATTGTGTCCTATTAGGGCAGTACTACAGTATTGTGTCCTCTACAGAGGGCAGTACTACAGTATTGTGTCCTCTCCAGAGGGCAGTACTACAGTATTGTGTCCTCTACAGAGGGCAGTACTACAGTATTATGTCCTCTCCAGAGGGCAGTACTACAGTATTGTGTCCTCTCCAGAGGGCAGTACTACAGTATTGTGTCCTCTCCAGAGGGCAGTACTACAGTATTGTGTCCTCTCCACAGGGCAGTACTACAGTATTGTGTCCTCTACAGAGGACAGTACTACAGTATTGTGTCCTCTCCAGAGGGCAGTACTACAGTATCGTGTCCTCTCCAGAGGGCAGTACTACAGTATCGTGTCCTCTACAGAGGGCAGTACTACAGTATTGTGTCCTCTCCAGAGGGCAGTACTACAGTATTGTGTCCTCTCCAGAGGGCAGTACTACAGTATTGTGTCCTCTCCACAGGGCAGTACTACAGTATTGTGTCCTCTCCACAGGGCAGTACTACAGTATTGTGTCCTCTCCACAGGGCAGTACTACAGTATTGTGTCCTCTACAGAGGACAGTACTACAGTATTGTGTCCTCTCCAGAGGGCAGTACTACAGTATTGTGTCCTCTCCAGAGGGCAGTACTACAGTATTGTGTCCTCTCCACAGGGCAGTACTACAGTATTGTGTCCTCTCCACAGGGCAGTACTACAGTATTGTGTCCTCTACAGAGGACAGTACTACAGTATTGTGTCCTCTCCAGAGGGCAGTACTACAGTATTGTGTCCTCTCCAGAGGGCAGTACTACAGTATTGTGTCCTCTCCAGAGGGCAGTACTACAGTATTGTGTCCTCTACAGAGGACAGTACTACAGTATTGTGTCCTCTACAGAGGGCAGTACTACAGTATTGTGTCCTCTCCACAGGGCAGTACTACAGTATTGTGTCCTCTCCAGAGGGCAGTACTACAGTATTGTGTCCTCTCCACAGGGCAGTACTACAGTATCGTGTCCTCTCCACAGGGCAGTACTACAGTATTGTGTCCTCTCCAGGGGGCAGTACTAAAGTATCGTGTCCTCTCCAGGGGGCAGTACTACAGTATTGTGTCCTCTCCACAGGGCAGTACTACAGTATCGTGTCCTCTCCACAGGGCAGTACTACAGTATTGTGTCCTCTCCAGGGGGCAGTACTACAGTATTGTGTCCTCTACAGGGGGCAGTACTACAGTATCGTGTCCTCTCCACAGGGCAGTACTACAGTATTGTGTCCTCTCCAGAGGGCAGTACTACAGTATTGTGTCCTCTACAGAGGGCAGTACTACAGTACTGTGTCCTCTCCACAGGGCAGTACTACAGTATCGTGTCCTCTCCAGAGGGCAGTACTACAGTATTGTGTCCTCTACAGAGGGCAGTACTACAGTATTGTGTCCTCTCCAGAGGGCAGTACTACAGTATTGTGTCCTCTCCAGAGGGCAGTACTACAGTATTGTGTCCTCTCCAGAGGGCAGTACTACAGTATTGTGTCCTCTACAGAGGGCAGTACTACAGTATTGTGTCCTCTACAGAGGGCAGTACTACAGTATTGTGTCCTCTACAGAGGGCAGTACTACAGTATTGTGTCCTCTACAGAGGGCAGTACTACAGTATCGTGTCCTCTCCACAGGGCAGTACTACAGTATTGTGTCCTCTACAGAGGGCAGTACTACAGTATCGTGTCCTCTCCACAGGGCAGTACTACAGTATTGTGTCCTCTACAGAGGGCAGTACTACAGTATCGTGTCCTCTCCACAGGGCAGTACTACAGTATCGTGTCCTCTCCACAGGGCAGTACTACAGTATTGTGTCCTCTCCACAGGGCAGTACTACAGTATTGTGTCCTCTCCACAGGGCAGTACTACAGTATTGTGTCCTCTCCAGAGGGCAGTACTACAGTATTGTGTCCTCTCCAGAGGGCAGTACTACAGTAGTGTGTCCTCTCCAGAGGGCAGTACTACAGTATTGTGTCCTCTACAGAGGGCAGTACTACAGTATTGTGTCCTCTACAGAGGGCAGTACTACAGTACTGTGTCCTCTCCACAGGACAGTACTACAGTATTGTGTCCTCTACAGAGGGCAGTACTACAGTATCGTGTCCTCTCCAGAGGGCAGTACTACAGTATTGTGTCCTCTCCAGAGGGCAGTACTACAGTATTGTGTCCTATTAGGGCAGTACTACAGTATTGTGTCCTCTCCACAGGGCAGTACTACAGTATTGTGTCCTATTAGGGCAGTACTACAGTATTGTGTCCTCTCCAGAGGGCAGTACTACAGTATTGTGTCCTCTCCAGAGGGCAGTACTACAGTATTGTGTCCTCTCCACAGGGCAGTACTACAGTATTGTGTCCTCTCCACAGGGCAGTACTACAGTATTGTGTCCTCTCCAGAGGGCAGTACTACAGTATCGTGTCCTCTCCAGAGGGCAGTACTACAGTATTGTGTCCTCTCCAGAGGGCAGTACTACAGTATTGTGTCCTCTCCAGAGGGCAGTACTACAGTATTGTGTCCTCTACAGAGGGCAGTACTACAGTACTGTGTCCTCTACAGAGGGCAGTACTACAGTATTGTGTCCTCTCCAGAGGGCAGTACTACAGTATTGTGTCCTCTCCAGAGGGCAGTACTACAGTATCGTGTCCTCTCCACAGGGCAGTACTACAGTATTGTGTCCTCTCCAGAGGGCAGTACTACAGTATCGTGTCCTCTCCACAGGGCAGTACTACAGTATTGTGTCCTCTCCAGAGGGCAGTACTACAGTACTGTGTCCTCTACAGAGGGCAGTACTACAGTATTGTGTCCTCTCCAGAGGGCAGTACTACAGTATTGTGTCCTCTCCAGAGGGCAGTACTACAGTATCGTGTCCTCTCCACAGGGCAGTACTACAGTATTGTGTCCTCTCCAGAGGGCAGTACTACAGTATTGTGTCCTCTCCACAGGGCAGTACTACAGTATTGTGTCCTCTCCAGAGGGCAGTACAGTATTGTGTCCTCTCCACAGGGCAGTACTACAGTATTGTGTCCTCTCCAGAGGGCAGTACTACAGTATTGTGTCCTCTCCAGAGGGCAGTACTACAGTATTGTGTCCTCTACAGAGGGCAGTACTACAGTATCGTGTCCTCTCCACAGGGCAGTACTACAGTATTGTGTCCTCTCCAGAGGGCAGTACTACAGTATTGTGTCCTCTACAGAGGGCAGTACTACAGTATTGTGTCCTCTCCAGAGGGCAGTACTACAGTATTGTGTCCTCTCCACAGGGCAGTACTACAGTATTGTGTCCTCTCCACAGGGCAGTACTACAGTATTGTGTCCTCTCCACAGGGCAGTACTACAGTATTGTGTCCTCTACAGAGGGCAGTACTACAGTATCGTGTCCTCTCCAGAGGGCAGTACTACAGTATTGTGTCCTCTCCACAGGGCAGTACTACAGTATTGTGTCCTCTCCAGAGGGCAGTACAGTATTGTGTCCTCTCCAGAGGGCAGTACTACAGTATTGTGTCCTCTCCAGAGGGCAGTACTACAGTATTGTGTCCTCTCCAGAGGGCAGTACTACAGTATTGTGTCCTCTCCAGAGGGCAGTACTACAGTATTGTGTCCTCTCCAGAGGACAGTACTACAGTATTGTGTCCTCTACAGAGGGCAGTACTACAGTATTGTGTCCTATTAGGGCAGTACTACAGTATTGTGTCCTCTCCACAGGGCAGTACTACAGTATTGTGTCCTCTCCACAGGGCAGTACTACAGTATTGTGTCCTCTACAGAGGGCAGTACTACAGTATTGTGTCCTCTCCAGAGGGCAGTACTACAGTATTGTGTCCTCTCCAGAGGACAGTACTACAGTATTGTGTCCTCTCCACAGGGCAGTACTACAGTATTGTGTCCTCTACAGAGGGCAGTACTACAGTATTGTGTCCTCTCCAGAGGGCAGTACTACAGTATTGTGTCCTCTCCAGAGGGCAGTACAGTATTGTGTCCTCTCCAGAGGGCAGTACTACAGTATCGTGTCCTCTCCACAGGGCAGTACTACAGTATTGTGTCCTCTCCAGAGGGCAGTACTACAGTATTGTGTCCTCTCCAGAGGGCAGTACTACAGTATTGTGTCCTCTCCACAGGGCAGTACTACAGTATTGTGTCCTCTCCAGAGGGCAGTACAGTATTGTGTCCTCTCCACAGGGCAGTACTACAGTATTGTGTCCTCTCCAGAGGGCAGTACTACAGTATTGTGTCCTCTCCAGAGGGCAGTACTACAGTATTGTGTCCTCTCCAGAGGGCAGTACTACAGTATTGTGTCCTCTCCAGAGGGCAGTACTACAGTATTGTGTCCTATTAGGGCAGTACTACAGTATTGTGTCCTCTCCAGAGGGCAGTACTACAGTATCGTGTCCTCTCCAAGGGGGCAGTACTACAGTATTGTGTCCTCTACAGAGGGCAGTACTACAGTATCGTGTCCTCTCCACAGGGCAGTACTACAGTATTGTGTCCTCTCCAGAGGGCAGTACTACAGTATTGTGTCCTCTCCAGAGGGCAGTACTACAGTATTGTGTCCTCTCCAGAGGGCAGTACTACAGTATTGTGTCCTCTCCAGAGGGCAGTACTACAGTATTGTGTCCTATTAGGGCAGTACTACAGTATTGTGTCCTCTCCAGAGGGCAGTACTACAGTATCGTGTCCTCTCCAAGGGGGCAGTACTACAGTATTGTGTCCTCTACAGAGGGCAGTACTACAGTATCGTGTCCTCTCCACAGGGCAGTACTACAGTATTGTGTCCTCTCCACAGGGCAGTACTACAGTATCGTGTCCTCTCCAGAGGGCAGTACTACAGTATTGTGTCCTCTCCAGAGGGCAGTACTACAGTATTGTGTCCTCTCCACAGGGCAGTACTACAGTATTGTGTCCTCTCCAGAGGGCAGTACTACAGTATTGTGTCCTCTCCAGAGGGCAGTACTACAGTATTGTGTCCTATTAGGGCAGTACTACAGTATTGTGTCCTCTCCAGAGGGCAGTACTACAGTATTGTGTCCTATTAGGGCAGTACTACAGTATTGTGTCCTCTCCACAGGGCAGTACTACAGTACTGTGTCCTCTCCAGAGGGCAGTACTACAGTATTGTGTCCTCTCCAGAGGGCAGTACTACAGTATTGTGTCCTCTCCAGAGGGCAGTACTACAGTATTGTGTCCTCTCCAGAGGGCAGTACTACAGTATTGTGTCCTCTCCAGAGGGCAGTACTACAGTATTGTGTCCTCTCCAGAGGGCAGTACTACAGTACTGTGTCCTCTCCACAGGGCAGTACTACAGTATTGTGTCCTCTCCAGAGGGCAGTACTACAGTATTGTGTCCTCTCCAGAGGGCAGTACTACAGTATTGTGTCCTCTCCAGAGGGCAGTACTACAGTATTGTGTCCTCTCCAGAGGGCAGTACTACAGTATTGTGTCCTCTCCAGAGGGCAGTACTACAGTATTGTGTCCTCTCCAGAGGGCAGTACTACAGTATTGTGTCCTCTCCACAGGGCAGTACTATAGTATTGTGTCCTCTCCAGAGGGCAGTACTACAGTATCGTGTCCTCTCCAGAGGGCAGTACTACAGTATTGTGTCCTCTACAGAGGGCAGTACTACAGTATTGTGTCCTCTCCAGAGGGCAGTACTACAGTATTGTGTCCTCTCCAGAGGGCAGTACTACAGTATTGTGTCCTCTCCACAGGGCAGTACTACAGTATTGTGTCCTCTCCAGGGGGCAGTACTACAGTATCGTGTCCTCTCCAGAGGGCAGTACTACAGTATTGTGTCCTCTCCACAGGGCAGTACTATAGTATTGTGTCCTCTCCAGAGGGCAGTACTACAGTATCGTGTCCTCTCCAGAGGGCAGTACTACAGTATTGTGTCCTCTACAGAGGGCAGTACTACAGTATTGTGTCCTCTCCACAGGGCAGTACTACAGTATCGTGTCCTCTCCAGAGGGCAGTACTACAGTATTGTGTCCTCTCCAGAGGGCAGTACTACAGTATTGTGTCCTCTCCAGAGGGCAGTACTACAGTATTGTGTCCTCTCCAGAGGGCAGTACTACAGTATTGTGTCCTCTCCAGAGGGCAGTACTACAGTATCGTGTCCTCTCCAGAGGGCAGTACAGTATTGTGTCCTCTCCAGAGGGCAGTACTACAGTATTGTGTCCTCTCCAGAGGGTAGTACAGTATTGTGTCCTCTCCAGAGGGCAGTACTACAGTATTGTGTCCTCTCCAGAGGGCAGTACTACAGTATCGTGTCCTCTCCAGAGGGCAGTACTACAGTATTGTGTCCTCTCCAGAGGGCAGTACTACAGTATTGTGTCCTCTCCAGAGGGCAGTACTACAGTATTGTGTCCTCTCCAGAGGGCAGTACTACAGTATCGTGTCCTCTCCAGAGGGTAGTACAGTATTGTGTCCTCTCCAGAGGGCAGTACTACAGTATTGTGTCCTCTCCAGAGGGCAGTACTACAGTATTGTGTCCTCTACAGAGGGCAGTACTACAGTATTGTGTCCTCTACAGAGGGCAGTACTACAGTATTGTGTCCTCTACAGAGGGCAGTACTACAGTATTGTGTCCTCTCCAGAGGGCAGTACTACAGTATTGTGTCCTCTCCAGAGGGCAGTACTACAGTATTGTGTCCTCTCCAGAGGGCAGTACTACAGTATTGTGTCCTCTCCAGAGGGCAGTACTACAGTATTGTGTCCTCTACAGAGGGCAGTACTACAGTATTGTGTCCTCTCCAGAGGGCAGTACTACAGTATTGTGTCCTCTACAGAGGGCAGTACTACAGTATTGTGTCCTCTCCAGAGGGCAGTACTACAGTATTGTGTCCTCTCCAGAGGGCAGTACTACAGTATTGTGTCCTCTCCAGAGGGCAGTACTACAGTATTGTGTCCTCTCCAGAGGGCAGTACTACAGTATTGTGTCCTCTCCAGAGGGCAGTACTACAGTATCGTGTCCTATTAGGGCAGTACTACAGTATTGTGTCCTCTCCAGAGGGCAGTACTACAGTATCGTGTCCTCTACAGAGGGCAGTACTACAGTATTGTGTCCTATTAGGGCAGTACTACAGTATTGTGTCCTCTCTAGAGGGCAGTACTACAGTATCGTGTCCTCTACAGAGGACAGTACTACAGTATTGTGTCCTCTACAGAGGGCAGTACTACAGTATTGTGTCCTCTCCAGAGGGCAGTACTACAGTATTGTGTCCTATTAGGGCAGTACTACAGTATTGTGTCCTCTCCAGAGGGCAGTACTACAGTATTGTGTCCTCTCCAGAGGGCAGTACTACAGTATTGTGTCATATTAGGGCAGTACTACAGTATTGTGTCCTCTCTAGAGGGCAGTACTACAGTATCGTGTCCTCTACAGAGGACAGTACTACAGTATTGTGTCCTCTACAGAGGGCAGTACTACAGTATTGTGTCCTCTCCAGAGGGCAGTACTACAGTATCGTGTCCTCTACAGAGGGCAGTACTACAGTATTGTGTCCTCTCTAGAGGGCAGTACTACAGTATCGTGTCCTCTCCAGAGGGCAGTACTACAGTATTGTGTCCTCTCCAGAGGGCAGTACTACAGTATTGTGTCCTCTCCAGAGGGCAGTACTACAGTATTGTGTCCTCTCCAGAGGGCAGTACTACAGTATTGTGTCCTCTCCAGAGGGCAGTACTACAGTATTGTGTCCTCTCCAGAGGACAGTACTACAGTATTGTGTCCTCTCCACAGGGCAGTACTACAGTATCGTGTCCTCTCCACAGGGCAGTACTACAGTATTGTGTCCTCTCCACAGGGCAGTACTACAGTATTGTGTCCTCTCCACAGGGCAGTACTACAGTATTGTGTCCTCTCCAGAGGGCAGTACTACAGTATTGTGTCCTCTCCACAGGGCAGTACTACAGTATTGTGTCCTCTCCAGAGGGCAGTACTACAGTATTGTGTCCTCTCCAGAGGGCAGTACTACAGTATTGTGTCCTCTCCACAGGGCAGTACTACAGTATTGTGTCCTCTCCAGAGGGCAGTACTACAGTATTGTGTCCTCTCCAGAGGGCAGTACTACAGTATCGTGTCCTCTCCAGAGGGCAGTACTACAGTATCGTGTCCTCTCCACAGGGCAGTACTACAGTATTGTGTCCTCTCCACAGGGCAGTACTACAGTATTGTGTCCTCTACAGAGGACAGTACTACAGTATTGTGTCCTCTCCAGAGGGCAGTACTACAGTATTGTGTCCTCTCCAGAGGGCAGTACTACAGTATCGTGTCCTCTACACAGGGCAGTACTACAGTATTGTGTCCTCTCCAGAGGGCAGTACTACAGTATTGTGTCCTCTCCACAGGGCAGTACTACAGTATTGTGTCCTCTCCAGAGGGCAGTACTACAGTATTGTGTCCTCTACAGAGGACAGTACTACAGTATTGTGTCCTCTCCAGAGGGCAGTACTACAGTATTGTGTCCTCTCCAGAGGGCAGTACTACAGTATCGTGTCCTCTACACAGGGCAGTACTACAGTATTGTGTCCTCTCCAGAGGGCAGTACTACAGTATTGTGTCCTCTCCACAGGGCAGTACTACAGTATCGTGTCCTCTCCACAGGGCAGTACTACAGTATTGTGTCCTCTCCACAGGGCAGTACTACAGTATCGTGTCCTCTCCACAGGGCAGTACTACAGTATTGTGTCCTCTCCAGAGGGCAGTACTACAGTATCGTGTCCTCTCCAGAGGGCAGTACTACAGTATTGTGTCCTATTAGGGCAGTACTACAGTATCGTGTCCTCTCCAGGGGGCAGTACTACAGTATTGTGTCCTCTCCAGAGGGCAGTACTACAGTATTGTGTCCTCTCCAGAGGGCAGTACTACAGTATTGTGTCCTCTCCACAGGGCAGTACTACAGTATCGTGTCCTCTCCAGGGGGCAGTACTAAAGTATCGTGTCCTCTACAGAGGGCAGTACTACAGTATTGTGTCCTCTACAGAGGGCAGTACTACAGTATTATGTCCTCTCCAGAGGGCAGTACTACAGTATTGTGTCCTCTCCAGAGGGCAGTACTACAGTATTGTGTCCTCTCCAGAGGGCAGTACTACAGTATTATGTCCTCTCCAGGGGGCAGTACTACAGTATTGTGTCCTCTCCAGAGGGCAGTACTACAGTATTGTGTCCTCTCCAGAGGGCAGTACTACAGTATTGTGTCCTCTCCAGAGGGCAGTACTACAGTATTGTGTCCTCTCCAGAGGGCAGTACTACAGTATTGTGTCCTCTCCAGAGGGCAGTACTACAGTATCGTGTCCTCTCCAGAGGGCAGTACTACAGTATTGTGTCCTCTCCAGAGGACAGTACTACAGTATTGTGTCCTCTCCAGAGGGCAGTACTACAGTATTGTGTCCTCTCCAGAGGGCAGTACTACAGTATTGTGTCCTCTCCAGAGGACAGTACTACAGTATTGTGTCCTCTCCAGAGGGCAGTACTACAGTATTGTGTCCTCTCCAGAGGGCAGTACTACAGTATTGTGTCCTCTCCAGAGGGCAGTACTACAGTATTGTGTCCTCTCCAGAGGGCAGTACTACAGTATTGTGTCCTCTCCAGAGGGCAGTACTACAGTATTGTGTCCTCTCCAGAGGGCAGTACTACAGTATTGTGTCCTCTCCAGAGGGCAGTACTACAGTATTGTGTCCTCTCCAGAGGGCAGTACTACAGTATTGTGTCCTCTCCAGAGGGCAGTACTACAGTATCGTGTCCTCTCCAGAGGGCAGTACTACAGTATCGTGTCCTCTACAGAGGGCAGTACTACAGTATTGTGTCCTCTCCAGAGGGCAGTACTACAGTATTGTGTCCTCTACAGAGGGCAGTACTACAGTATTGTGTCCTCTCCAGAGGGCAGTACTACAGTATCGTGTCCTCTCCAGAGGACAGTACTACAGTATTGTGTCCTCTCCAGAGGGCAGTACTACAGTATCGTGTCCTCTCCAGAGGACAGTACTACAGTATTGTGTCCTCTCCAGAGGGCAGTACTACAGTATTATGTCCTCTACAGAGGCCAGTACTACAGTATTGTGTCCTCTCCAGAGGGCAGTACTACAGTATTGTGTCCTCTCCAGAGGGCAGTACTACAGTATCGTGTCCTCTCCACAGGGCAGTACTACAGTATTGTGTCCTCTACAGAGGGCAGTACTACAGTATTGTGTCCTCTACAGAGGGCAGTACTACAGTATCGTGTCCTCTCCAGAGGGCAATACTACAGTATTGTGTCCTCTCCAGAGGGCAGTACTACAGTATTGTGTCCTCTCCAGAGGGCAGTACTACAGTATCGTGTCCTCTCCAGAGGGCAGTACTACAGTATTGTGTCCTCTACAGAGGGCAGTACTACAGTATTGTGTCCTCTCCAGAGGGCAGTACTACAGTATTGTGTCCTCTACAGAGGGCAGTACTACAGTATTGTGTCCTCTACAGAGGGCAGAACTACAGTATTGTGTCCTCTCCAGAGGGCAGTACTACAGTATTGTGTCCTCTCCAGAGGGCAGTACTACAGTATCGTGTCCTCTCCAGGGTCTTAACTCACTCTGCGTCAAGATCGCCTTTTGACGCCTCCTGGTCCAAAAACACACAATTATATTATATTATATTAGCATTTCAGTCGACACGCTCCACATGTCAGACTCGCAGCGTCATTGCAATTGCATTTTTTTAAATCCAAATATGATTTAGACAAACATCACGTTCTATAGGCAGGTTTGGCGAAGCCATGTTGTAAATAATTATATGAAATCATACATAAGGCTATTTATTCTCTGTCTTTGTGAGCTCTTATTAATGTGATTATGGTGGAGGGGGATGGATGCAGCCCCGTGATAATATCCTGTCTATCTCTGCCACGCTGCAGTAGTTCTGCACAAAGCTTTGTGCAGTCTTTACAAAAAGAATGGTCATCTCTTTGAAAAAGAATTGGGGGTGCGGAGGGGCCGAAAGAAAAGAGAGGAATGAGTGAGTTATTTCCTCAAAGCAATCCCAGATTACGTCTCCGGAGCAGCGCCTCGACGGAGTCAAGGGAGCCAGGCGCTCATTAACGCATTGAGACCGACCGGGTCTGACAGTTTTCTGAAAACCCCTATGTTTCTATGTCAGTGGTTGTCAATCTTTTTCACGTCGAGGAGGCCCCCGAATGATATGTATTGGCCACGGATCTCCAGATACTTTAGTTCCAGGGAAATATTTGCAGAAGCAAATATTTGAGCTAAAAAAAAAAAAAACGGGAAAGAATATGTATATTCAAAGATTTGGGCCACATCTTCACAATAAAAAAAAAAATAGCAGAGCTATACAAGCGCTTGTAGATCTGCTTTTCTTTTCAACAGCTGAAGTTTAAAATAACCGTTCAAGTGGTTAAACGTTATATAAGGTGACACAGATGCTTTCCTC
>NC_139718.1:7422403-7424903 GCF_964188405.1 Protomyctophum parallelum | reverse complement strand
ACACACACACACACACACACACACACACACACACACACACACACACACACACACACACACACACACACACACACTGAGCTGAATTACAGCAGGAGTCTTTTAGAATGTCACCCCATGACGAAAGGATGAATGTGGGGGGCACTGAGAGTGGGCGTTATTACATTTAAACGCACGCACGCACACACAAAGACTGGGTGCCTGTTCACAAACACCTACTGAGACACACACACACACACACACACACACACACACACACACACACTGCACACACACTGCACACACGCAACCTCGCCTGATGAAACAGCTGGTCCAGACACAGCCGAGACCATCCAATCGGAAATAGTAATTAATGGCATTAGAATATGGCACAGTTTGGTGCCATTGAGGGAATCTGGATGACTTTAAAATGTGTAAATCCACAAACTTATCTGACCCGGTGACGGGTGGCATTCCACCCCCTCTGCTAAATAGATTAATTATCTGCGGGGCCCTAGCTGCTGTCATCGGGTGCCTGCGCGGATATCTAGATCGGCCCCCCCGATAGCTGGGGGGGAGAAAAAGAAATAAGCACTCCCTCCCCTTCTAATGATTACGGCGCCCGCCACTGCTTAGGAATATGTTTACCCAGAGATTGGCGCTGAGCGGCGGGAACTCATATGCCGCCGCTGTCGGGTGAAAACCTTGTATGTGTTCAGCAAACGGGGTGTTTGTCACTCAGTATAGGCGTTCCCGCGTAACCTACCGGGTACGATGATGATGTCACGTGTCTATACCTGAGATCAGATTCATACGAGGTTTCCACTGGACACACACTGGTCTGATTAACCCATTCTGACCTGAGATCAGATTCTAAAAAAAATTCAGTCGTTCTTCGATTTTTCAAAAATAGCAGACCTACAAGCTCGTATCGCGCCACTCGGTGGCGCGATATGAGCTTGTAGATCTGCTATTTTTAAATAGCTAAAGCACGACATGATGCTAACACCAAAATGGGTTCCCGTTCAGAATAGGGTTAAAGGACCGCTTCATCACTTTTCAACCTGTCTTCATATAACGATGGCTTCCATTTTCGCATTGCAACTTTTCAGGACTAGGAAAGTCTGCAGTTTCTATTAGGTTATGGATTCCCCAACGATGATGTCACTGGTGGACGGGGGTTTCTGAACGGCCCACAGCCCTCCTATGAGACACAGACTGCAGTAGAAAAGAATTGTGCCATTTTATCATGATTATTACTGAGGACCAATTATATGAAGATAGGTTGGAAAGTGGTGAAGTGGTCCTTTAATGGTGAATGCTGCATTTTATCCAAGTGCTTTTATACAAAGGGCTGTATAGATTGTGCATTACTGTACATTCACCCATTCATATACACTGATGGCGGCGGGAACTATTCAAGGCACCACCCTGCCATGCATTAGGGGTTCAGAGTCTTGCTCGAGGACACCCGGGATCGAACCGGGAACCTTATGGTTCACATCCAACTGCTCTACCGGCCACTCTACCTCTGAACCACTGCTGCCCCCATTTTACTTTTAGTCTATAGTCTTTTGTATAGTTTTCATTTAGGCTACTCACATTTTAGTCACCTGGAATGTTTTACTGTTAGTCTAATTTCGGTCAACTAAATATCATAAGATTTTAGTCTATACTAACTCTGCAGTTGATTTAGTCGACTAAAATGTACGTACTTGGCCCAGGCCGTAGCGTAACGGTCTGGGCACCGGACTGGTAATCCAGTCGCAGTGTGCCGCGGGTTCGACTCCCGGACCCGACACGGCCTTTACTGCATGTCATCCCCCCATCTCTCTCCCGTTTCCTGTCAGCCTACTGTCTGTCCCTTCAAAAATCAATAAAAGGCGTAAGCCGCAAAAAATATCTAAAAAAAAAAAAAAAAAAATGTACGTACTTCGGCGGGCCTTGATGCCGACTCAAGCTCACAAGACTGTGAGCTTGTGAGCTTGTAGATCAGCTATTTTCAGTATGCAACGGCCACTATGGATCTCTTGTCCACGGACAGACGCAGAATCTCAAGATTCATATAAATGGTAAATGGTGCATTTATATAGCGCCTTTATCCAAGGCGCTTTACATAGATTGTGCATTACATTAACCCATTCACACACACATTATTACATTAACCCATTCACACACACATTCATACACCGATTGCGGCGGAAGCCATGCAAGGTACCAACCAGCACATCGGGAGCAATTGGGGGTTCAGTGTCTTGCCCAAGGACACTTCGACATGTAGACAGGAGGAGCCGGGATTCGAACCACCGACCCATGGATCATTGGACGACCTGCTCTACCTCTTGAGCCACAGTCGCCCCGAATCTGTGTTCGTTTGTGTTTGACTGTATACAGATACCTTCCCACAAGGTGAATTTCTTTCCCCGGTATACAAAAAAAAAGAAAGAAGAAGGAGAGAAAAAAAAAAAGGTCTTGCCTGCATGGACAGCAATGTGTGCACGGCCTCGGTATCTCACAACGCTCG
>NC_139718.1:7366893-7417203 GCF_964188405.1 Protomyctophum parallelum | reverse complement strand
ACACAAGCTCGTGTTCCTCTGTGCCGTTTCAGCCCCCTTTCCTTCCAACGTCTGCGTATTAGGGGAGGTAGAGGGATTGCAGATATGTGACATAATCCCTCTCAAGTTAAGAAGAGCATGCCGATACCAATTCACAAACTTACACTGCGTGCACTATGTGTGTGTGTGTGTGTGTGTGTGTGTGTGTGTGTGTGTATCTCCAATTACAGCAGGGCCCTGCCTAGATAAGCACGGTAATGAGAGCAAGACCAAAATTGGATATGCGGCGCTAATCTGTGGCTGTAATAAAAAAAGAGTTAAGAAAAAAAAAAAGATTGAGCTGAGGGGGGGAAAAATAAGATTAGGATTTAATCCATTCTGAACGGGAACCCCTTTTTGTGTTTTAAGCATTATGTTCTACTTATAGCTATTGAAAAATAGCAGATCTATACAAGATCTGCTATTTTTGCCGCGCGCTACGAGCTTGCCCTTTTAGAAAAATCGTGAAAATGTGGCGCAAATATGGAATATATATTCTTTCAGAGACGACATTTTTAACTCAAATCTTTGCTTCTGGGGGGGGGGGTCCCTGGAACAACATATTTTGAGATGGGGGTCAGGAGGCCAAATACAGATAATTTGTGGGGTCGTTGGCGTGAAATACTTAGAGCGACCACTGGCATATAAGAACATAGGTTTTTACGGGAAAACTGTCATGATTTAAAAAAGACATTCTGTAGAATGGAGCTGAGGTCTAAATGGGTTAATCCACGCCACAATATCCATCAGCTCCTAGACTTTAGCGGGTTAGCGGAGTGTGAGCCGCAGCGAAAAGAAAACACACAAACAAAACACTTGTGATGACTTTGTGATGAGGTCTGCTCAAAAAACAGACACGTGATTGAAATCCCATCCTTCAAATTAACCCATTCTGACCTGAGATCAGATTCTAAAAATGTTTCCACTTCTATACATCCTGACAGTTTTATGAAACGCCTATGTTTCTATGTCAGTCGTTCTTCGATTTTTTCTTCGAAAATAGCAGACCTACAAGCTCGTAGCGCGCCACTCGGTGGCGCGCTACGATCTTGTAGATCTGCTATTTTTCAATAGCTAAAAGTATAACGTAATACTAACACCAAAAGGGATTCCCGCCCAAAATGGATTAACATACATATATATGCAGATGAGCTCCTTAATGAATTGCAAAATGTATTTTTGATTAAATACTCCAAACGTCATGATTCTAATCTCGACCGGGGGAGCGGAGGAAAGGGAAAAAGAAAAAAGAATAGGGGAAAAAAAAAAAAAAGGAAAAAAAAAAGTTTTTAATTAATTTTGCCAGTTAAACCTCATCAACATTTTTGAATGGATCGTAATTAGGACTCGGTCCTCTCCCCCCCCTCCCTCCCTTCCCCCCCCCCGATTCTCGACGGCGGAAATCACAAATTAGCCATTGTTATGAGACTATATCGCAGTGCTAACACGACCAGTGTTTGAGATGGGGGGGGGGGGGGGGGACTGTGATAAATTAGCAGGGCACTGATTTCCATATGCAAGTGGAATAACGCCGCACTAATTGGCAGATATTCCAATATTGATTAAATTAGGCGCAAAACACTCGTTTCATTAAAGGCACTGTGATATGGCCTAATTCTGATCACCCCTGCCCCTCCCTCTCCCCCTCCCTCTCTATCTCCCCCTCCCTCTCTCTCTCTCTCTCTCTCTCTCTCTCTCTCTCTCTCTCTCTCTCTCTCTCGCTCTCCTCTCTCTCTCGCTCTCTCTCTCTCTGCAGGATTACCAATTAATACATTTTGGGCGGGATCCCGTTTTGATGTTATAGCATTACGTTATGCTTTATAGCTATTGAAAAATAGCAGATCTACAAGCTCATAGCGCGCCACCGAAAAATCTAAGAACGACTGACATTTTTAGAATCTGATCTCAGGTCAGAATGGGTTCATCAGACCAGTGTGTGTCCAGTGGAAACCTCGTATGAATCTGATCTCAGGTCAGAATGGGTTAAATAGGCTTTTGCGGAAGTTCCCCCCCCCCCCCCCCCAAAAAAAAACAAAATAAAATAAAATACTGACAGGCGAGAGATGAAGGCCAAATTATTATTATCATGTCCCCCCTCCCCCCCCCCCCCACCCCCCACATCCCCTCCCCCCCCTTCACGCCACAACCCGTATCTCCCACGTACGTACCACTGCCGTGCGAGCGAGCGTGTTTGCCGAGGAGGACTGCCGGTGTGTGTTTGTGTGTGTGGGAAGTCATTGTTAACCCGTTCTGACCTGAGATCAGATTCATACGAGGTTTCCCACTGGACACACACTGCAGTTCTGATTAACCCATTCTGACCCGAGATCAGATTAAAAAAAAAAAAATGCCAGTCGTTCTTTCGATTTAAAAAACAAAATAGCAGACCTACAAGCTCGTAGCGCGCCACTCGGTGGCGCGCTACGAGCTTGTAGCATAGCATGATGCTAACACCAAAACGGGTTCCCGCGCAAAATGGGTTAATGATGAATTCATCCGCTCCCTCGCCCCGCAAACGCGTACCGTGCTCTCCCGACTCGACGCGCATTGAGCTCAATTATACGTGAAGAGGAGAGAGAGAGAGAGAGAGAGAGAGAGAGAGAGAGAGAGAGAGAGAGAGAGTTGATAATGAAAGCCTATATACTGTGGAGCCCCTGAGTGGATCAAGATGTGCGTGCGCGTTGCGTTCCTGTGCGTGTGTGTGTGCGCTGCATTGCTCCTCTTTCATCAGGCCCAGCTAAGGGAGAGGCCACGACTCCCGTACTTTCTCAGATGAACCTTTCAAAGCCTCGCAAACTTTTAGCCCCCCTCCCCCACCCCCCCCCCCCCCCCGGCTGCCTGCTCCAACGCGGCAGCCCCGTCCACTTAAGAGTATATCGGGAGGCTTACCGAGGGGGATAAGACCTAGCGCGGGGGCGAGGAGGACGAGGCAGCTCCGCTCCGGGTTGAGATAACCAATTACTCCGTGATCACTTTTGACTCTGCTAATCTCCACCGTAGCACCCTGGGCCGCGTCGCCCGGGATTTAGCACCCCGGCAGCACACCTGTGAACTCACCGCCGCCGCCACCGCCGCACGCTCAGCCCCCCCACTACCCCCCCCCCACACGACCTGCACCTCTCCCCAATCCACGGCTATGCCTTTGTTATTCTAATGTCAAGCCAGCTTCTTCTCTCCCGGGCGAAGTCGTGCACTTCACTCATAGGGGATAAAAAAAAAAGAAGAAAAAAGCACCTGCCGGAGGATCGGAGGTGTGCGGAGAGGGGGGGGGGGGGGGGTTGTGGGGGGAGGGGGGGGGGGTGGAGTGGTGATGGCATGAGGGTTTTGAGAGAGTAGAGCGGAGGGGATATAGGAGGGGCGGTCTTCTCCCAGACGCCTCCCATGAGGCGACCTTTTGGAAACAGACGAGCCGTGATTGATGAAGCTTGGGATTCTTTTTGGGGAGGGGGAGGGGGGGGGGTGAAGTTTCAGCGGGTCTTCTCGGTCACAGAGGAGAGGCGATGGCGAGCACGACGTTCCCATGGATGGAAAACAAGCGAAGGAACGTCAACACATGGAGGTTTATAAAAGCCACATGTGGCTGCGGTGTCATCCCCGGCAACTTGGGGTTTTTTTGTTGTCAAAGTGCTTAATCCATTCTGCGCGGGAACCCCTTTTGGTGTTAGCATCATGCTATGCTTTAGCTATTGAAAAATAGCAGATCTACAAGCTCTTAGCGCGCCACCGAGTGGCGCGCTAAGAGCTTGTAGGTCTGCTATTTTTGAAAAATCGAAGAACGACTGACGTAGAAACATAGCATTTTCAGAAAACTGTCATTTTCAAACAGACATTTTTAGAATCTGATCTCAGGTCAGAATGGGTTAATGACAAAGTGTGTTGGTTCACAAAGATGATCACTTTGGCAACAGCAACCTCGCCCGCCCGTCCGTCCATCCGTCTGTCCGTCCGTCTGTCCGTCCGTCCGTCCGTCACACTGGTAACCAAGCCAACCAGGACACGACACAAAGCATGTGCTGCATGCTGTGCCCCGGGCACTGCTCGCCCTGTCGCCATCCCACTCTGGACTCTTTGAGTCATGGCGTCACCCTCCTCCCCTCACGCAGAGACCCTGTACCGCTGACATGTTCTTGTCCCAAACAAACAGCGGCGTAAAGTAACTATAGGTACATTTACTGAAGTACTGCAGTATTCCTATAAGTAATTACACTTTTGAGTTATTTGTACTTTACTTGAGTATTTCCAATGTTGAGTACTTCTACTTCTACTCCACTATACTGTACATATCGGAGGCAAATGTATTGTGCTTTAACTCCACTACATTTATTTCTTTGTTATTACACTAGTTATACTTTGTAGATGTTGATTATTATTATTATTACAAAACATAAATTAACCACTTCAGCACTAATATGCATGTCACACTGCGCAAAAAGCATGGAATACGCATGTGTATATTACAGGAAACTCCCGTTAAACTTTCCAACAAACTCCGGTAAACTCCAGAACCATCACACCTGTACAGTAAAAAATACAGTGCCCATAATTGCCTCTTTTCACGCAGTGTCAGGCAATGCGACGCATTGTGAGCTTGTATAGATCTGCTCTTTTCAAAAGATTTGATTTGATTTGATTATACTTTTACCTTTTGGTACTTTAAACACTGTACATTTTCTATTCCGGACTTTCACTTGTAACGGAGTATTTCTATATTACAGTATCGATACTTTTACTTTACAAAGAAAATAAATAAAGTAAAAATGTTTTCCCACCATCGCAAACAAACATGCTGATCCAATCGTGTCGCGTCGGGGGGCAGAGTCCTCCAACCACAGCCGTACCACTGATTGGCTGTCGGTGCTGCCGGGGGGCGGAGTCCGGCTCCAAGCCACAGCCGTACCACTGATTGGCTGTCGGGGCTGCCGGGGGGCGGAGTCCGGCTCCAAGCCACAGCCGTACCACTGATTGGCTGTCGGGGCTGTCGGGGGGCGGAGTCCGGCTCCAAGCCACAGCCGTACCACTGATTGGCTGTCGGGGCTGCCGGGGGGCGGAGTCCGGCTCCAAGCCACAGGCGTACCACTGATTCATCATTTGCAGTTAATCTCCGGCTTTATTTATCGGTCTCAACTTTTCACTCCTGCTGTCAATCATTAAGGGCCGCGAGGTTGACGAGGACGGGGCAGATGCGCTTGATTTGTGTGTGCGTGTGCGTGTGTGCGTGTGTGTGTGTGTGTGTGTGTGTGTGTGTGTGCGTGTGTGTGATCTTGATTTGCGAGCTGCATGGGGAGAGTGCGGGATCTTCTCTTGGGCAATGCTTGGGAAAGCGTCTCTGACACTCAGTGGGATAATTTGTGACTTTTTTCCACTGTGCTCATCATCAGCAACCTTCGTTGTGTGTGTGTGTTTTTTTTCCCGTTTTTTTTCTGTTTCGCCTCTCGCATTCTCTCCCTCGCTCAAGTATGTCGGTGGTAAAAGTTTGCGCGCAATGACGCGCATGAGCGAGAATTGCAGATCTCCAAGTTCACAATGCGTCGCAGCGTATATAGGAGCATTGAGAGCTTGCGTATACTGTAGATCTCACTTGTGTCTAAGTAAGTATAAATGAGATGGAAACGGTGTTTCTCTCTCTCTCTCTGTGACTCACACTCTCTCTATCACTTTGCTTTGTCATTTCACGGTCTGTGTCAAATGAATAGTCTTTGTTCTTCAATTACGAGTCATTTTCTTCCTCCCCATTCCTCTGCGCTGCAGGCTGTAAGTGCTGCAGTATAGGCCTATACACTAAAGGATGTGTGTGTGTGTGTGTGTGTGTGCGTGTGTGTGTGTACGTGTGTGACAGTGTGTGTGTGTGTGCGTGCAATCCGTGCATGCACATGCAAATGCACACCGGCGAAGCCTCGTTATATAGCCCTCATTAGGTGCGAAATGACAGCCATGGGCGTGCCCAATAATCTGGACTCAAGCGACGAGGCTACATAACAAAAAAATAATCTAATTGACACTAAACTATATGGGGCGGGACCGCTTTGATTAGCCGGCCGCGGATCCTCGCCAACCTTTAACCCATTCTGACCTGAGATCAGATTCATACGAGGTTTCCGCCGGACACACACTGGTCTGATTGACCCATTCTGAACTGAGATCAGATTCTAAAAATGTCAGTTGTTTTTTTAGATTTTTCAAAAATAGCAGACCTACAAGCTCGTATCGCGCCACTCGGTGGCGCGATATGAGCTTGTAGATCTGCTATTTTTAAATAGCTTAAAGCATAACATGATGCCAACACCAAAATGGGTGCCCGTTCAGAATGGGTTAAGAAATGTCAAGTGGCTCATGCAAATGCGGGACACTTTGGCGTCTTTTAAAAGTCTCCCCGTGCACTCCGGGGCACGGCGGCGGCGGGCGCTGAATAATACCACGAAGGTTTCCCTCCTGCAAAGGGCGCCGCCGGGGCGGCGGGGGCCGCGGCCAAAGGGGGGGGGGGGCTTTTTGGCGTCTATATACGGCATGTGACAAGTTGAACGCCCCGGCCGCTCGTCTGCCGGGACACACACACCCGCTTCGCCGGGGATTTATACGGAGGGAGCTGTCAGACACGCTGCATGGCTAGAGAGCCTCCGGCCTCCTCCGTCTCCCCACGAGGACTGGAGGTATTTGTCACTTATCCCATTCTGACCTGAGATCAGATTCATACGAGGTTTCCAACTGGACACACACACTGGTCTGATTATAACCCATTCTGACCCGAGATCAGATTCTAAAAATGTCAGTCGTTCGATTTTTTTTCAAAAAATAGCAGACCTACAAGCTCGTAGCGCGCCACTCGGTGGTGCGCTATGAGCTTGTAGGTCTGCTATTTTTCAATAGCTTAAAGCATAACATGATGCTATAACACCAAGATGGGTTCCCGTTCAGAATGGGTTATAATAGCGCGGGTCATGTTGAGGTGGCCATCTCTGAATCTGAACAGCGTGGGGAAACCTCGTATTATATGTCCCGACTCCAAACTATACTGTTATAACGTTTCAGGATTCAAATACAAATAATACAAGCTCACGACGCAGCGTGACACGTTTTGAGCTTGTGTCTTTTTATTTCGTGTTTTTTTTTTGTTGCTGCTCTAGTTTGACGCCGTATATATAGTGGGACGAAGTCGCGTTCATTCGCGACACAGACGCGGAGAGAAACGTTCAAATATGGAGATGAGAGGTTTCCGCCTGGCAGCAATAGGCATGCACTACTGTATTACTGCACTACTGTATTACTACGGTAATAGGCATGCACTACTGTATTACTGCACTACTGTATTACTACGGTAATAGGCATGCACTACTGTTAAGTGTGGAGCTCGAGCACACCGGGAGGCTGTTTTTCTTTTTTTCCCTCCATCTGCCAGCCGCAGTGGCTTGTAGTGTTTTCACGAACCACTTGCAAAGTTGATTCCAATAAGACTCTGACTCTGCCTAGACAAAAGTTAGCAGTCACAACCCAGTAAGCTATAACCACTCAGCTGACTGAATACTTGTGGTTTACTATAACCACGGCTTGTTGGATTTTCTGACTCAGCCACTGGATTCTGTTCATTTCACTTGGTTTGATCGTTAACACTATTGTTAACACAAAAAAGCCCTCTGATGGCTTCCATTGTGGTTCGATATATCATACTCAATTCAACAGTTTGTGTGGAAAAAAACAACTTGCGGAGACTTCCACAAATATGCCAGTAAGCTCTCAACGTCGTTGAGTTTGTAGATCTGCTATTTTAGCAAACAAATGTCCGCCTCTCATGGCACGGCCGTGCAGAACAGGGCTTGTGTGGTCTATAGTGTAGCGCTCACACACCATGAGTCAACATGGCCTCAGCCCGCAGAGCCCCGTGGCTTGCCGAGTTCACTCCGTCCGATGGCCTGAAGTGACAGCGAAATCACATATCACCTCTTTAAAGAGCCGGCTGCTGGAACCGAGCGCTCCGAAAGGAGACGCTCCCAGGGCCCCATTTTCCCACCGCATAACCTTCCACCAGGGAAAATCTGACCCATCCGTGGATTTCCAAAAGCCAGACAGGATAAGCTGACATGTTCCCCTCGATGGCACTGCTGCTGCTATAGCTTCTCTTTCTCTCTCGTTCTCTTTCTCTCGCGCTCTGCCTGTCTCTGTGTCTCCTTTTTTCTCTCTCTCCCCATCTCAAGTCGGGGGTGCCAAGCTAGCATAAATGAGAGACACTTTGAAAAATAAGCTCCTCATTTGGGATTGAGTGGATTCAGATGGTTGGCCGGGGCTCAAAGGCGCCGTGCAGAGGGGGTGGTTTGGGTCAGCTTATTATTTCAGTGGGTACACGGCATTGATGTTCCTTCTCATATGCCATTTCTCAATCAAAGAACCTGGCCGTCAGAAATGTGGGCCAAGGCCAGCCGCGCTCTGCACTTCACTTCCTGCATGCCTATATGGTCAAAACGCTCAGCGCTCATTGGTCACAACGGGCCAGACATTAGTGTGTTCTGGGGGAAAAAAATAATGGTGGAAATTGGACATGTGTTTGAAAGGAGAATTGCTTTAACACGTCGTCACTGTCAGGTGGAAACCTCATTGTGTTCAAATGTTACTTTTCAGGGTTACATTTTTTGAGTGGTGCAACCACTCAAAAATGGTGCAATGTCCGCGTTCACCTATGTGTGTTCACCTATGTGGCCATGAGCACCAGCATATGACTATGACTACCAGTAGGGGCGCTGTTGTGCCAGAAACAGAGAGAGAGAGAGATAGTATTAGTGCTGCACTGTGTTGCCAACTAATTCATTGCAAAATAAATTGCAGATCTCTTGATGCTTTTGAGCGAAGCCGTGGTCTGATGAATACTTTTCATAATAAAGGCACTAGAGTGCCAAGCAGATGAGGCAGATTTTACTCTGAAAAGCCATTTCCCCCCAAAACCAGGAGACCTTGGGCTCCATTTTCGTCACCACTAAACCCCTTATCCCTAAACTTCTTTGCCTTTTTTTTTTTTTTTTTTAACTATTTTTGCTAAAAACATTTGAATAGTTAAAATGGCCAGTATACACGATCACAACGTGTCAATGTAGATTGGCTAGTTGAACTATTCAAAAAGGTTTTTCAAAATAGTAAAACAAAGGAAAAGAAGTTTAGGTATAAGGGAGACGAAAATGGAGCCCAAGGTCTCCTGGTTTTGGGGGGGAAATGGAGCCCAAGGTCTCCTGGTTTTGGGGGGGAAATGGAGCTCAAGGTCTCCTGGTTTTGGGGGGGAAATGGAGCCCACGGTCTCCTGGTTTTGGGGGGGAAATGGAGCCCACGGTCTCCTGGTTTTGGGGGGGAAATGGAGCCCAAGGTCTCCTGGTTTTGGGGGGGAAATGGAGCCCAAGGTCTCCTGGTTTTGGGGGGGAAATGGAGCCCAAGGTCTCCTGGTTTTGGGGGGGAAATGGAGCCCAAGGTCTCCTGGTTTTGGGGGGGAAATGGAGCCCACGGTCTCCTGGTTTTGGGGGGGAAATGGAGCCCAAGGTCTCCTGGTTTTGGGGGGGAAATGGAGCCCAAGGTCTCCTGGTTTTGGGGGGGAAATGGAGCCCACGGTCTCCTGGTTTTGGGGGGGAAATGGAGCCCAAGGTCTCCTGGTTTTGGGGGGGAAATGGAGCCCAAGGTCTCCTGGTTTTGGGGGGGAAATGGAGCCCACGGTCTCCTGGTTTTGGGGGGGAAATGGAGCCCAAGGTCTCCTGGTTTTGGGGGGGAAATGGAGCCCAAGGTCTCCTGGTTTTGGGGGGGAAATGGAGCCCAAGGTCTCCTGGTTTTGGGGGGGAAATGGAGCCCACGGTCTCCTGGTTTTGGGGGGGAAATGGAGCCCAAGGTCTCCTGGTTTTGGGGGGGAAATGGAGCCCAAGGTCTCCTGGTTTTGGGGGGGAAATGGAGCCCACGGTCTCCTGGTTTTGGGGGGGGAAATGGAGCCCAAGGTCTCCTGGTTTTGGGGGGGAAATGGAGCCCAAGGTCTCCTGGTTTTGGGGGGGAAATGGAGCCCACGGTCTCCTGGTTTTGGGGGGGAAATGGAGCCCATAATCTTCCATCATTCTGTCACCGTGTCATCTCTAAACTCTCTCTAGAAGTGTTTCTAGAGGGGAGTTGCACCACTCAGTTCACACAGGTGTGATTTTTTAAAACCTTGTGGTAAAACTCCTCTTAGATTCTAGCACAGTACACCAGATTTGTTTTGCACATTTAGCCACACTTCACTGACACTGCATGCAAACGCATGAGTGGCCTAGATGCCTCTCTCTCTCTCTCTCTCTCTCTCTCTCTCTCTCTCTCTCTCTCTCTCTCTGTCTCTCTCTCTCTCTCTCTCTCTCTCTCTCTCTTTTGCAACCTTCCAGACGTTGAAGTCGCTGACCTCAAATGGAGAGCTTTGGGTCCGAGGGCAATACGCTACGCTATGTGTGTCACGGGAAAAGGGTACAAAGCGCTGCATGTCTTTCGGTGGCGAGGGCTTCATGCTTGGCCCCGGAGGTTAATTCACAACCACAGCTACAGTATAGACCACATCAGTGCTAAAAGAATACGCTGCAGTGCAACACCTGGGCTGCTTTTTTTTTTCACCTGCGCACTGAGTTTGTCGACTCTCTCACACGTATGGCTATAGGCCTACAGTATGGCTATAGGCCTACAGTATGGCTATAGGCCTACAGTATGGCTCCAGGGCCATGCAGGCATAAACAGAGACACGCATGCTGCAACTAATATTACACCACAACCCCTGAAGGGTATAATACACCTTCGTTCTCTTCTCACACGGCCACACATGCAGGCTCGCAATACGGTTCACAAAACACACAATTTCACTTTTCTTTTTCAAATAAATGTTGTGCTGATGATAAAAAAATAATCAAGGTTGACTAGTTTGTGACACACCGGAGATCCACTGTCTTTGTCTTACATGGTCGTATGCCAAAGTATAGAATAGCGTTGCTTTGTCTTGAATAGCGTTGTCTAGAATAGCGTTGCTTTGTCTAGAATAGCGTTGTCTAGAATAGCGTTGCTTTGTCTAGAATAGCGTTGCTTTGTCTTACATGGTCGTATGCCAAAGTATAGAATAGCGTTGCTTTGTCTAGAATAGCGTTGTCTAGAATAGCGTTGCTTTGTCTTACATGGTCGTATGCCAAAGTATAGAATAGCGTTGCTTATCTCCATATCTTTTTGTGTTTCTTTGCATTTTTCTTTTCAGGAAATGAATGCCCTATACTATACTACTTGTTCAACTTCAACTTTCAAAGAACTATACTTATGGGGATATCAACATTTCAACCCCAACCCTGAAGCGCGAGTTATAGTCATTTGCACTGCACTGTCGCACACAAAAATAATAATAAAAAAAGACGATCGACAAGTTCACAACCTCTTGTGCTGCGACCTGTTGTGAGCTTATATCTGCTCTTTTGAAACCAGCTCTCAACTAACTAAATATAAATTATGCATAACTTGAATGTTTAAATACCTACAGATGTGCCGTTGAGAAATTCACATGCCCTGCAAGCAGCTCAGTAGATTGTCAGTGAGTTGTCAGAAACAGAACATCGTCAGTGAGAACGGGAGGCGTTTGCCAAGGTCTTGGCGAGGTGTATCACTGTTACGCCGATGACACATAACTGTTCCTATCCTTCCCCCCCTCTGCCACTCAGGTGGAAGAGCGCATCACTGCATGCCTGGCTGACATCTCACAGTGGATGTCCTCCAACCACCTCAAGCTGAACCCAGACAAGACTGAGCTTCTCTTCTTCCCAGCTAAGTCCTGCCCTATGCGGGAGCTAACTATTTCCGTAGACAACGCCCTGGTAACGTCTGTCCCAACAGCCAGGAATCTTGGTGTTGTCCTGGACAGTCAGCTCTCGTTCAAAGCTCACATCACAGCTGTCACTCGATCATGTAGGTTCACACTCTATAACAACGAATTAGACCGTTCCTCACCCAGGAATCAGCCCAGCTCCTAATCCAGACAACAGTTTTGTCAAAACTCGACTATTGTAATCCCTCCTTACTGGCCTACCAGCATGTGCATTTAAGCCTCTCCAGCTGATCCAAAATGCAGCAGCTCGCTTGGTCTTCAACCAGCCAAAATTCTCACATGTCTCCCACCTGCTCCGCTCCCTCCACTGGCTCCCGGTCGCTGCCCGCACAGAATACAAAACTCTGATGCTGGCATTCAAAGCAACCAAAGGTATGGCTCCCCCATATCTTGCAAGTATGATTGAACCCTACAAACCCTCCCGCGCACTCAGATCAGCCAACGCAGGGAAACTGGAAGTCCCCTCACTAAAAACGCCGGGACAACGCTCCACACGTCCCAAACTCTTCTCCCTTCTGGCTCCAAAACTGTGGAATGCACTTCCCATTGCAGTCAGAACTGCAGCATCACTCCCAATCTTCCGCCGTAGCCTGAAAACCCACCTTTTCAGACTCCATCATGGCCCATAGCACTTACCCTAACCCCTTAGATAGCATTTCTGTTGGCTTAGATAGCATTTGACACAGACTTATGGCATGTTATGTAGACAGCACTATAATTGTATTGTATATAGTCATAGCACGCCATAGTACATATGTATAGCATAGTAGTAAATATGTATAGTTTATATGTATAGTGTATGTATAGTTTCATTATATAGATATTCCACTGTTACTTTCTTAGCTTACGCATGTTTCATGATGGATGCTTTTGTGTGATGTATTCCCATGCTTTTGTTCTTGCTTAAATGTAAGTCGCTCTGGATTAAGAGCGTCTGCTAAATGCCTAAATTGTAAATTGTAAATTGTGTTATACTGTTGTTGTTCTATCCGGGTTCCCTGAAAAGATCCTCTGCTGGACACTTATTTTCAGGAGCAAAGCAGTAGAATCAGTGAATAGTGTGAAAAAGGTGCACAGAACCTGCAGGGAAAACGTGCATTTTCCGAACACCTTCAGGACATGATCAGAAGAGCGTGAAGAGTTGGACCGGTCACATCCTAACCAGAATCTTTTCAGAAGTATAAGCCCAACTCAAAACACACTGTTTGAGCATATAACAACAATTTATGGTTCCTCCATCATTTCTCAAATTCTACTATTGTGGGGACACTTGCATCACTGTACTTGTGATGGCCTCACAAGTACATTCATGCAAGTGCACGTGCATACACGCACGCACACTTGCACCTGAGCGCACGCACGCATGCACGCACGCACATACAGTACTCACAGAGTGTACAGTAGGCCTATACAGTATGTGGGGCTTTCCTGGGTGAGGTGTGAACTGGCCTGTGTTAAAGGCGTTCTGTAACACCTCAGCATGGGAGTCAAAGCACCACCACTGCTCGCACATCAAGCGGAAACAGGTTATGTGATAGGCCGCCTATAAGATGTTTACCGTAAGAAATATAGGTCCATACTGTAGCTCAGCTATAGTGCACTTTCTCAAGTCGTGTATTTGGCCGCAGACCCCCATCTGAAAATCTTTTCCATGTATCTAACCCTATAACCCCAACACACCATGTCCGATCACGCCCTGTGGTGATCGTATATGAGTCTGCAAGATGACTGCAAGTCCCCAAGATGAGGACACGATGACTCAGAATGGATTCAGTAGCACACAGTGGAATCCTGTGTGGGAGATTTAAGGGAGAATTAAAACAAATGCTTTTGGGGGTTTTCGGGAGTCATTTCGGGTTAGTTTGGGGTACTCCGGGTATTTCTGGGTATTTGGGGTCTACTTTTGAGTGATTTGTGACTCCCTTCAAGGGGCCAGAGGTTTAGCTGCATGGGCATTTCCCCTTCTCTCTGCAAGGTGCACCAAAGCCAGACTATAGCGCAGTAGTCAATAATAGCAGATCTACAAGCTCATAGCGCGCCACCGAGTGGCACGCTAAGAGCTTGTAGGTCTGCTATTGTAGACTTGTTTTGGCGTGCACCACTAAACCTGGTCCTCTGCCTCCTCCTGTTGAGAACAGCATCAAGGATGACTCATCTGACCTTATGGCTTTTTTTCCGTTGCTCATGTAGAACAATGTGTTTTATTGTATTTGTTTCTTCCTTTCACCACCACACTCACAAACATCATCCTTGTGTTGTGGTTTAAAGGGGTCTGTGTAACCTGCATCATCCCTCCCTGTGAAGTGCTCAATAAGCCCCCCCCCCCCCCTCCTGAAATGCAATGGCCTGTCCCTTGTGGATAATAAAGACATCTAATCTGATCTAATCTATATTGTCAGCTATATGTATCAAACATTAAAACTCACAATTGTACTTTTATGACTCATAAATCACAACAAACAATTCCCGACGATGCCATTCAAATGACCAGAATGACATGGCGTTGTGTTCTGAATGACTGTTCGCACCGTGTTGTTTCTCTGGGGTCTGTTGTTTTAGTTGTGGACATGCAGCATTGTGTTGTTTCTCTGGTGTCTGTTGTTTTAGTTGTGGACATGCAGCATTGTGTTGTTTCTCTGGTGTCTGTTGTTTTAGTTGTGGACATGCAGCATTGTGTTGTTTCTCTGGTGTCTGTTGTTTTAGTTGTGGACATGCAGCATTGTGTTGTTTCTCTGGTGTCTGTTGTTTTAGTTGTGGACATGCAGCATTGTGTTGTTTCTCTGGTGTCTGTTGTTTTAGTTGTGGACATGCAGCATTGTGTTGTTTCTCTGGGGTCTGTTGTTTTAGTTGTGGACATGCAGCATTGTGTTGTTTCTCTGGGGTCTGTTGTTTTAGTTGTGGACATGCAGCACTGTGTTGTTTCTCTGGTGTCTGTTGTTTTAGTTGTGGACATGCAGCATTGTGTTGTTTCTCTGGTGTCTGTTGTTTTAGTTGTGGACATGCAGCATTGTGTTGTTTCTCTGGGGTCTGTTGTTTTAGTTGTGGACATGCAGCATTGTGTTGTTTCTCTGGTGTCTGTTGTTTTAGTCGTGGACATGCAGCATTGTGTTGTTTCTCTGGTGTCTGTTGTTTTAGTTGTGGACATGCAGCATTGTGTTGTTTCTCTGGGGTCTGTTGTTTTAGTTGTGGACATGCAGCATTGTGTTGTTTCTCTGGTGTCTGTTGTTTTAGTTGTGGACATGCAGCATTGTGTTGTTTCTCTGGTGTCTGTTGTTTTAGTTGTGGACATGCAGCATTGTGTTGTTTCTCTGGGGTCTGTTGTTTTAGTTGTGGACATGCAGCATTGTGTTGTTTCTCTGGTGTCTGTTGTTTTAGTTGTGGACATGCAGCATTGTGTTGTTTCTCTGGTGTCTGTTGTTTTAGTTGTGGACATGCAGCACTGTGTTGTTTCTCTGGTGTCTGTTGTTTTAGTTGTGGACATGCAGCATTGTGTTGTTTCTCTGGGGTCTGTTGTTTTAGTTGTGGACATGCAGCATTGTGTTGTTTCTCTGGGGTCTGTTGTTTTAGTTGTGGACATGCAGCACTGTGTTGTTTCTCTGGGGTCTGTTGTTTTAGTTGTGGACATGCAGCACTGTGTTGTTTCTCTGGGGTCTGTTGTTTTAGTTGTGGACATGCAGCACTGTGTTGTTTCTCTGGGGTCTGTTGTTTTAGTTGTGGACATGCAGCACTGTGTTGTTTCTCTGGGGTCTGTTGTTTTAGTTGTGGACATGCAGCACTGTGTTGTTTCTCTGGGGTCTGTTGTTTTAGTTGTGGACATGCAGCACTGTGTTGTTTCTCTGGGGTCTGTTGTTTTAGTTGTGGACATGCAGCACTGTGTTGTTTCTCTGGGGTCTGTTGTTTTAGTTGTGGACATGCAGCACTGTGTTGTTTCTCTGGGGTCTGTTGTTTTAGTTGTGGACATGCAGCATTGTGTTGTTTCTCTGGTGTCTGTTGTTTTAGTTGTGGACATGCAGCACTGTTGTTGTTGTTGCCATCCTTGCTACACGAGACCGTTTCATAGCAACCAGGCTAAATGCGAACCAAATGTATAATAAATTAAGTTTATAGTCGATTGTTTGACTCCTTTAATTAGGACTGAGACCAGATTCTATACAAAGTGTCTTTAAAATCCTGACAGTTTATTCTGTACACGTACGCACACATATACTATACTGTTATTTTATTTCTAATGTTATCTTGAAACTCAGTGGTCTGGCAAGTGTTTATATTCTGTAAAGGGCCGTTTGTTTTGATGTCTTGATTACTTCAGTGGAGTTCTGGTGAGTGTAAAGGCCTATACGCCTCCCTCCTGCGCACACTACACAATATATAGCATCAACAAGTTGGATCCTTATGAGGGGTATTCCTGTCCTATAAATTAACCCATTCTGACCGGAGATCAGATTCATACTAGGTTTCCACTGGACACACACTGGTCTGATTAATGACGCCGGGTACAGATGACCAGCAGGTTCGTCTTAAAGGGATTGTGACATTAAAAAAAAGGTTTTGGAATTGTTCTTGTTTTTTTTAGGTTTTCTAATCTCAATTGCACCCAAAAAACATGAACTTTTAACATTCAGTAGATTTTCTGTGATCTGGGGTTTTCTGGCTCAAACAGGTGCTCTGATTTGCCGGCAGTAAGTGACATCACTTACTGCAAATCCCATATATGTCAATGGGATTTGCCAGCAGATGTCACTGTTTCACTGTGTTGCCTGTTTTCATTGTAGCTCAAACGTAGCTCCAAACCCAAAAGAAAACTTCAGACCACAGAAAATCCACTGGATGTTCAAAGTTCAGGTTTTTTGGTTGTAATTGAGGTCATAAAACCTAAAAGAAAAAATAAAAATAAATGAAAATTAATGTCATAAAACCTTTAAGCCGTTTGATATCCTTCATTTTCGGAACTGCTCCGGTTGCTATATGCACGGTTGCCAGGGCCCCGCCCCCACACTGCTTTTGTTTCTCAATAGCCGTTAGCTTCTGTTTTATAGGCCACGCCTTTGCACGCTTTTTTTCCCCTCTGAAACTAATCCGCTGTCCGTGGTGGTGACCAGAACGGCGATGTTCGGAGGTCTTTTCGGAGTATCCGGTGAGCGCGACGGGAACAAAGGCGTTTTGCAGAGCAAGGATTGGACTTATTTTAGCTCCGTTATAAACGCTAATACTTTAGCATTCAAGATGGAAGACAAAACCGGACACGGGTCATATGGCGTAATAGCCTGAAAACACCCGGCACCCAAAGCACCACCACTATGGTCCACCAGATGGCACTCATGTGTGTTAATATAACTGAGAAAATGGTACCCATTTGTACGCACTCGGATAAATATGAAAAACATGTGTACTTGGCCCAGTGTCTAACATCACCTCTGGACCGCTGTCATTATCAGTATTATCATAATTACAATTTACAATTTAGGCATTTAGCAGACGCTCTTAATCCAGAGCGACTTACATTTATCAGCCCACCTCGTCTAAGATGTCACTGATGTGGAGACAAACGTGACAAGAAAGAACCCGAGAGGAACCCTGCATGGCAGAGAGAGAAAGAAGAAAGAAAGAAAGAAAGAAAGAAAGAAAGAAAGAAAGAAAGAAAGAAAGAAAGAAAGAAAGAAAGAAAGAAAGAAAGAAAGAAAGAAAGAAAGAAAGAAAGAAAGAAAGAAAGAAAGAAAGAAAATAGTAAAGACAAAATAAAGGGAACTGAGGTCAAAGCGACAGCAGAAGACAGCTTTCTCTGGTTAATCTGCAGACACAATGGACACCCACCGCCTTCTGCTCGCCTGGCTGTTTATGGTTTAACGTGTTTGGGGTCTTTCTCTCTTTCGTTCTTTAGTCCCCCTCTCTCCATCTCTCTCCATCTCTCTCCCATAGTACAGGAACATTTGTCAATTTAATTCTCTCTTTCTTTCTTTATTTCCACACATTCTCAGTCCATCTCTTTCCAAATCTCTCTCACTATCCCTCTCACCCCGCCCCTCCCCTCCATATGCAAACTGGCCTGACCACAATAGTCATGAGTGCACACATGATTAAATAGTGCGCTGGGACCGAAGAAATAGCTGTGGTCGGTGGCTTGGCCGGGCAGGCTGGGGGTTGAGACAGAGCTTGGAGCAGAGTCAGTCGGGGGGCGCAGCGCGGCGCGGCGCAGTGCGGGGCAGGGGGACAGACTCTGGCTTTTAATCACAGAGGGAGATAATAGCTGCCATACACCAGGCGACTTTGTTTTTCCCACACTCGCCGCTCCCCACCAGGACAGCTTCTCAAGTGGCTCTATGGGAGAGTTGTCCGTTTCTATATCCCCTCCCCAAAGGGCTTTTTCTAGACTTCTGTTGTGTACAGCAAGGGTACCCAAATGTGACCCCCCCAATTTAATCAAATTTGAACTGGGCAACGGGCAACACCCCCCGTACTGTAATACCCCTGGTATTACAGTAAAAAGGTCTTAGGTATAACAAAATGGTCACTTTGGCAATGTGCAGTATACACTTGGTTAGTGTACTGTCGAGCGAGAAAAATCATGTGGGGATCCCTCCTGGGGGTCTCGACACCCCTGGTCTAAAACGTATACTCCTTGTGGTGTCACAGACTCGTGAGGCAACGTGAGGCAGCCCTCGATAAGGTGGACCCGAGGGACTTTCCGTGTTTACCTTCAACGTTAGCTTAGCCTTACCGACTATAGTGGCACACTGCCCCCCATGCACACACATGTTAGTCCGACTATAGTGGCACACTGCCCCCCATGCACACACATGTTAGTCCGACTATAGTGGCAAACTGCCCCCCATGCACACACATGTTAGTCCGACTATAGTGGCACACTGCCCCCCATGCACACACATGTTAGTCCGACTATAGTGGCAAACTGCCCCCCATGCACACACATGTTAGTCCGACTATAGTGGCACACTGCCCCCCATGCACACACATGTTAGTCCCGACGATAACCCTTCAGGCCTGTAGCCTATACTACACAAATGGGTGCTATAGGTGTGGGGGAAAAAAACAGACATTTATAAATCTATGTATTCCATTCAAATGCCTAGGAATGTGATGATACGTTATTTGTGTATGAAAACATATCAAATCTGGAGTGGATTATGTGGGCTTTTTTTTTTTTACTGTTTATTCACTCTTTCTCTGCGGCAGCCGGTAGCTGTAGGAGTGTACGCTCAGCGGTTGTAGTGTTAACGCACAATTAGTCGTCGTCGGTATAGAGATCTGTGTTGTGCAGTTTAGAAGTCGGTAGAGGTCTGTGTTGTGCAGTTTAGACGTCGGTAGAGGTCTGTGTTGTGCAGTTTAGACGTCGGTAGAGGTCTGTGTTGTGCAGTTTAGACGTCGGTAGAGGTCTGTGTTGTGCAGTTTAGACGTCGGTAGAGGTCTGTGTTGTGCAGTTTAGAAGTCGGTAGAGGTCTGTGTTGTGCAGTTTAGACGTCGGTAGAGGTCTGTGTTGTGCAGTTTAGACGTCGGTAGAGGTCTGTGTTGTGCAGTTTAGAAGTCGGTAGAGGTCTGTGTTGTGCAGTTTAGAAGTCGGTAGAGGTCTGTGTTGTGCAGTTTAGATGTCGGTAGAGGTCTGTGTTGTGCAGTTTAGACGTCGGTAGAGGTCTGTGTTGTGCAGTTTAGACGTCGGTAGAGGTCTGTGTTGTGCAGTTTAGACGTCGGTAGAGGTCTGTGTTGTGCAGTTTAGACGTCGGTAGAGGTCTGTGTTGTGCAGTTTAGACGTCGGTAGAGGTCTGTGTTGTGCAGTTTAGACGTCGGTAGAGGTCTGTGTTGTGCAGTTTAGAAGTCGGTAGAGGTCTGTGTTGTGCAGTTTAGACGTCGGTATAGAGGTCTGTGTTGTGCAGTTTAGACGTCGGTATAGAGGTCTGTGTTGTGCAGTTTAGAAGTCGGTAGAGGTCTGTGTTGTGCAGTTTAGACGTCGGTATAGAGGTCTGTGTTGTGCAGTTTAGACGTCGGTAGAGGTCTGTGTTGTGCAGTTTAGACGTCGGTATAGAGGTCTGTGTTGTGCAGTTTAGACGTCGGTAGAGGTCTGTGTTGTGCAGTTTAGACGTCGGTATAGAGGTCTGTGTTGTGCAGTTTAGACGTCGGTAGAGGTCTGTGTTGTGCAGTTTAGAAGTCGGTAGAGGTCTGTGTTGTGCAGTTTAGACGTCGGTAGAGGTCTGTGTTGTGCAGTTTTCTTGAAATGATGTAACTCCAAACATTGGCAAAATATCTCTTCTATAGTTTGCTTGGATCATTAAAACTTGGTCATCCACAGTAATCTCTCCACACTATGGGGTTACATTGCATGATGAAACAGGTCTCAACCTCACACTTTTTTAGCAAACACAAACACGCACGCACGCACACACGCACGCGCAATGAGTGTGTATGAGTGGATGGTTTCTCGTGGTCTACCTCATTTTAAGGTTGATTATTGTAGCTCGTACTCTCGGTTCAATACATGCAAAGGGTCATGCACTCTAGGGCAATACAAAAAAAGGAGTCCACACACAAGGCAAACCTAAATTAAATAAATTAGGCATAATCAAATAAACTGGTGTGAGATGTGACAATGTCAGTGATCAGTCATGCATGCAGTGTATGGATGTATGGAGTGTGCTGTGTGTGAGTGTGGTAGAAGGGGTGCAACTGCTTGGAAGGAAGGAAGGAAGGTAAGAGAGCTGGCTTGAGAGCATAGAAGGAGAGGCCCTTATATACTCTCCCAGACCACACCCCACTCAGGTGTTCACAGCTGGCCTGACGGCCTGCTACACTCTGCCCTAATCACCCAGGCTGCTGGATAGCCTATACTGTGCAGAGGCAGAGGGGGCAGGGCCGTCACAAAAGGGTCAGATACAATATAGAGCGTCGCAGTCCCTCCCCCTTTCAGAACAACGAGTGGCCCAGGAAATGAATCCCAATGCATTTTACCCATTTCAAAACGTATTTATTTAAAGACATTTTAAGCGTCGTACGAAGCCAACTCTTGTCGTGACAAATCATGACAACACACACAATATTTCGGACCAAACAAATAATTACAAAGAAGAAAAACTACAAAAAAAGTTTTTTTTTCTACTTTCTAATTCTTTGTTTGTTTGTTGTCATGATTTGTCATGACAAGAGTTGGCTTCGTACGACGCTTAAAAGGTCTTTAAATTAATACGTTTTGAAATACCTCTTAGGGACTGCGACGCTCTATTCCGAGCCATTACTGCTTGTTCAAAAAGCAGTACATATATACTGTAAATGTACCAGACGTGTTTTGTATGTCCGTGCTGCACAATGAAATAAATGTGAAGGTCTTCGGAGTGCTGGCTATTTTCTTTTCTTTCCATTATTTACCCAGGCAGGGCAGTAGCTGAGCACAAGTGCTCATTTCCAGCAACTCCCCTGCACATAGAGACACACAGACAGACAGACAGACAGACACATTAAAACCTGCAGGGAGCTGACCAGCACAACCACAGTCTCTTATACTGTTGGCCACTAAGCAGCTCCACTGGAGCAGTTGGGGGTCCAGTGCCTTATTGCTCAAGGGCACTTCAGCGTTGTTGGGTGAGTGATGACCAATCACTTCCCGACCCAGACCTTTCCTGCCCGTCGGGGGAATCGAACAGGCAACCCTTCTATTGGTCTACTATACCCCTATTTGTCTACTACAGCTGTTATACGTGATACTGGTGAAAGTTGACTATATACGCCACCGAGTCTATTATGCAACACGACCACCACTTAACCCATTCTGACCTGAGATCAGATTCTATAAACGTCTTCTACATCCCGACAGTTTTCTGAAAAAGCTATGTTTCTATGTCAGTCGTTGTTCGATTTTTCAAAAATAGCAGACCTACAAGCTTGTATCGCGCCACTCGGTGGCGCGATATGAGCTTGTAGATCTGCTATTTTTAAATAGCTAAAGCATAACATGATGCTAATACCAAAATGGGTGCCCGTTCAAAATGGGTTAAGCGAGAACCACTGCACTCACCCGGCACCTAATTAACATACGATGCTCCACTTCATTTCCAATAGCAAATTATCCGTCCGCTTGTAAGACGTTTTAGCCGTATACGTCTCTGGCGAGTGACACGCTTATACGCTCAGCGGTACGGGGGTATAATTAAGGTGATGACAGAGCTTTTATTTAAAGCAGCACTGTGCATGTATAGCTTTCCTCTGCATGCTGGACGATTCAGGATTCTACATTCGACGCTCACTCGAGAAAAAAAAAGGTACAAGCAGCGAAAATGTTGGCATGACATGCTCCACAGATTGTTCTGACAAGATGACAAGATAAATGAATGGTCAAGTAAGTGAAGTAAAACCTTCAGCATCAGCGAAGAATGTTCAGAAAATGAATGGAGAATGACTTTTGGAATCGGGACGGAATATACGGTACGATTTATATGTTTAGGCATTTAGTAAACACTTTTCCAGAAGGAATAATAATCACGTGCATGCGGACATGGTCCCAATTAAGAAACTAGGTTCCCAGGTAAAAAAAAATGAACAGATTGTACAGATTGTTATACAATTGAAATAACAATCTGTCATTGCAACTATAGGATACCATAGTAAACAATGAACCTAGAAATTGTATTAATGTAACACCTCAATTATATGATTGTAATATTGTGGTCAAAAGAACAACCCAAAGTACCAAAAACATGTGAACGAGTCTGCATGGTACAGTATAGCCATATCTCCTATATACAGTAGTACAATATGTGTAAAGTATGAACATGTGCTTTTTTTGTTTTTTAAATTATGTGTAAATCTGTATTTGGGGCGAATAATACAACTACTGTCACAAAGTGTCAAAGTGGTTAAAACTGTCGGCATGTGTGTGCACGTGTGCATGTGTGTGCATGCGACAAGGGAATACATAACAGCAAGCAAGCAATACACTGTTCTCCCTCCACACACCCCCCCCCCCCCCCCCTCTTTCTCTCTCTCTCGTACATGAAGATGGGGATCCGCTTAGTGACACAGACGGGGAGGCCAGAGGGGTGGACTGAGGGGTGGACTGAGGGGTGGGGTGGACTGAGGGGTGGACTGAGGGGTGGACTGGGGGGTGGACTGGGGGGTGGACTGGGGGGTGGGGTGGACTGAGGGGTGGACTGAGGGGTGGAGGCCAGAGGGGTGGACTGAGGGGTGGACTGAGGGGTGGACTGAGGGGTGGACTGAGGGGTGGACTGAGGGGTGGACTGAGGGGTGGAGGCCAGAGGGGTGGACTGAGGGGTGGACTGAGGGGTGGACTGAGGGGTGGGGTGGACTGAGGGGTGGACTGAGGGGTGGACTGAGGGGTGGACTGAGGGGTGGGGTGGACTGAGGGGTGGACTGAGGGGTGGACTGAGGGGTGGACTGAGGGGTGGACTGAGGGGTGGACTGAGGGGTGGACTGAGGGGTGGACTGAGGGGTGGACTGAGGGGTGGGGTGGACTGAGGGGTGGACTGAGGGGTGGACTGAGGGGTGGACTGAGGGTGGACTGAGGGGTGGACTGAGGGGTGGACTGAGGGGTGGAATGAGGGGTGGGGTGGACTGAGGGGTGGACTGAGGGGTGGACTGAGGGGTGGACTGAGGGACTGAGGGGTGGACAGAGGGGTGGACAGAGGGGTGGACTGAGGGGTGGACTGAGGGGTGGACTGAGGGACTGAGGGGTGGACTGAGGGGTGGACAGAGGGGTGGACTGAGGGGTGGACTGAGGGGTGGACTGAGGGACTGAGGGGTGGACTGAGGGGTGGACTGAGGGGTGGACTGAGGGACTGAGGGGTGGACTGAGGGGTGGGGTGGACTGAGGGGTGGACTGAGGGGTGGGGTGGACTGAGGGGTGGACTGAGGGACTGAGGGGTGGACAGAGGGGTGGACTGAGGGGTGGGGTGGACTGAGGGGTGGACTGAGGGGTGGACTGAGGGGTGGACTGAGGGGTGGACTGAGGGGTGGGGTGGACTGAGGGGTGGACTGAGGGACTGAGGGGTGGACAGAGGGGTGGACAGAGGGGTGGACTGAGGGGTGGACTGAGGGGTGGGGTGGACTGAGGGGTGGACTGAGGGACTGAGGGGTGGACAGAGGGGTGGGGTGGACTGAGGGGTGGACTGAGGGACTGAGGGGTGGACAGAGGGGTGGGGTGGACTGAGGGGTGGACTGAGGGGTGGACTGAGGGGTGGACTGAGGGGTGGACTGAGGGACTGAGGGGTGGACAGAGGGGTGGACAGAGGGGTGGACTGAGGGGTGGACTGAGGGGTGGACTGAGGGGTGGACTGAGGGGTGGGGTGGACTGAGGGGTGGACTGAGGGGTGGACTGAGGGGTGGACTGAGGGGTGGGGTGGACTGAGGGGTGGACTGAGGGGTGGACTGAGGGGTGGACTGAGGGGTGGACTGAGGGACTGAGGGGTGGACAGAGGGGTGGACAGAGGGGTGGACTGAGGGGTGGACTGAGGGGTGGACTGAGGGGTGGGGTGGACTGAGGGGTGGACTGAGGGGTGGACTGAGGGGTGGACTGAGGGACTGAGGGGTGGACAGAGGGGTGGACAGAGGGGTGGACTGAGGGGTGGACTGAGGGGTGGGGTGGACTGAGGGGTGGACTGAGGGGTGGGGTGGACTGAGGGGTGGACTGAGGGGTGGACAGAGGGGTGGACTGAGGGGTGGACAGAGGGGTGGACAGAGGGGTGGACAGAGGGGTGGACAGAGGGGTGGACAGAGGGGTGGACTGAGGGGTGGACTGAGGGGTGGACAGAGGGGTGGACTGAGGGGTGGACAGAGGGGTGGACTGAGGGGTGGACAGAGGGGTGGACAGAGGGGTGGACTGAGGGGTGGACTGAGGGGTGGACTGAGGGGTGGACTGAGGGGTGGGGTGGACTGAGGGGTGGACTGAGGGACTGAGGGGTGGACAGAGGGGTGGACAGAGGGGTGGACTGAGGGGTGGACTGAGGGGTGGACTGCAGGCTTTGTGGTTGGACTGTCTCAGGGTTCTATTATACTTCTATCACTGCCCTAACCTCTGTACGCTTTGGCCTCGTTGCGTAACCGTTTCTCAGCAGTGCATGATGATGATGAAGTCAGTACGACGAGAGAGAGAGAGAGAGAGAGAGAGAGAGAGAGAGAGAGAGAGAGAGAGAGAGAGAGAGAGGGGCCCCAGCCAAGTGCTGAGGTTAACAGTCACGTCAGATGACAGATGGCGACATGGCGAGGAATTCACAGCCATTTGAAATAGAGGTGTCCCAGAAATCCTGGCGTCTTAAGCACTTGAACCCTATAGCGCCTCTCTCTCTTTGCACATTCGGCGAAAATAGTAGATCTATATACATAACTATTTTCGGAGCGGATATTTGGTGTACAGCGAATAACCGGAGATATACTATACACTATATAGAGCTTTGGGGTTCTCCGGCTACTAATTAAGTATAGGGTTTAAAGTGCATTTATACCAATGACCTTCATTTCCCAAACTATCTATTTGTTGGAAGAAACATAATTTTATTTTTGTTTTGTTTTTACTGTAACCATAGAGACATTCAAATTAGCGCAGTCGTCTTGTTTTTCCAAGAACAGAAGTTCGGCGTCAGGCGACTGTAAACACACATTACCGTACATGAATGAACGCATTGGGCTTTTTTGGAATATTATTTTAGTTTTTCCATTTCAAATGATATAGTAAGCTGTTTAAATATGCCCATTTTAAATTTAGATTCAATTAGGTTTCACGCTCAAACGCAAATAGACCTGCACCACGTTCTCTTACCTGTTGACAGTCTAAATACTTTCATTATACAGACGCTTAACGAGTGATCCCAATTAACACTTAAGAAGACTTCCTAAGATAATAAGCAGCCTTTCTGAAATATCGTAACCTCTTTTCTCCATACTTTAACTTTTTGTGTACTTTTTGTTTTTCTTCAGAAATGAACACCGTACTTGATCATACAAGCAGCTACTGACTGTTGCCACTTTTGGATTTGAATCCTGAAAATTAACAGTTTTTGACATAATGAGGTAGAAAATAAATGAAGTATAGCTCATAATTGTCTACGGTGGATTTTTATGAAAGAAAAACTTCACAGATTGAAAGAGGATAAGCTTCCTGTAACAGCTCTAATGTTGGTGAGTTTTGCCATTTTGGGCGGGGACCCCTTTTGGTGTTTTAAACATTATGTTATAATTTAGCTATTGAAAAATAGCAGATCTACAAGCTCATAGCGCGCCACCGAGTGGCGCGCTACGAGCTTGTAGGTCTGCTATTTTTGAAAAGTCGTGAAAATGTGGCACAAATCTTTGAATATATATTTCAGAGCGAACATTTTTAACTACAATATTGGCTTCTGAGGGGTACCTGGAACTACATATTTTGAGATGGGGGGTCCGTGGCCCAATAGAGATAATTCTGGGGGTCCTTGACATGAAAAAGGTTGAGCACAAGTGACATAGAAACATGGTTTTCAGGAAAAAAAATAGGATTTAGAAGCCTTTCTTTTAATCGACCTCAGTCCAAAATGTGTTAATACAATTAGATAGGACTTTTCTGTTTGGATAAATGGGCTGTCAATGGGAAGTTGCACCTACTGTACCTACTGTATTTAGCACCTTGCTGTGTGAATATCATCAATTAGACACAACAGCTCAGTAATAAGGTCTGCTGCATGGCCTCTTAACTGTACTTTCCTCAAATAAGCCCCCAGAGGAAGAAATTAGGCTTATCTTTTAATTGAATGTCAAACTATCCTGAGGAAAAATCTCACCACAATTCCCTGTGACAAGTCTGTGAAGCACTGCCGTATACGTGTCGGAAGTGGAACTTGACAAGTACATTTACTCACGTACTGTACTCGAGTAAATGTTTGAGGTAGACTATATACTTTTTACTTGAGTATATATTTTTCATTAATGTCATGATATGGATATAATATTCATACTACTACTCGTAGGGATGTCCCGATCACGATTTTTGGCTCCCGATCAGATTCCGATCATTTGAAAATGACGTGATCAGCCCCGATTTCCGATCACCCAATCTGATCGGGACAACATAATTGAATCAAAGCATAAGACAACAGGATCCTCTCCGCAAATATCACAAGTGTGCAACGCGACACAATCCCATTCATGGAGGGGCCTGTCTGAGGCTAGCCTCGGTCCCAGGCTTACTTATCTGAGAAAAGAAAAGCCTGGTCACAACGTAAGGCAGAGAAGCATAAAGAAAAGCCTGGTCACAACGACAAGGCAGAGAAGCATAAAGAAAAGCCTGGTCACAACGACAAGGCAGAGAAGCTATCGGCGGACGTATCCTCCGGAACATCCGTCAGATGTATTTCCCCCGGATACGATATTTTCCCAACCAATCACAATACTTCATTGGCGGAGAAACTGATTTGTAAAGCATCAACGTCATTCCCTTGGGCAATACTTCCGCTAAAATCCCGCAACTTCCGCTGATAGTCTTTTCAGCGTAGGTCTTGCCCAGGGTGGTCTGAGGCTGCCTGAGGCTGCGTTAAGAGTGCACCCTCCCCAAAATGCCACCTCAGAGCAAGGCGTTTTGGCTGCAGTGCTGTGGTGTAGACAGGGCTGTGGTGGTGTGGTCGAGGCTGGTGTGACTTGTGTATACGTTGGGCACAACACAAGAAAGGCATTCCAAGTCACACACAGCTGGCTGTGAATATAATATCATGTTTAAGCAGGGTTGGGGGATATGAATCAGGGGGGGAAATCCAATGCCTCTGCTTTTAATACACCTAATGCTAACCCTTTTGTATATAGGCTATAGCTGTCTGATATATATACTGTATATGTTTGATTTTGGGGAAAAAAAAGTTGAAAATGACATGCGCAAAACAGGAGGTTGGAAGTGGTGGTTGAGGCAGATTTGAGCAACGAGAGAGAAGTGAAATCTCTGCTACTAGACCGAGTGGTGTCATGTTGTCATGTTGTCTATAACGCTCAAGGACAGGCAGCAAAACAGCTTTCAAACACACAGCTCCGGGGGCCCCACCCCCAACATTGTCACTAGGACGTAATTCCGGTAAACAGTCGTCTCTATTCAAGCCACATGGCGGGTGGTGTGGGTTACAGGAGAAACACCACATCCACGGTGCCGAGCATCAGCAGCGCTCTACCTCAGAAGCAAAAAAGCTGCCTCTGCGAGCCATCGCAGCTGCCTCGCGTTATTATAGGCACGCCAGCCGTCCGACGGTACGACCCGCTAAAGCAATTGTTTTTAATATCGGCACCCCTTTTGTTTTCATAATAAAATACCACATCATAGCGGAGCGCGGTTCCACCCTTAATACCAAATAAATAGTTATAGCCCCCTTTATAATGCTTTCATTTTTACTGGGGGAGGGAGGGGAGGCTATATGTTTCTTTCGAGAGCCTTTTTCAAAGTGCAAGCCCCCCCTGTCCAGAGGCAAGGGTTTGATTTAGAGAACGGTTAGGGCCAGCTTGTGTTCAACCATCTTGTGTATCTGGGAGGCTGTTCAAAGCCGCTGTTGAAAGTGTTCTCTCTCTCCCTGTTTCACTCAAGCAGCGTTTTTTGGTCTGCTTGGGAACCGAGCGAGGAGAGGGAAAAACCAAGCGGTCCGTCCTTATCTAATGTGATTTATTTGCCGTCACTTAAGCCATTCTGTACGGGAACCCCCTTTATGGTGTTTTAAAGCATCATGTTGTGCTTTAGCTGTTGAAAGATAGCAGATCTACAAGCTTGTAGTGCGGCACTGAGTGCCGCGCTATGAACTTGTAGGTCTGCTATAAATTGAAAAATTGTGAAAATGTGGCGCAAATCTTTGAATATGTATTCTTTGCTTCATGGGGGGGGGGGTTGTTTCAGGGGGTCCCTGAAACAACATATTTTGAGATGGGGGGGGGTCGGCGGCCAAATACATATATTTCTAGGGGTCCTTGACCTGAAATACTTTGAGAACCACTGACAGATATAGAAACATGAGGTTTTCAGAAAGCTGTCATGGTTTAGAAGACATTTTGTAGAATCGAACTGGGGTCTAAATGGATTAAGCCATTCTGAACGGGAACCAATTTGTTATGCTTTAGCTATTGAAAAATAGCAGATCTACAAGCTCATAGCGCGCCACCGAGTGGCGCGCTACGAGCTTGTAGGTCTGCTATTTTTTGAAAAATCGAAGAACGGCTGTGACATTTTTTAGAATCTGATCTCAGGTCAGAATGGGTTAATCAGACCAGTGTGTGTCCACTAGTGGAAACCTCGTATGAATCTGATCTCAGGTCAGAATGGATTAATAAAGAGTCGATCTGTCTGACTCGAGGCTCGACGAGGGATGAAAACAGTCGCTGCATTGCTGCGCGCCGCTGGCCCTGCGCCTGCACTTTTTTATTTTGTTTAATCTTTTTTTTATACTGATGAAATTATGAGATGAGTGTGGAGAATTAGAGCGGCTGGTGATTTAGTGGGAGACAGCACAGTGGGAGGTGAGCGTGTGGTGTGTGTGTGTGTGTGTGTGTGTGTGTGTGTGTCTGTGCGAGACAAACACATTTTTTGAAGTTTGATCACTTTTCCGTGACGGTCAATCATCTCTTTCGTGCGTGTTCTGTTTCTTTGGAGAGCCTTTCTCCTTTCTACCCGGGAGGATCAGACACACGCGCACACGCACACGCACACACACACACACACACACACATGCACACACACACACACACACACACACACACACACACACACACACACACACTTCTAAACATCTCCTTTTTCTCTTGTGAGAAGGACTATAGGAAAACAGCCCTCACCCTCACAATGTCCATTTTCTCAAATGCTACTACTTCTGCAGACATTTGGCCATCACCACATCACAAGCAGCGGTGTAAAGTAACTGAGTGCATTTACTCAAGTACTGTACTTGAGTATACAATTTCTACTCCACTATATACATCTCAGAGGCAAATACTTTTACTCCACTACAATGAGAAGTTAGTTACTTTGCAGAAATTACTTATTATAAAATGAATTAACCACTTTAGCCCTATTATATGTATGTATATATATATATATATATATATATATATATATATATATATATATATATATATATATATGTGTGTGTGTGTGTGTGTATGAGAGAGAGAGAGAGAGAGAGAGAGAGAGGACTGCATTTTGATGGAAATACTTTTGTATTTTTTACTCAAGTGACATTTTGTCTTTTGAACACAGGAATTTGACTTGTGACAATGTATATTTATATTGTGGTATTGCTATTTTCTCTTACTCAAAATATGTCTTACCTCATCTCTCATCGCGCGCGCACACACACACACACACACACACACACACACACACAGCAGGTTAACTTTCCATTTCTCCATGTCTGGCTGCGGGCCCTCGCACAGTGGCTGCGGGTACAACCGTATCTCTTTCCTGGCAGTGGTGGTCTGCTGCAGTGTGTGTGTGTGTGTGCGTGTGTGCGTGTGTGCGTGTGTGTGTGTGTGTGTGTGTGTGTGTGTGTGTGTGTGTGTGTGTGTGTGTGTGTGTGTGTGTGTGTGTGGCTGCTTGGCACGGGCTGCCAGGCGGCCGGGGACTGGCAAAGGCTCGTAAAAAAAAGAAAAAAAAAAAGCGCGCGGCCCGACGACGCATCTTTTACAGTTTACAGGAATGTGTCAGCGGTAATCTCCTGGCGGCCATCTTTGGTAATTCAAAACGACACACTAATGAAAGCATCGTGATGCTCCGCGGCAGAGGAGGGAGCCCGCTCTAATTGTATCTATTTAAAGCAGCTGTTTCTTTTTGTTTTTTTCCCTTCCTTTTTTGGGGGGGGGGGGGGGAAGCGGGAGATTGAGGGGAGTGTTGCCATGCCTGCGTATTATAAGCAACTTTGGGCTCGTCTTCCTGTAAAGTTGCTTGTGAATATTGCTAAGTTGCAGGTTGCCAGGGGGCAGGAGTGTATATAGTAGCTTATTTGGGCTTGCTTCCAAATGTTGTAATTATTGTTTAAGCCATATTATGTTCTCAAACACTTTCATGTCGAGGACTGGAATATTAATGTGCATTTCCCCAGACCTGCCCCATCTGAACATATGTTATCATTATCTATATGCCCTATATATAGACACCCCATACCAGATTTGAGTTAAAATGCTTGATTTTTATTTATTTTCCTTTTTGATAAATACAGCAGATCTACAAGCTCCACAACGCGAGAGCTTATATAGGTTTAAAGTCGCTTATTTTGCATGCATATAGGGCTTGTTTTCACAGACCACGGTGGCTTAATCTTTTTTTTTTCTCGCAAAACCTGGCAACACTGATTGAGGCGGACGGGGGGGCCGCAGGTTTCTGAATTAATCTCTGGTGACATCATCATCAGAGGGGCTCGACACGGGTGTCAATTAATTTGGAACGTTTTGCCGTCATTAGGCTTTTTTTCAAGTAAACACGAGGGCTGGTCGGGATTCCAGCCTTAAGATCAGCCTGGCTCTGTAGCGCCTTATGATCACCCTGGCTCTGTAGCGCCTTATGATCACCCTCCAGGCTCTGTAGCGCCTTATGATCACCCTGGCTCTGTAGCGCCTTATGATCACCCTGGCTCTGTAGCGCCTTATGATCACCCTGGCTCTGTAGCGCCTTATGATCACCCTGGCTCTGTAGCGCCTTATGATCACCCTGGCTCTGTAGCGCCTTATGATCACCCTGGCTCTGTAGCGCCTTATGATCACCCTGGCTCTGTAGCGCCTTATGATCACCCTGCTGGCTCTGTAGCGCCTTATGATCACCCTGGCTCTGTAGCGCCTTATGATCACCCTGGCTCTGTAGCGCCTTATGATCACCCTGGCTCTGTAGCGCCTTATGATCACCCTGCTGGCTCTGTAGCGCCTTATGATCACCCTGGCTCTGTAGCGCCTTATGATCACCCTGCTGGCTCTGTAGCGCCTTATGATCACCCTGGCTCTGTAGCGCCTTATGATCACCCTGGCTCTGTAGCGCCTTATGATCACCCTGGCTCTGTAGCGCCTTATGATCACCCTGCTGGCTCTGTAGCGCCTTATGATCACCCTGGCTCTGTAGCGCCTTAAGATCACCCTCCAGGCTCTGTAGCGCCTTAAGATCACCCTCCAGGCTCTGTAGCGCCTTATGATCACCATGCAGGCTCTGTAGCGCCTTATGATCACCATGCAGGCTCTGTAGCACCTTAAGATCACCCTGGCTCTGTAGCGCCTTAAGATCACCCTGGCTCTGTAGCGCCTTATGATCACCCTGCTGGCTCTGTAGCGTCGGCCAACAAGGCGAGTGTGGTTTCAATTAGGTCAGCGTAAGATGGCGTGCCCGCACGTTTCCTCTCTCCTCAACCATTAATCTCTCTCTCTCTCTCTCTCTCTCTCTCAACCCCGGAGTCCTTTGCAGCCGCTGCCAGCGAATGCTGCCGGATCGGCAGCGGCATGAATTTGAACGACTGACCCCCACCCCTCCCTCCCTCCCTCCCTCCCTCCCTGGGGGGCTGGCGGGGTGCAGGGGGAGTGCTTTGTGGGAGTTATTATGGGTGGATTGGGTGGTTGGAGTGGTGGGGTGGCGGGGTGGGGGGGGTCTCCCCTTTGTGCATGTCCCAAAGAGTGGATTGTAGAGCGGCTGCCATGCATCCTCTCTCTAAGCAATGTAAACACTGCAGACTGCTATAGGGGGGGGGGGGGGGGGGGGGGGGGGGGGCTGGCTCGGCGCAGCGCGGCGCGGCAAACGTACATCCGAGGGGTGTCTGGGTCCAGAGCTTATAGCAGCCTGGATACTATAGGCTGTGATCCTCACAGTGTGTACGGGTGCCAGGGAATGACTGAGTGGCTGTTTATACCACATAGGGAGAACATGAGACCCTGTCCCCGTGCCCACATGTGCGGCCGTGGCCACTGGCCACTGTGAGCCCGAGGCTATATCCCGTGTGTGTGTGTGTGTGTGTGTGTGTGTGTGTGTGTGTGTGTGTGTGTGTGTGTGTGTGTGTGTGTGTGACCAAATGAACCCGGATCCATTTCATTCCATGCATTTGCACACCTGCAGGGCCTTATAGTGTTATTATGCCAGAGACCCTAAAACCACAATTTGGGGATTTAAAGCATTGCATACGAAATTTCTGTAAAAATTGCTATCCTACACCCCAGCCTAAATCCCTATAAAACACCTCCTTTATCCGTTCCATTCTGCATAATAGGTGTGGTTTTGGACGTCATACCATAATGAAATCAATCACTGTTCCACATGCCATTGCCTTTAAGAGAAGACTGCCCTACCCAGTATTGCCCATTCTCCACGGTGCAATCTTACCCTCTCTCTGGCCATGGAAGAACGACGCGCGCCGTCGCTGCCTTGGGCACACCTCCAGCCACAAATCACCTCCAGCCACAAATAACGGAGACGGCTAAATGTATTATGGCCGCACGGTATACCATTTATGGATAGAGGACGCATGCTAAATGCATAATTATTCACAGGTTGTGGTTAGTGCTGGCCAAGGACTGTCTAAAGAGCACGAGACGCGGAGAATTTTTGAAAAACATTGGGGGCTCCGACCCCATTGTTTTCCAGGCCACATGGCTGCCGCTTGCGCGCGAGGGTCAATCGATCGTTTTGATTCATGTCGGGCACCAATCACAGATCAAAGGGCTCCCGTGGCATTACAAAAGGTTAGCCGTGATGACCATGATTGGGGGAGTCTATATACGGCGAGCTTTTCTCTGTGTGTGCACGTGCGCACATGCGTGCGTGTGTGTGTGTGTGTGTGTGTGTGTGTGTGTAGGGGCGTGGGTGTTGACAGTGTGTGCTCGTCGCCTCCCAGGACGTTATTCTAGGCGTTGTCTGGATCCAGAAAGGCAGCAATAAGGTCTGAAGTCAAACCAGGATTCATGCGATAAGGCTTGATTATTATATTTTTGCCAGTTTTTTTAGCGGTTGTGTAAATTGATGGATTTTGAGAAGCTGCTGTCTATAAACTCTGTACAACAACAACAACAACAACAACAACAGCAACAACAACGTCTGTAAGGAATTATAGGGGACGTTTCTATGGACAATAATTCAAAAATGGTTGCTTTGACTAGAATTGACAGGTTATGAAACGTTGTTTTCTTATACACTTCCCACCTCAAACATGTATCCTAAAATGTGACATTGGCCACTTAACCCCTATATACTTTGTGTCGCTGATGCTCTATGGGGCTCTATGCTTGGCCCTCCTTCCATTGAGGGTCAGTAGATTGTAAGAAACAGAACAGTTCAGTAGATTGTCAGTGTGTTGTCAGAAACAGAACAGTTCAGTAGATTGTCAGTGTGTTGTCAGAAACAGAACAGTTCAGTAGATTGTCAGTGCGTTGTCAGAAACAGAACAGTTCAGTAGATTGTCAGTGTGTTGTCAGAAACAGAACAGAACCCCTTCGATAGCATTTATGTTGGCTTAGATAGCATTTGACACAGACTTATAGCATGTTATGTAGACAGCACTATAATTGTATTGTATATAGTCATAGCACGCCATAGTACATATGTATAGCATAGTAGTGAATATGTATAGTTTATTATGTATAGTGTATGTATAGTTGTGTATGTATAGTCATATAGATATTCCGCTGTTACCTTCTTAGCTTACGCATGTTTCATGATAAATGCTTTTATGTGATGTATTCCCATGCTTTTGTTCTTGCCTAAATGTAAGTCGCCCTGGATTAAGAGCGTCTGCTAAATGCCTAAATTGTAAATTGTAAATTGTAGTTCAGTAGATTGTCAGTGTGTTGTCAGAAACAGAACAGTTCAGTAGATTGTCAGTGTGTTGTCAGAAACAGAACAGTTCAGTAGATTGTCAGTGCGTTGTCAGAAACAGAACAGTTCAGTGGATTTTCAGTGCGTTGTCAGAAACAGAACAGTTCAGTGGATTGTCAGTGCGTTGTCAGAAACAGAACAGTTCAGTAGATTGTCAGTGCGTTGTCAGAAACAGAACAGTTCAGTGGATTTTCAGTGCGTTGTCAGAAACAGAACAGTTCAGTGGATTTTCAGTGCGTTGTCAGAAACAGAACAGTTCAGTAGATTGTCAGTGTGTTGTCAGAAACAGAACAGTTCAGTAGATTGTCAGTGCATTGTCAGAAACAGAACAGTTCAGTAGATTGTCAGTGCGTTGTCAGAAACAGAACAGTTCAGTAGATTGTCAGTGTGTTGTCAGAAACAGAACAGTTCAGTAGATTGTCAGTGTGTTGTCAGAAACAGAACAGTTCAGTAGATTGTCAGTGTGTTGTCAGAAACAGAACAGTTCAGTAGATTGTCAGTGTGTTGTCAGAAACAGAACAGTTCAGTGGATTGTCAGTGTATTGTCAGAAACAGAACAGTTCAGTGGATTGTCAGTGTGTTGTCAGAAACAGAACAGTTCAGTAGATTGTCAGTGTGTTGTCAGAAACAGAACAGTTCAGTAGATTGTCAGTGTGTTGTCAGAAACAGAACAGTTCAGTAGATTGTCAGTGTGTTGTCAGAAACAGAACAGTTCAGTAGATTGTCAGTGCGTTGTCAGAAACAGAACAGTTCAGTAGATTGTCAGTGTGTTGTCAGAAACAGAACAGTTCAGTGGATTGTCAGTGTATTGTCAGAAACAGAACAGTTCAGTGGATTGTCAGTGCGTTGTCAGAAACAGAACAGTTCAGTAGATTGTCAGTGTGTTGTCAGAAACAGAACAGTTCAGTAGATTGTCAGTGTGTTGTCAGAAACAGAACAGTTCAGTAGATTGTCAGTGCGTTGTCAGAAACAGAACAGTTCAGTAGATTGTCAGTGCGTTGTCAGAAACAGAACAGTTCAGTGGATTGTCAGTGCGTTGTCAGAAACAGAACAGTTCAGTAGATTGTCAGTGTGTTGTCAGAAACAGAACAGTTCAGTAGATTGTCAGTGTGTTGTCAGAAACAGAACAGTTCAGTAGATTGTCAGTGTGTTGTAAAAAACAGAACAGATCAGTAGATTGTCAGTGTGTTGTCAGAAACAGAACAGTTCAGTAGATTGTCAGTGTGTTGTCATTAACAGAACAGTTCAGTAGATTGTCAGTGTGTTGTCAGAAACAGAACAGTTCAGTGGATTGTCAGTGCGTTGTCAGAAACAGAACTAATTTATAAATTCAACGTTTCGATCACTGGGATCTTCTTGGGGAAGAAGAAGGTGGTCTTCATTCCTGAGGAAGATCCCAGTGATCCATTCAGATTCCCTGAATAGACATAGAGATCCTCTGCTGGACACTTCATTTCAGTAGCAAAGCAGTAGAATATTAGCAAGGCTAATCAGTGAATAACACCTGCAGGGAAAACATGCATTTTCAGAAGAAAGAGAAAAAAAATGACATCCGTTTTCATGATGTGCTCATGGGGATGCTAGGGATCGTGTTGTTAAACCCCTATATACTGTACGTTGTACAAAAGTATATGTGCTATTAAAGCTTTTAGATTGGATAAATTCACTATTTTAGACCAGAAAAAGGCCTATAAACAAGTGGTATACTCAACATTAAAATAAAACAGTATAGTGTTTTGGCAAATACTGTTACAGAACCACTGGGCCAAAAACAAACGACTCACTCGCTCCCAGATCCAGTTCGTTACAGGACCAACAGAAACGTTCGTTACAGGACCAACAGAATCGTTAGTTACAGGACCAACAGAATCGTTCGTTACAGGACCAACAGAATCGTTCGTTACAGGACCAACAGAATCGTTAGTTACAGGACCAACAGAATCGTTAGTTACAGGACCAACAGAATCGTTCGTTACAGGACCAACAGAATCGTTAGTTACAGGACCAACAGAATCGTTAGTTACAGGACCAACAGAAACGTTCGTTACAGGACCAACAGAATCGTTCGTTACAGGGACCAACAGAATCGTTCGTTACAGGACCAACAGAATCGTTCGTTACAGGACCAACAGAATCATGCATGGCGAGAGAAAATAAAATAATAATACAATAAATAAATAAATAAATAAATAAAATAAAACAAGCCATAAATCTCCTTGAAGACGGAGGGGAGGAAAGACCAAGGGAAAGTGGGGGTAGTATTGATCCGTCTGTCCACGGATATGATACTTAAGCCCTGGTACTGAGAGCCCGAGAGCTCCCCGGATCCATAACCCAAAGACTTTAATCCTGGCCTCTCTTACAACTGGATTGGCCTTCACCTTAACCTCCTGACAACTGCTCCCGCAGATCAACCATGGAAATTGTATTCTTCTCACACTCTCCACCTCATCTGCCTGCCTATACTATAACCCCCCCCCCACACACACACACACACACACACACACACACACACACACACACACACACACACACACACACACACACACACACACACACACACACACACACACACACACACACACACACACACACCACTAGCCATATAGTGAGGTTATTAAAAGAGGTCCGCCCCTCCGTTCCCATCCGAATTAAGGAGTGAGAGGTGAATTAATATAGGCTATACCTGATCCGTTGGGTTTTCATCTTTTTTCTTTTATTATTCCAAAGTACCTCCACGTCCGTTTTCTCTTCATTTATTTTTTTCTTCTTTTTTTTTTTTTGTGGTTTATTTGAAGTTGGTCGTAGAGAAACTTCCAAAGTCGTCGCGTGCGTCGCGTGCGTTAAGGCTGGGTTTATATACTTGGTCGATCTACTTGTAGTTGTAGATTGGCTCATTTCGGGCCGTCTCGGGTGCAAAGCCAGGCGAGCCCCCCCCGGGCCAAGTTACGCGTGTCGGCCAGACGTGTGATTTGATCTTAATTCAAGCACATCATCTCATCAGCTCAGTGATTGGATGAGAAGGCAATATGAGGATGTATATACAGAGGAGCACACTGCGATCTCTGTATCAGTAAATGACAGATAGACCCCGACCCCGGTGGGACCATAGAGTATATATATATATATATATATCTATAGAGAAGACACCCGAGTTCTCCTCCCATCCACTTGCATTGAGTTGCTCAAAAGCGCATGAGGCGGATTCACTCCTCCTTCCTGGTAGGAACAGAGTGCATTCTGGGACGGATTGCAATGGTGAGTGGCCCCAAACACATGAACGCGCTGGCCGTTGAACGCGCACGAGCGTCGTCCGTCGTGAACGTGTACAATGATAGTCAACGGACAGCGCGTCCATGTGTTTGGGGCCAGGCTGCAATACCTTCATTCGGCCACTATGTCCATTTCGCCTCAAGATTTCCTCTGGGTGCCTTCTCTATAAATATATATACTCTAAGGGTGGGACAGAGGCCACAGGGTGTGGTGTATATGACCCGGTGTGACAGAGGTCACAGGGTGTGGTGTATATGACCCGGTGTGACAGAGGTCACAGGGTGTGGTGTATATGACCCAGTGTGACAGAGGTCACAGGGTGTGGTATATATGACCCGGTGTGACAGAGGTCACAGGGTGTGGTGTATATGACCCGGTGTGACAGACAGAGGTCACAGGGTGTGGTGTATATGACCCGGTGTGACAGAGGTCACAGGGTGTGGTGTATATGACCCGGTGTGACAGAGGTCACAGGGTGTGGTGTATATGACCCGGTGAGACAGAGGTCACAGGGTGTGGTGTATATGACCCGGTGTGACAGAGGTCACAGGGTGTGGTGTATATGACCCGGTGTGACAGAGGCCACAGGGTGTGGCGTATATGCACGGGAGCTGGAAGGTTCCCGGTCCCTTGAGCAAGGCACTGAATCCCTATACCTGTTCCTGATGAGCATGTCGAGTGCCCTGCGTGGTTGCTGTGCTGAATGTGTGACATGGTGAATTATGCATTTATATTAGCGGTTTCGCCCGAAGCGCTTTACATAGATCACACATTCACACGCAAATTCATAAACCGATGGCGGAGGAAACCATGCAAAGCACCAACCTGCACATCGGGAGCAATTAGTGTCCGGGTATAGCTCAGTTGGTAGAGCTCTCAGATCACGGGTTCGATCCCGGCAGCCCCCCTGCCAACTCGGCGTATGAGCAGCACAGGAATCCGTCTGCCAGGGGTCTGTAGCGCATTGTAACGGGAATATACTCCTGTGTGTTAGCGGCTGATACTGACAATGAGCCACCTCCAACCTAGTTAGGGGGAGGACTTCCCCGTGGTCCGACCTCCCGTTAGTTCGAACATGCATTAAGGTTGGCAAACATGCATTAAGATTAGCGAACATGCATTAATGTTGGCGAACATGCATTAATGTTGGCGAACATACATTAATGTTGGCGAACATGCATTAATGTTGGCGAACATGCATTAATGTTGGTGAACATGCATTAATGTTGGTGAACATGCATTAATGTTGGCGAACATGTGTTAAGGTTGGCGAACATGCATTGAAGTTAGCTAACATGTATTAATGTTGGCATACATGCGCTAAGGTTGGTGAACATGCATTAAGGTTGGCAAACATGCATTAAGATTAGCGAACATGCATTAATGTTGGTGAACATGCATTAATGTTGGCGAACATGCATTAATGTTGGCGAACATGCATTAATGTTGGCGAACATGCATTAATGTTGGCGAACATGCATTAATGTTGGTGAACATGCATTAATGTTGGTGAACATGCATTAATGTTGGTGAACATGCATTAATGTTGGTGAACATGCATTAATGTTGGTGAACATGCATTAATGTTGGCGAACATGTGTTAAGGTTGGCGAACATGCATTGAAGTTAGCTAACATGTATTAATGTTGGCATACATGCGCTAAGGTTGGTGAACATGCATTAAAGTTAGCTAACATGTATTAATGTTGGCGAACATGCATTAATGTTGGCGAACATGCATTAATGTTGGTGAACATGCATTAATGTTGGCGAACATGTATTAATGTTGGCGAACATGTGTTAAGGTTGGCGAACATGCATTGAAGTGTGTTATTAGGTTTGAGAACCACAGCACACACCTCATGAAACTTGAACATGACCCCCCCGACCACCCCCCCCCCCCCCTTCCCCCCCGGCATTGATGTGAGGAGGGTCAAAGGTCAAATAAGCAGCCATTAGGACCACTTCCTAGTTATTTGTCAGTCTGGCCCGCTCATGGTTGACCTCTCTTTGTCCCAGATGCCCTAATTAAGACAAGCCACAGATGGCAGAGCGAGTGGAAAGCTATCTTGTGTCACGCACGCCCTGCCCTGATGTCAATGGACATCAAGTATTTCAACGGGAAACGTGACCTGTGAATGAATGCTAAAGGCCACTAATTAGCATCTCCGCGCATATATGTACGCACGTGCACATGCCCTGCACGCTCTAAAACACAATGGCGTCAGCAGCGAAATATCTCGGCTCCGACCGACTGTCTGTGGCTGGAAATATTCTTCTTTCAAACCCCGACCCATCTGTGGCTTTTGTAGACATTTCCGATTGTAATTGCCTTAACCACTAATATCGCAAGCTCAAAGGTGCACCTAAAAAGGTATTATTCGACTTTAGTTAATAAGTATTTGCTGATTTAAATTATTAATAGGAATAATGCATTTTGACTAATATAATGTGATCCGCCCAGTAGTGCAGAAGGTAACAAACATTACTAATTACAATTCACTGATTGTGAAAACGGCCATTCCACATAATGAGTACTATTTTGTTGTTTCTTTTTTTATTTTTTTAACTTTTACTCAAGTAACATTTTGAAGAAATGACCCCAGACATGTACTTTATAATAATGTAATTGCGAGTGTTGTGACGCAAGCACAGGCCGGCACGTTGAATCCTTTCCAACTGAACCCGGGAACATGCAGGGGTTGACGGACAGACAGACAGACTGGGTGCTCCCTAAAACGCCAAATCGGGTCCCGGTGTCGATGAATTTAAAGTAGTTATAGGTATAGTGGCTGAGGGGGAGAAAATCTCCCAAGGGTAAACCTTCGCTTTTTCTTTATTCTTTCATGAAGAAACCCTGGTTAACTTAATATACGAGGTAATGCAAAAAAGAGCAAACAATTTCTGCAAAGAATACCGCAAGGAATTAAGTTAAATACTTTGGGTGTGTTCCCTTATTGCCATGATAACGATAACGTGAGCACCGTTTACAGTGTGAAGTGAAGTGACCCCCAGCACAAAATGAACTAATCGTGGAGTCTTCTCTGCTCGGAGGAAGAGGGGGGTGGGGGTGGGTGGGATTACCTCCCATCTGCGGGAGGCTAGTGGGGGAGAAAGTCATGTTCAAAGACACCGCGGGATCAATCTCCGTTAATAAATCCTGCTTGATTCAGCCAAGGGCCCCCGGCCCCCACCCACCCCTCCTCCTCCTCTCCTCGATACATACTAATATCCCTAATGTCCACCTTGGCTCTACTGTTAAAGTCCCTCTGATACCCAAACGCCCTTGCCTCGCTGTTTTTCTGTTTTATATTTATTTATTTTCTTCAGCCCTGCTGCAGTCCAATTTGGGGCCGCTTTTATTGTGGTCATAAAGACATTAAGGCATTTTGACCTGGTTCAAACGATTCTGCAAATGTCTTCTATACATCCTTACAGTCTTCGGGAAAAAGCTATGTTTCTATGTCAGTCGTTTTTTGATTTTTCAAAATTAGCAGATCTACAAGCTCATAGCGTGCCACTCGGTGGCGCGCTATGAGCTTGTAGATCTGCTATTTTTCAATAGCTAAAGCATAACATGATGCTTAAAACACCAAAAGGGGTCCCGGACAAAATGGGTTAAGGCGACGGAGGCGCGCGTTGAGAGAAAAGAGGAGATATCATCGCATCGATCAATAGTGTGACGACGAGTCGGACTCTTTGACCGCTCGCCGCGGTGGGGGGGGGGGGGGGGGGGGAGCCGCGACTTCAAGGTGAATGCGGCGATGCACTGTTATCCTTATCTGTGGCGATAATGTCATCCCTCTGTGTGTGTGTGTGTGTGTGTGTGTGTGTGTGTGTGTGTTCAGTCCATTACCGACATTGTGTGCATGTTGTGTCCCGCGTGACTGTAACGTGTCAACACATTGCACATCTCCTATAGTGTGACGATGTGTGTGTGCGTGCATATGTGCGTGCGTGCGTGCGTGAAGTGCAGTGCGTGCAGTGTGTGTGCGTGTGTGCATGCTTGTATGTCATCTCCAACCATACCCCCAGGCTATGGGTCCTCACCTCCCACTCCCACCACACCCCATCCTCCTCCCCCCCCCCCCCCGCCCCGTCTCTCTCCACCCAGAGGCCATCACAGACATGACCCTCTGCGACCCTCACCGTAGCACATCAAATGCGAGGGAAATGGGAGGGGGATCCCTCTGCTCTCTCTCACATGGGGGACCATGTGTTGGTGTGAACGGGGGGACGGGGAGATGCATGGAGGGACGGAGGGGGGGACGGGGGGTGTGGGGGGAGCTGGAGGGAGCGAGGACTTTAAAATTGCGCTGCATATGCTGTGGCTTTGTAATGGCCTGGGGGGGGTCTCTCTCTCTCTCTCTCTCCCTCTCTCTATCTCTATCTCTCTTTCTCCCCCCCCCCAAGAACAAATGAACAATTCATCATAAGCAGCTGTCCTCTCCTGCTTGTACCCAGGTGACTGCGCAAGGGCCCTCAACCTCCTTAAACATGGCAGGCTAAGCATGGGGCTGTCTGTGCGTGCGTGCATGCGAGCATGCGTGCGTGCATGCGTGTGTGCGTGCGTGCATGCGTGCGTGCGTGCGTTTCGGGGTGCGATTCAGGCATGAGGGTAGGGGGATAGAGCACTGGGAATAGGTTGGGGTGCAGGCTTATGTGGCGGGGTGGGGAGGGGGGGGGCAGATTTTAATTGGACATGCTAATCGGTTGGCCTTGGCAGATCGAGGGGGGGGGAGGGGGGAGGGGGCTGTCCTGCTTTCACAGGACAGCCATAGTTTGGCAGCGACCTTTGTCGCCCGTCGCACTTTGTTGTGAAGCCAGACAACTTTGATGGAGTTTAAGAGATCTTGTATTATTAACGTGGGACTATATAATAATAATGGTTCCAATGACTGGCGTCGTACCCAGCGGGTACAGACACTGCATGCTGCTGGTCCAAGTCAACTGATTGCTGGGACGGAAATAAACACAAATACATCCTCAGTGACAGCAGTAAATAAACACAAATACATCCTCAGTGACAGCAGTAAATAAACACAAATACATCCTCAGTGACGGCAGTCATTTGTAACTTTCCAATGCCAATATTTTTTTGTATCGACTGAGTCGAAGTCTGGTGACCAAACAGGTCACCACAATAAGATATATATATATATATATATATATATATATATATATATATATATATATATATTTTTTTTTTAGATTTGTCTTGGTTTCTTATCTGTAACTCTTATATTTTATGCATGCATGCCTTTCATTTCCCCTAAATTGTAATTAATTTTCAACAGTGATGTGTTGTTCAATGCTTTGTATTACTCGACGACACTGGAAATTTGTTTAACTACTCAGTGTAATTTTGAGAATAAATACAGATGAGTGAACGAACGAATGAATAAATGAATGAATGAATGAATGAATAAATGAATGAATGAATGAATGAATGAATGGAAAAAAAAAGAATAACAGCACAAATCTCGTATGTATGGGGATCCCTGCAGGCACAGTATCTTTTCAGATGAGTGTCCGTGGCCAAATACAAATGAATTTGTGTGGGGACCATGACATGAAAAGTGTTATAAGGATCTTAACCCATTCTGACCTGAGATCAGATTCTAAAAATGTCAGTCGTTCTTCGATTTTTCAAAAATAGCTAAAGCACGACATGATGCCAACACCAAAATGGGTTCCCGTTCAGAATGGGTTAATGTAGGTCTTCGGGCCTTGGCACATTATGGCCCATGCCATTATCAGCCTTTCAAGCCATTGATGGACCCCGTTCTGCCCCAACGATCTCAGATCATCCCCCAAAACGTGGCTTGTAATTTGGACGTAATAATGGCCACTGCTGGCTGTTTCCTTTGCATGGTTCTTCATCAGTGCTGCAAGCATGCAAATGAGCTCACCAGAACGCCATAGAGCGTTGCAGTCCCGCCCCCTTTCATGACGACGTCATGCCCAGTCCCCGCCCCCTTTCATGACGACGCCAGGCCCAGTCCCCGCCCCCTTTCATGACGACGCCATGCCCAGTCCCCGCCCCCTTTCATGACGACGCCAGGCCCAGTCCCGCCCCCTTTCATGACGACGCCAGGTCCAGTCCCGCCCCCTTTCATGACGACGTCATGCCCAGTCCCCGCCCCCTTTCATGACGACGCCAGGCCCAGTCCCCGCCCCCTTTCATGACGACGCCAGGCCCAGTCCCGCCCCCTTTCATGACGACGCCAGGTCCAGTCCCGCCCCCTTTCATGACGACGTCATGCCCAGTCCCCGCCCCCTTTCATGACGACGCCATGCCCAGTCCCCGCCCCCTTTCATGACGATGCCAGGCCCAGTCCCGCCCCCTTTCATGACGACGCCAGGCCTAGTCCCGCCCCCTTTCATGACGACGCCAGGCCCAGTCCCCACCCCCTTTCATGACGACGCCAGGCCCAGTCCCCGCCCCCTTTCATGACGACGCCAGGCCCAGTCCCGCCCCCTTTCATGACGCCAGGCCCAGTCCCCGCCCCCTTTCATGACGACGCCAGGCCCAGTCCCCGCCCCCTTCCATGACGACGCCAGGCCCAGTCCCCGCCCCCTTTCATGACGACGCCAGGCCCAGTCCCCGCCCCCTTTCATGACGACGCCATGCCCAGTCCCCGCCCCCTTTCATGACGACGCCAGGCCAATTCCCCGCCCCCTTTCATGACGACGCCAGGCACAGTCCCCGCCCCCTTTCATGACGACGCCAGGCCAATTCCCCGCCCCCTTTCATGATGACGCCAGGCCCAGTCCCCGCCCCCTTTCATGACGACGCCATGCAGGCCGATCAGGAAATGATTCCCAATGAGTTTTTCCTCAGACATTTCAAAAGGTATTCATTTAAAGACGGTTACGCCGCGGACAGAGCCAACTCGAGTTGTGACAACTCACGACAACAAACACAATATTTTGGACCAAACTAATAATTACTAAGAAGAAAAACAACAAAAGGCCTCGGCCCGGGTTTCTGGCCCCTGGCCCCTGTGCCTGGCCCCGGGTTTCTGGCCCCTGGCCCCTGTGCCTGGCCCCTGGCCCCGGGTTTCTGGCCCCTGGCCCCTGTGCCTGCATCCATGCGTCCATATATGGAGCTGGCCTGTCCTGACCTCACACAACACTCCATATTTGCGGGCATGCCTGACACAGAACTCCATATATGGGCATAAAACGGACACAGACATAATATGTATAGGTGGGGCATTCATTTCCAACTTGCATCGTTCCAAGTAGGCCAATGCCCAACGAGACTCCACGGGCACCGCTCTATAGTTGCTGAGAAATCAGCAATCTCACCACCGACTGCAAGCTAATGTTAGTGAGCTAAATTGGAGCGTTGGCGAGGGGGTGGGGGATGGTATATGTCACAGATTAAAAACGATACAAAATTACATGAAGTGCCGAGCGAGCCCCCTACCTGAGGCATTGATAGGTGAGAGCGCGCCTGTCGTCCCCCTCCCCCCCGTCCCCCCATTGCCTTCGTACCCTCCCCCCCCATCGCCACACCCCTGAACCCCAGGTAAATTCTCGCCAGAAATGTGGCACGCCACGCTTCCAGAATGCACCAGCTATAGCACCACCTATGGTGAAGAAGCCACACGCTCGTAGCCTGTCCTATAGCGCACACACACACACACACACACACACACACACACACACACACACACACACACACACACACACACACACACACTCATAACAAGTAACACGTATTCTCTCAATGCATCACACACGCACACGCACTCTGACGCATCACACACGCACACATGACGGTATATGGATGGGCCGGTGTGCGAGGTCCGCGACGACACAGCAGAGAGAGGAAGGAGGAAGACGTGGGCCAGAAGGAGTCGGACACGCCCAGATCTACACGCCGACGTGCGGCGAGGGGAAGGAAGGCGCCAGGGTGCGCAGAGGCACCCCTATGGTTCTCTCATTAGGGGGTTGTATACATGTGATCCAGATTCAAGCTGTTTCAACGCAAAGCAGCCCCCCCGTACAACACGTAGTTGTCTGTACGCACGGACGAGGGGGGGGTCGGGGGGTGTTTAGGGCTGCGGGTGTGACTTAACTGCTTGTTATTGCCTCGGTTTAACACCTAACGGGTGAGTTTCTGGATGAGCACGAAGCGCGTCTCAAAAACTGAATTTTTTGACGTTGCTCGCTCCATTTATTTGAGGAAAAAAAAGGAACAGATCTCAAAAATCTGTCCGTGATTTGCCGATGTCTTGCGCGATCTGACACGAATTGAAACAGAGTATAGAGTATACAGTATATCATTTCTGGCTGTCTGCCTGCCTGCCTGCCTGCCTGCCTGCCTGCCTGCCTGCCTGTCTGCCTGCCTGCCTGCCTGTCTGCTCTTCAGACTTTGTCCACAGAAAGCATATAGTTTTCAAGCTAACTTGTAGTATTATTTTACCATGTTTTATGGAGCATCATCCGAGCCTCGGGCTACATGCAGTGAAGCCCCTGAAAGTCCATTGGAAGTTGTTGACCAGCAACAACAACACGGCTGCCCTGGGTGTAAACGAGCTGCTGTTTCTGTTCCAGCCGTCTGGCCGTGATCTCCGGCTACGCTGCGCTGTGAAACATGTGCTGCTGACTGAGTCCATTTGAGGGCATTTAACACTTCCTGCTTGCCCCCTGGCTGCCTCCACACATTAATTTCTGAGTGTGTGTATACAGGGGGGGGGGGGGGGGGGGGGGGGGTTCTGTGTGCGTGCGTGCGTGCATGCATGCGTGCGTGCGTGCGTGCGTTAATTTGTTGACACCTCAGCGCTGAGATATCGCAGACCCCTTGTCCCGGAGCCTTGGGGTCAGCCTCATGGCGCTGTTTGATTGCCTTACTGTGTCTTGTATAGTTACTGTATGGGGAGGGAGAGGACACATATATAGGGAGGAGTTTCGCTCGGAACGGCTTATTCTGGTTGCCATTTTCCTGTCTATATACCAGGCTATATATAGTAGTTGGCTGCTAGACATTTTCCAGCCTCACTGTGGAGACAAATAAACAGTAAACACTGTATGGTCTGCGCGTCAGAATTATGCTTCCTGCATTGTATACCCTCGCAGCGTGTCGGAGATATCAATATAATGAAATACACGCTGTATGGTTTCTTTGATTTGCGTGTCAGCTGACAAAATAACATAACCTTCAGCAACGTTCCCAAAACACATTTACAGTATGCTCTGCTCGCTATATACCGCTATAAACGAGCATGACAGTGTAATCAAAATATTAATGGTCAGATCGCATACAGACAGATTATTTATTTACCGCGGGGAGAACACATGTTTGACTGATCACTCGTCACTCTCGTGGTGTTTTTCCCCCTCTCCCTGGTTCCATAAGGATATGTCCACATGTCTTCTCTCCCTGGTTCCGTAAGGATATGTCCACATGTCTTCTCTCCCTGGTTCCATAAGGATATGTCCACATGTCTTCTCTCCCTGGTTCCGTAAGGATATGTCCACATGTCTTCTCTCCCTGGTTCCATAAGGATATGTCCACATGTCTTATCTCCCTGGTTCCATAAGGATATGTCCACATGTCTTCTCTCCATGGTTCCATAAGGATATGTCCACATGTCTTCTCTCCATGGTTCCATAAGGATATGTCCACATGTCTTCTCTCCCTGGTTCCATAAGGATATGTCCACATGTCTTCTCTCCATGGTTCCATAAGGATATGTCCACATGTCTTCTCTCCATGGTTCCATAAGGATATGTCCACATGTCTTCTCTCCCTGGTTCCATAAGGATATGTCCACATGTCTTCTCTCCCTGGTTCCATAAGGATATGTCCACATGTCTTCTCTCCCTGGTTCCATAAGGATATGTCCACATGTCTTCTCTCCCTGGTTCCATAAGGATATGTCCACATGTCTTCTCTCCCTGGTTCCATAAGGATATGTCCACATGTCTTCTCTCCCTGGTTCCATAAGGATATGTCCACATGTCTTCTCTCCCTGGTTCCATAAGGATATGTCCACATGTCTTCTCTCCATGGTTCCATAAGGATATGTCCACATGTCTTCTCTCCATGGTTCCATAAGGATATGTCCACATGTCTTCTCTCCCTGGTTCCATAAGGATATGTCCACATGTCTTCTCTCCATGGTTCCATAAGGATATGTCCACATGTCTTATCTCCATGGTTCCATAAGGATATGTCCACATGTCTTCTCTCCCTGGTTCCGTAAGGATATGTCCACATGTCTTCTCTCCCTGGTTCCATAAGGATATGTCCACATGTCTTATCTCCATGGTTCCATAAGGATATGTCCACATGTCTTCTCTCCCTGGTTCCATAAGGATATGTCCACATGTCTTCTCTCCATGGTTCCATAAGGATATGTCCACATGTCTTCTCTCCCTGGTTCCATAAGGATATGTCCACATGTCTTCTCTCCATGGTTCCATAAGGATATGTCCACATGTCTTCTCTCCATGGTTCCATAAGGATATGTCCACATGTCTTCTCTCCATGGTTCCATAAGGATATGTCCACATGTCTTCTCTCCCTGGTTCCATAAGGATATGTCCACATGTCTTCTCTCCCTGGTTCCATAAGGATATGTCCACATGTCTTCTCTCCCTGGTTCCATAAGGATATGTCCACATGTCTTCTCTCCATGGTTCCATAAGGATATGTCCACATGTCTTCTCTCCATGGTTCCATAAGGATATGTCCACATGTCTTCTCTCCCTGGTTCCATAAGGATATGTCCACATGTCTTATCTCCCTGGTTCCATAAGGATATGTCCACATGTCTTCTCTCCCTGGTTCCATAAGGATATGTCCACATGTCTTCTCTCCATGGTTCCATAAGGATATGTCCACATGTCTTCTCTCCCTGGTTCCATAAGGATATGTCCACATGTCTTCTCTCCCTGGTTCCATAAGGATATGTCCACATGTCTTCTCTCCCTGGTTCCATAAGGATATGTCCACATGTCTTCTCTCCATGGTTCCATAAGGATATGTCCACATGTCTTCTCTCCCTGGTTCCATAAGGATATGTCCACATGTCTTCTCTCCATGGTTCCATAAGGATATGTCCACATGTCTTCTCTCCATGGTTCCATAAGGATATGTCCACATGTCTTCTCTCCCTGGTTCCATAAGGATATGTCCACATGTCTTCTCTCCATGGTTCCATAAGGATATGTCCACATGTCTTCTCTCCCTGGTTCCATAAGGATATGTCCACATGTCTTCTCTCCCTGGTTCCATAAGGATATGTCCACATGTCTTCTCTCCCTGGTTCCATAAGGATATGTCCACATGTCTTCTCGTCAAGTAAGATGTAAACATTGAGAACTGTTTTGACGTGAGGGGAGGGGAGATCAGATCAGAACAGATCAGATCAGAACACCCCAACATTTTCTAACGGCGAATAATAATAATAATAATAATAATAACAATAATAATAATACTAATAATAATAATAATAATAATAATAATAATAATAATAATAATAATAATAATAATAATAATAATAATACTAATACTAATAATAATAATAATAATAATAATAATAATAATAATAATAATAATAATAATAATAATACCACCGTCGATCCAGAGCCATAGAGTAGAAGAGTTGTGACAAGTCAAAGATAGGAGAGATGGAAGATGGTGTACTGCAGTGACATTGTACAAAGCAGCGTCACTGACAAGCAAACTTACAAACTACATGACTGACTTTAGCCTAGCATCCTACTAACCTACATGTAGGTTACTCTGTTGTTACTGTAGGGCAGGGAGAGGGCAGCAGCAATACTCTGTTGTTTACTGAGCCTGATGGGCTTTTAATGCAGCTGTATAGAGAGCAGCCCCGGAATACAATTTACAATTAATTTATTTCCCCCATAGACGTTTCATAAAGTATTTATTTAACAAATTAGCTGCTCGTGGCGGAACGTTCCGTCAGAAGGAATCCAACTAGCAACTGCTTCTGGCGTAATGTTCCGTCTGATGAGCTTTATTTGATATCAAACCGGATCGCTGGTTTCTGTATTATTATTTTGGCTCAGCCTTTCCTTCTTTAGTGATCCTAGACCGGGTCACTTTTATCTTCAATGTTTGTGTTTGTAAACACACTTTTATCTTCAATGTTTGTGTTGACGCCCCTCAACAATTAAAAGAACATTCACCTTGTGAGTGTGGACTTTTTCAAAGTAATAATAAAACAAATCACACTAGTGTGAAGAGAGGGGCGCAGCCAGGGCAGTATTCATACCCCCCTCCCGAGGATGTTCACGGACATATATGTTTTCATTTACTACCCTAAACAAACATTAAAGTCCATAGACTAGACTTGGCTGGCAAAAAAATTACATAACTATACCCTAAACAAGCATTAAAGACAGGAAATGTGTAATTATGCTC
>NC_139718.1:7343611-7366693 GCF_964188405.1 Protomyctophum parallelum | reverse complement strand
CATGGAATTGTGGACGAAATCTTATTCAACGACAAGTATTCTTTAGTTTTGGGTATGCGAGGCAAAATGTCATCAAATGGTGGTCCGTGGCTCAAATGGCGAATGAATATTATTGTCCTTGATATGAAAAAGGTTGAAAACCACTGGCCTATACTGGTATATATGTCATACCAGAATATTACATCCAGATGATATATTATGATATATTGTGTTATGGAGATATCCCTATTCACTTCAATTAATACAGTAAAATATACTGTTTACTAAATTACTGGACGGACGGACGCACACACACACGCACGCACAATCACGCACACAGACCCTTCGAGACAGCTAATTACTGCATCTCCTACACCAAACTTAAAAGTTAATCAATGTTTTCCAAGAGTTAGTCCCTTTGGTCCAGTGGTATTTGGCTGTAAATATTCAAGTATTCAAATGTACAAATTATGAAATTGTCAGAAATTGTTATTGACTTGCCATGACTTTATTTGAAATAGGAGTGGAGTGGAGTGAAAGTCATCAGCTTGGAGAAAGAAAATAAAGAAAAAAGAATGCGTCTCCTACATTGAAACTGAAAAGTAATCTATTTTATTTTCCTCCGAGCGTTAGTCCCTTCGGTAGTAATTAAGTATTCAAAAGTTCTTATGAAGTACACATTCAGAACTTGTTAGAAATTGTCAGACATGTACATTCATTCCCTGAAGAAGGCAACTTCTTGCCGAAACAAAGTTGATGGCATCGTGACTACGAGCTTTCCTTTCTCAGACATGCACATTTAATAGAACACTAAACGTAACTTTTGTCAAACCACGGGTATATTTTACCCAATGGAATATATTCTATACAATGTTTCTCATCAAAATACATTGAAGTACAAGCAATACTGACAACTTAAGTTATTGCTCTTTCATCATGAGTTTTCACAAAAAATAATATATATATATCCTGGTGGATGGGGATGGGGGCTATAAGGGCAGGGGGGGGGGGGGGGGGGGGGGATCTGTGAAAGTGCGGCTATTATTTTTAAAATATTCCTGAAGTTCAGTATACTCACTCACGTACTTATTAGTCCACCACTCTGGAGCTGCCCAATCTGTAGCCATAATGTCGACTCCTAAGGAGCATTAGAGTGCCCTGAGCCCGGCCCACTTGTTCAAACAGAATCCCCCCACCCTTGATCAGCGCTCATCTCCGTCCTGCTGGCCAAAAGAAAAGCCCCCCCCCCCCCCCCCCCACCCCCCCCCCCCCCCCCTCTTTGGGAAGATATTCTGTTACATGCTGACCCATGCGCTGATTAGGAAACATCCTCCCTCGTCAGAGAGCACCTCTCTCGCGGGGTGTCAACGCCGTATGAAAGGGAATGTGCAGTAGCTAGCCGTCCCGTCGGGAGAATTGCATTTTTGGTCGTGCAAATCAAAAACAGCACTGGACAGCTGGGTCAACAGCCTGTCAGAGAGAGAGAGAGAGAGAGAGAGAGAGAGAGAGAGAGAGAGAGAGAGAGAGAGAGAGAGAGATATGCTGGCCTGCATGGAAATGAAATATGGCCCTTCTGGATGTTGACTGCTTGTAGGAGAAATGACCACAGCAGTCAACTTCCTGCATGTGCATGCGTGCGTAAATAATTATTCAAAAGAAGACAAAGCTAATTATGAAAATGTAATAATAGATTGAAAAAAGGCAGAAAGAGAGAGAGAGAGAGAGAGAGAGAGAGAGAGAGAGAGAGTCGTAGATGTGTATAACTAAGTGCAAGTTCTCAAGTGCAAGTATGTGTTTTACTTTAGTGGATGTAGGACATTTTTACTTCAACTTTCCTACATCTAAGAGACACTTTTACTACGTTTTACTCCACTCATTATTAAAAAATAAATAAAAAATAGTTAGTCCTACTTTGAATAGATGTTGAATATATATATTAACCACTTCAACCCAATACTTTGGCTAGTGGCTATAGTGTAAAAGATTTGTATACATGATACACTTGAGAAACACTTCATGATGAGTACTTTGTATACTTTTTATACTTTGTGTATTTTGATGCCAATACTTTTGTACTCTATACTCAAGTAAATATTGAACACCAGACGTTTACTTGTAACAGAGTATTTCTAAATTGTGGTATAGGTTTATTGATACTTTTATAAATGAAAGAACACAGATTGGTTATGCTTGGTTTATACATTGGTGTATTGCTGTTGTGTGATGTGATGCGATGCGCTGCGTGAGCTTGTATATCTAAATAGAATCTGATCTCAGGTCAGAATGGGTTAATCAGACCAGTGTGTGTGTCCAGTGGAAACCTCGTATGAATCTGATCTCAGGCCCCCTTCTCCACTTCCCAAACAAAGACAAAGAGACAGCTGTCAATTCTGCAACTGGTACCTTACAGTGACCGGAGCAAAGTCATTGCATGTGTAGGGTCGACGGACGGACAATCGGTTTAGACACCTTGGAGTTCCGTTTATCCGCTTGCTGTTTGCGGTGGTTGTTGTTGTTGTTGTTGTTGTGGCGGGGCGGTGTATCAGGTGGCGTTGGCGCGGCATGGCTGCCAGGACCCGAGCGCTGAGCAAAGACGTGTCAGTCTGAGTGGACAGTGACAGCTCCAGATAAGAGCTCCAAGGGACGGAGACGGAGAGGCAGAGAGCAGCGAGGGAGCGACAGAGAAAGAAGACTGTGGACTTTGACCTACCCCCTATCCATTTAATCACCCTTCCTCCCCCTCCCCACGACCACCCCCACCATACGCCCCGGCCCCCCAAACCTTTCCAAAATAAACATCAAGACGTGATTGGTGATACGGCGAGGGACAGCTATGGACATATTCGCGCCCTGGGTGTTTTTGTGTTTGTTTGTTTTTTCGCGGAGGACATGGCGGTCTCATGGCGTAGCGGCCTTTGTCCTTCACAGAACTTTGAAACAGACACAGTCACACCATGAGCGCCAGTAGGAAAACAGATGGACCCAAAAAAGAAAAGAAAGAAACACGCATGCAGGAAGAGCAACACAGATGGAGGGAAGACGCCAGCGAGGCAAAATGAAAGGACCGGCAGAGACGGAACGGAGGCAGCGAGGGACTTGCTCGACACTCCAAGCGTTTATACTTTAAATCGTTAAAATATGAATAGGCTCAACTTGTCAACTTGTCAGCCACCAAGATGGATGCTGTTTTTTTTCTGCAATGTAATCAGATAATGTGGTGTTTATGTGGTGATATCAATGCAGAAGACATGACAAAAAAATAACCTATTGGCATGTGCAGTCTCTATTACACTATACTACCTTGTTTTGTTGTCGCAGAGAAAGAAAGAAAGAAAGAAAGAAAGAAAGAAAGAAAGAAAGAAAGAAAGAAAGGAGCCAGCCAGACACTACCCAAGGGGCAGGGCCTCCCAGGCGGGCTGCGGACTGCATCCAGAGTCCTTGGCTGCTCTTGCAAGAAGCCTGGTGGGCTGTGATTCTAATGGGATCCAGATTGGGGCAAGTGTCATGACGGAATTCAATGGAAGGAGCAGGGGGGGACCAATGGGGGCTGTCTTCATCTTCTGCCAAGTCCAGCAGCCTCGTTGTGTCGACTCAGCAGAAGTGTACAGCGGAGTAGCGTTGGCCCACCCTCAGCCCAAAGCCAGCCGCCACATCCAAAACCCCGCTCCTTGTTTCTGGCGGTCGGGGATGAACGGGGGTGGTCTGATTGTATCAGGGATCACCGCGGTGGGCCTTCATAATCTTCCCGCGGACGCCAATAAATCAAGAACCAGCCAGACCCTGCCTTGACACCTCACTGGCATGTAGTCACCTGTGGAACCATTCCAGCCGTGCTGTTTTACCCAATCACGAGAAGTATATACTAAAACTCTAATAGCATGTACAGAAAGAATCTAATAATGAAACGGTTGGAACCGGCACCGCAAAGCGCGCCATCGCGCCCGGGCGCCAGAGATGCACGTATACGCTGAACTTTCGCCAGATTTGGTGAATCAAAGATCAAGTCACCTCCGCGATGTTATTCCATCAATCACGTTAATTGTGGTGAGCCAATAACGAGTGCTGTTCATTTTTTCCTGCGGCGGCAATGGTTGAAATAACCGGGAGACGACCGGGAAACACTTTGACGTGGCATGTACCGAGATGAATTCTGGAGGACACGCTTACCTAATTACTTTCCCTTCCAAGTCTGAAAGAGCAAAAGGTGCAGACTTTATACACACACTCATCGTAGAACTACATTGACTAAATTGGTTGGGAATGATTGGGTGTCTTAACTACAAGACGAGGAGATCGTGCAAAACATGGCAGCAGATGGTCGAGAGAAAGAGTTGAGCGCGTCATCCGATGTGAGGGAAAAAAAATCACCCGTGCCATCACCTGCTACACAGGTGCAAAGTACTATATAACGGTATATATATATGTATATATATAACTGTAACGGTATATTATGGTATAATGTATGCACTCAAGTACACTGTTGAGGTACTAGCACTTCACATGAGTATATGAGTACATTTTGAGAGACGTTTAATGTTAAAAGTATATGTGTTCTTATGTATTCAAACAGTAAAAGCACTGTGAGTGCACAATGGCGTTTATCTAGTGCTTTTATCCAAAGCGCTTTACACAGATTGTGCAATGCATTCACCCATTCACACACACCTATTCATTAGGCCTGTCAAAAAAAACCGATTCAAGTTAGAATCGCGATTCTAATGCCGTCCGATTCAGAATCGATTATCGTTTTTTTTTTCTTGCACAAATGTACCTGTGCATGCAATGCATTATGGCCTGGGTTTCTGCATAGTGCATTTACTACCAGCTAAGCTAAGCCTGCCAATTGTATTTATTTTACACCCATTTTAATACTAATGTATTGTTCTGGTATTGAGTGAGAAGAGATTTTGTAACTTTTGTACTGGTTCAAATTTGTGCAAGCTAAATAAATGAGACATGTTCTTACTCTTGGATTTAACCTTTGTGTGTTTAAATCATTCAGTTGATAAAACCTTTACAATTATACAAGCTTTTTACTAAATTTACTCTGCTTTCATGCCAGAAGACTGGAGTAGATCATGCTAAAATTCTATTTAATTGTTTTTAATAAATAAATAAAAACTGCTTTAGAATCGGAAAAAAAAATCTTTTTTGAATCGAGAATCGGAAAAATCTAAAAGATCGTTTTTGAATCGAATCGTCACCCCAAGAATCGGAAATCGAATCGAATCGTGGGACACCTAAAGATTTGCAGCCCTATACTATTCATACACGGTGGAAGGCATCAATCTGCACATCGGGAGTCAATTAGAGTCTTGCACTGAACCCCTAATTGGTCCCGATGTGTAGGTCACTTCGACTATAGACATATAGAGAGACCTCTTCCGGCTCTGGGAGACGTGTCAGAATTGAAGGCACAATTTTCCCAGAGATTCCTTGCAAAGCGTTTGCCTTCAATGAGCGGAAGCTTGTCAAACATAAGTCCCGGAAAATACGCGCTGTGATTGGCCCAGTAGTCACTTGAGTGACAGCGAGAGACATGGAGGAGTCGCATGAGTGACGTCACTTTGGGCAGCGACGCAGCGTTCAGCCTTCAGCAAACGCCTTCAGCCACTTCTAAATAAGAACGCTGCTCTTTAATGTTTTCTGTTAGTAATCTAATCCCCCCCTGGCTCAGATGTTGTATTTTGTATTAATAACTTTGTTGTTTGTGTTTGTTTGTCTTGTTTTGTTTTGTATTGTAATGTATTGCCATGACTGTTATAAAGATTTGTTTTATATTATTTAAAAAAAGCCTTCAGCACTGCACTTCCGCTTGTCTTCCTGCATTCATTGGAGAAATGTCGCTCCAATGACACCAACTCTGGGGGAGCCCGGGAATCGAACTGAGAACCTCTTTTTGGAAATAGCAGATCTACAAGCTCACAATGTGTCCCATCGCGACACATTGTGAGCTTGTAGATTGGCTGTTTTCAAAAGGTAGAAATGTATATATAGGTCTAACGCGGTTAATAGAGTAGAAGTAAATGTATTGGAAATTGGAAATACTCCAGTAAAAATACACAAACAACTGTTGTACACAATTGTACCACAATTGTACTTAAAAGTACAGTACTTAGACGAATGTACATCACGGGCAGAACCCATACAACCCGACGATGCTTGCAATTGCATGTTAATTCACTTTTCTTTTTACCCCCCACAGTCGAGTGCAGTACTTTCATCCGACGGAGCATTGGTCCGAACGACAACCTACCTCCTCCCTCACCCTAACCCTAACCTCCCCCGGGGCAGACACCTAAACCTAACCGCAACCCTCTCCCGACCTGCAGCGCTCCTTCGGAGCAATGCTCTGTCGGATGATAGTATGCCTCCCCCCACAGTCACAGCCATACTATCTTCAAGTCTCTGCACATCTCCCTGGTCAGGTATAGATCCAAATCCAGCAATGCATGCATGATAACAAGTGCATAAATGCAAGGTCCCCCGCGGCTTGCATTCATCACGTGCACCTTCATATTAATGTGTGGAGATATCTACTATTTATGCAAGGATTAAAAGTGTTTTAATATGCAAAATGCAGTTAAGGGGACTGATTAAGATGAAGTGTCTTCATATTATTTCAGATGTACTCAAGTTGTGGTGGTGGTGGTGGGGGTGGGGGGGAGGGTCTTAATGATGAGAGATTGTCTTGTTGGTGTTTAGTCACTCTCATTAATAATCATAGGAAACAACCCGGCTCTTGTGCAATGCCGTGTTAAAGGGCCACTTCACACTTTCAACCAGTTCTAATTTTAACGATTTTAGGATTGTGTGTGTGTGTGTGTGTGTGTGTGTGTGTGTGTGTGTGTGTGTGTGTGTGTGTGTGTGTGTGTGTGTGTGTGTGTGTGTGTGTGTGTGTGTGTTTTTAGACATGACACCATCTTCATGACAATAATTCGTCATGAAAATGTGGACTCACTTCCTTCCTATAGACTGCATGGGTGTCTCCCCTTCACAAGCACACCAATGCATTATGGTCAATGTAGGAATTCAACAATCCAGTCAAACCCTAGTCAAACACAGTTAGTTATGCTACATGTAGGCATGTAGCATAATATGCAAAGTCTCTCTGTTAGTGCCCACAAAGAGTGAGCTCAAATCAATACCCTCATGTCCATATTTCACTCTGATATCTTGTGTGACACATAATTCATTATTTTTGCTGGCCATAGAGTGCACATTTCAAACTGTCACACACACACACACACACACACACACACACACACACACACACACACACACACACACACACACACACACACACACACACACACACACACACACACACACACACACACACACACACACACACACGCACCCCTCTCCGCCTCACTTCAGAGCCTCTTAATAAAGCGCCGCTTTAAAAAAGTGAATGGATCAATTAGGCAATTTCTACGGCTGATCCTTGGCAGGGGCCCATGCCACCTTTTTTTCTTTTTTTAATGCCGCCGACAAAGTGAGGGAAAACATTGTTAATGCATCCAAAAAATAAGAGGGTCCTCCTCTGCCCGCCTGGCAGCTCTCCCAAATGATTTGGAATATAATCTGTGCCTCATTGCGTGGCGACGGAAGACAGCCGCCTGCACTCCTCCGACACTGGCAGCCATCATGAAAGCACTCCACCACCAACCGTCCCCCCCGTCCCCCCAAATATCTCCTCACTGGAATCGGCTAAATGGCCATTAGGCGGCCCGCCCGCCCGCGTGCCAGCGTGCACTCACTCAATAACGTGCACTCCATAATCACGAGGAAGGGGAGGTGCTATACTGTATATACGGTAGCTTGGACCGTGCCTCGGTGTGTGACAGCTGTGTGAGTGTCGGGTTTCAACTTTCACGAGAGGGTGTGTGTGCGCATGTGTGTGTGTGTGTGTTTGTAAGTGTGTGTGTAAGCGTGTGTGTGTGTGTGTGTGTGTGTGTGTAAGTGTGTGTGTAAGCGTGTGTGTGTGTGTGTGTGTGTGTAAGCGTGTGTGTGTGTGTGTGTGTGTGTGTAAGTGTGTGTGTAAGCGTGTGTGTGTGTGTGTGTGTGTGTGTGCAGGCCATGATATTAACCCATTCTGAACGGGCACCCATTTTGGTGTCAGCATCATGTTATGCTTTAGCTATTGAAAAATAGCAGATCTACAAGCTCATATCGCGCCACCGAGTGGCGCGATATGAGCTTGTAGGTCTGCTATTTTTGAAAAATCGAAGAGCGACTGACATTTTTAGAATCTGATCTCAGGTCAGAATGGCTTAAGGAAATGTTCTCTATATGGACGTGTGCCACCATGCATTAGAATGCTGAACAACCTCAAATCTGGGACACAATACAGGCTTTCCGCCACCTGAAAACGGATCCACATTGATTTGATATGGAGTGGGGTCATGGATATCACTATACAGGCAAAGGTTTGATGTACATGGAGGGATGTTTCTGATCAAATAAATAGCGAAAATCTAAATACAGCATCAAGCAACTTAAAAAGGAAACTGTCTGGGGGTGTTCACAGAAGCCAAAGAGTAGATGATGAACATTTTGAAAGTGAAACGTCGCTTTAAGGAGCAAACAGCAGCGAACAGTACCGTCCGGCCACAGAGACTTTAGTCCGCTGGAACGGCAGCTCATAATAATCAGTGGACAGTTAGACAGATAAACAGTTAGACAGATGAACAGTTAGACAGATGAACAGTTAGACAGATGAACAGTTAGACAGATAAACAGTTAGACAGATAAACAGTTAGACAGATGAACAGTTAAGACAGATGAACAGTTAAGACAGATGAACAGTTAAGACAGATGAACAGTTAAGACAGATGAACAGTTAAGACAGATGAACAGTTAAGACAGATGAACAGTTTAGACAGATGAACAGTTAGACAGATGAACAGTTAGACAGATGAACAGTTAGACAGATGAGCAGTTAAGACAGATGGACAGTTAAGACAGATAAACAGTTAGACAGATGTACAGTTAGACAGATAAACAGTTAGACAGATAAACAGTTAGACAGATAAACAGTTAGACAGATAAACAGTTAGACAGATAAACAGTTAGACAGATAAACAGTTAGACAGATAAACAGTTAGACAGATGAACAGTTAGACAGATGAACAGTTAGACAGATAAACAGTTAGACAGATAAACAGTTAGACAGATAAACAGTTAGACAGATAAACAGTTAGACAGATAAACAGTTACAGATAAACAGTTAGACAGATAAACAGTTAGACAGATAAACAGTTAGACAGATGAACAGTTAGACAGATAAACAGTTAGACAGATGAACAGTTAGACAGATAAACAGTTAGACATATAAGCGGTGAGACAGATAAACAGTTAGATAGATAAACAGTTAGACAGATACGCGGTGAGACAGATAAACAGTTAGACAGATAAACAGTTAGACAGATAAACAGTTAGACAGATAAGCGGTGAGACAGATGAACAGTTAGACAGATAAACAGTTAGACAGATAAACAGTTAGACAGATAAACAGTTAGACAGATAAGCGGTGAGACAGATAAACAGTTAGACAGATAAACAGTTAGACAGATAAGCGGTGAGACAGATAAACAGTTAGACAGATAAACAGTTAGACAGATAAACAGTTAGACAGATACGCGGTGAGACAGATAAACAGTTAGACAGATAAACAGTTAGACAGATAAGCGGTGAGACAGATGAGCGGTTGAAGGTGGACGGAGATACTGGACACCTTTTCTGAGCATGGAGCGGATGCTGTTTCGTTGTGTTTTGTTTTTGAGTGGTGCAACCACTCCAAGGAACAGCAATGTCCGTGTTCCCGTGTTCGTCTATGTGTTGGTCATGCACCTATGTGTGACGTTAATGAGCACCAGTATGTACCAGTAGGGGCCAGTAGGGGCGCTGTAGTACTGCACTGTTACCCGTGTACCACTCGGTTAACACTGGTGTGATTTTTTACTTCAGAGCCACTTTCAAAATGACCAGCTCAACAAGATCTATAGCCGCAGCCACCAGAAAAAATATGATCCCATTGCTGAAATGTGTTTAACCCATTCTGACCTGAGATCAGATTCATACGAGGTTTCCACTGGACACACACTGGTCTGATTAACCCATTCTGACCAGAGATCAGATTCTAAAAATGTCAGTCGTTCTTCGATTTTTCAAAAATAGCAGACCTACAAGCTCGTATCGCGACACTCGGTGGCGCGATATGAGCTTGTAGATCTGCTATTTTTCAATAGCTAAAGCACAACATGATGCTGACACCAAAATGGGTCCCCGTTCAGAAAGGGTTAAAAACCCATTTTGGGCGGGAACCCCTTTTGGTGTTATGGCATTATGTTATGTTTTAGCTATTGGAAAATAGCAGAAGACAGCCATGCAACAATTAAGGTTGTGTCATCAAACCGCATGTGACTCCCATTGGAAATGCATTGAGGTGGCCATGATGACGCAGAGAAGACACATGATGACGCACAGAAGACACATGATGAAGCACAGAAGACACATGATGACGCAGAGACGACACATGATGACGCAGAGAAGACACATGATGACGCAGAGACGACACATGATGACGCAGAGAAGACACATGATGACGCACAGAAGACACATGATGACGCAGAGAAGACACATGATGACGCACAGAAGACACATGATGACGCACAGAAGACACATGATGACGCACAGAAGACACATGATGACGCACAGAAGACACATGATGACGCACAGAAGACACATGATGACGCACAGAAGACACATGATGACGCACAGAAGACACATGATGACGCACAGAAGACACATGATGACGCACAGAAGACACATGATGACGCAGAGAGAAGACACATGATGACGCACAGAAGACACATGATGACGCAGAGAAGACACATGATGACGCAGAGAAGACACATGATGACGCACAGAAGACACATGATGACGCAGAGAAGACACATGATGACGCACAGAAGACACATGATGACGCAGAGAAGACACATGATGACGCACAGAAGACACATGATGACGCACAGAAGACACATGATGACGCACAGAAGACACATGATGACGCACAGAAGACACATGATGACGCACAGAAGACACATGATGACGCACAGAAGACACATGATGACGCACAGAAGACACATGATGACGCACAGAAGACACATGATGACGCACAGAAGACACATGATGACGCACAGAAGACACATGACGCACAGAAGACACATGATGACGCACAGAAGACACATGAGGACACACAGAAGACACATGATGACGCACAGAAGACACATGATGACGCACAGAAGACACACGTGTGTGTGTCTTAGGTGTGAATGAGGCCCAACTCTGAGGGTGAAGCAAATGGACCCCAAAACGGACCCGTGCGTGCATGAGGGCGGTTCGTTTGGGTCCACTTCGTCGCCCCCCTCAGAGAGTGAGACGAACATATCTTATCTTGAAGTTGTCGCACACACTGGATGGAGACGGATATATTATACATGTGGCGGTAGGAGACCATGTTCTCTGGCTGCATGGTGGCTGCATGGCTGCTGGGGTTTTCTAACAACACGGCTCGTAAGAACTTTACCTCGTGCAGCCAGAAGACACTTAACGAGCTGGCAGTAAAAGTGGAAGTAGAGCCTGTTGAGCATGTGGACATACCATTAAAACAGACCCCCCCCCCCCCCCCACACACACACACACACACACACACAAAGCAAAAAAGCATTGGATTCAAAGTTAATTTTTCCAGACGTTATTAAAAGGGCTTTGGTATTAAACCGGTGCTGGTGTGTGTGTGTGTGTGTGTGTGTGTGTGTGCGTGTGTGTGTGTGCCTTATTGTCTCCATGAGCGTGCCCATATGTGTGCCCCTACATGTGCCCCCCCCCCCCCCCCCCCCCATCCACCATGAGAGGGTTCCCTTCATGCATGTGAGGGCACGCACACGCTCATTTGAGTGGCCGTGTGTGTGTGTGCGTGTGTGTGTGCACACGTGTGCAGCGTAGACCCCCTCTCCTATGTGGTTAATTATGGCCTGTTGTTAGCCTCAGTCATTTTGTCACTTCCTCGCCATTTCAAAGCAAATAGGGGTGTGTGTGTGTGTGTGGGGGGGGGGGTGATTGAGCTGGCAGACACAAAGCCTTTCCAGTCAGAATGAGGCTTGGCTGTCTTCACCCAACTACATCTCTCTCTCTCTCTCTCTCTCTCTCTCTCTCTGCTTGGCAGCAGCAGTAATGGCCTACAGCAAGGAAAGAAAGAAGAAAAAAAATATGCTGCTCATAGCTGCTGCCCACCTTCACTGGAACCATGAGCCCTGGTGTGCGTGTGTGCGTGCAATAGAGAGAGAGAGAGGAGGAGAAGGGGGGGGGGGGGGGGGGGGTCTAGTTCAGTCGCTCTCAAACCTTTTCATGTCAAGGACCCATAATGAATATGTATGTTCTTTTTAATAGCAGATCTATAAGCTCACGACGTGTTGCACCACGACACATTGTGAGCCTGTAGATCGGCTATAGAGTGGATGGGGACCACCACCACCACCACCACCACTCTGAGAGCCACTATGCAGGTCCAGTTTGCTAGACCTAATAATCTCAGTGGTGGACAGTAACATTTTAAGTATACAATTTTGAGGTATTTCAAATTTTCAGTACTTTCACTTTTACTCCACGACAATTACATCGTGACATTAGTTGCTTGTTACTTTGTAAATTGTGATTGTTATTACAGTAACCACGTCAGCGCATAAACGTGTATAGCTCATTTGAAAATAGCCGACATACTGTACAAGCTTCACAATGCGTCGGGTCGCGATTTCGTTGACTAAAACTAAGACGAAAAATGTCCGTTGACTACAGTACCTTTTTCCACTGATGAAAACTAAATAAAAACTCAGCTATGATGACTAAAGCTATGACTAAATATATTGACAAATTCGACAACAAATAAAAACTAGACTAAAATGTTAGGGAGGGACTAGCCTGACCTAAGCAGAGACATTTCTGGCCTAGATGGGAGGGTTGCGCCTCAGAAAAGCGCGCACCCTGATTGGATCTCATCGATCTGTCCGTCACCCCCGGCCCCTCCTCTCCCCCCTAGTGCAGCGCTACGTCACATCATTTAGAGCGACGCCCACCCGGAAGGGTTGACTCCCACTTTTAGACTGGTTCAGCCCACGGCTTTTTCCAGGCTTTCATCTTTCGCGCAGACGAAATGAAAGCCTGGGTATCGAGGCTAGGGAGGGACTAGTGGACAAGAGATCCTATATAAGAAATTTTACACTTGGTTGCATGCTGACAATAGCAGATCTACAAGCTCACAACGTGCCGCAGCGTGACGCGAATGTGAGCTTGTAGATCGGCAATTTTCAGCAAATGTAAAAACAGTCATTACGACGGCACGTAAGGCTTGCCAAAATACATTTTAGTCGACTAAATCACCTGTAGCTTCAGTCAACTAAAATCTTATGATATATATATATATATATATATATATCTTTTTTAATGTCGTTGCCTTAGTTTATCTGTTCTTATCTTTGTACCACTGCCTTCTCCTGATTTGACACTGCGTTATTGTCCTATTGTTTTAACTGCATGCCTGTTTTAATGCTGTTTTGTTTTGCTTTTGTTTTTATTATCTTTTTTGCTCTGTAAAGCACTTTGAGCTACATTTATGTATGAAAGGTGCTATATAAATAAAGTGTATTATTATTATTATTAGTCGACTAAAACGACACTAAAACATTCCAGGTGACTAAAATGTGACTAAAACTAAATAAATGGTCCCTATAGCACAACATATTTTAGGACAGGGATACTCATTTGGTACTCCTTGACATGAAAATGCCCCCATAGTTCATCATCCCCACCTCGGCTCACAAACTGTGAACCTTCAGCAGTCACTGGAGCAGCAGCTTCACCGTCACAGAGAATCACACACCTAAACGTGGTGTCACCGCCTTTTCAGAAGCCCAGGAGATCTTTAACTTTAACCCATTCTGAACGGGCACCCATTTTGGTGTTGGCATCATGTTATGCTTTAGCTATTGAAAAATAGCAGATCTACAAGCTCATAGCGCGCCACCGAGTGGCGCGATACGAGCTTGTAGGTCTGCTATTTTTGAAAAAAATCGAAGAGCGACTGACATTTTTAGAATCTGATCTCAGTTCAGAATGGGTTAATCAGACCAGTGTGTGTCCAGTGGAAACCTCGTATGAATCTGATCTCAGGTCAGAATGGATTAAACACCTCTTCTCAGGATAAGTCGGCATTTTGACACGGACTCAATTATCAGGGGCCTAATCCCCGGAGTAGCCCTTTAACCCGGTGCGTTCCGCAGGGCCCAGGAAAAAACCAGCGCCGGCAGAGGTAGAGCAAATCAAAGGCTAGGTAATTAAAATCATAATGGTATATACCCGGTTAACCCATTCTGACCTGAGATCAGATTCATACGAGGTTTCCGCCGGACACACATTGGTCTGATTGACCCATTCTGACCTGAGATCATATTCTAAAAATGTCAGTCGTTCTTCGATTTTTCTAAAAATAGCAGACCTACAAGCTCGTATCGCGCCACTCGGTGGCGCGATATGAGCTTGTAGATCTGCTATAGCTAAAGCATAACATGATGCTGACACCAAAATGGGTGCCCGTTCAGAATGGGTTAAGATGATTATCGGCGGGGCCCCAGATAAGGCAACCTCCAGCAGATTTGCCCCGTTTAAATATTTATGGAATACGATTAAGTCGGCGGGGCCACAGCCGTGTTAAAAAAGGGTTTAAGGACGACTTGCAGATCAAGAGATGGATATATAAGCATCTTAGCGTGCAGGTGGGGAAATGAGGGTTGAGGAGTGTGTGTGTGTGTGTGTGTGTGTGTGCATGTGTGTGTGCGTGCGTGTACTGTATGTGTGCAATTGCCAAGAATATAGACAACCATATCCACTGCATTCACATGCAGGCACTCGGTTTAGACACATCATGTAACCTGACGCACACGGGACTGCACGTTAACAGATTCTATACATAGGACGTCTGAGAACGTCATAAGGATCCCGAAATATTAGTACTATTGACGTGTGAGGACGTCCTAGCGACGTCCCAGCGACGCGGGGCGAGATAAGAATATTCAGAATTTTTCCTATTTTTTTTTTTGGCATTTCGCTTTTCGCTTGCCGTATGCTAACGCTCAGTGCAACTATTAGCTTGTCATTGACTCCCATGTTAGCGCGGCGGAAAGAATGACTCGTATCTCCTAATCCAGGGCGCTCTCCGTGGTGATGAATGGAACGATATGCTGGCGCTTCATTTCTGCTCCTCATCCGTCTCTCCCGCAAAATATGAACGCTTTTTGGAGCGTAAAACAATATATTAAGATGATCGGGGATGTGAGGTCCCTTTGTAAAGTCAACTTTTTTAGGCAAGTGTTTCCTGTTTCATGGCTTTCAAAGTAAAAGCGATCAGACAACTCTGGCACTCTATAGCCTTTATTTTCAAGGCACTTCCGGTACTAAATGTGCTAAAAGGAATACCCTATAACCCTGCAGCCTGACTTCTATAGGCCTTCACCCAAAACCTCCTCCCAAACAACATGTCCAACGCTACCAGAATCTGAATGTTTCCAGGTATAACTGTTACTTTGGGGCTTGTTTATCTGTAAAGACAATAGAGCGTCGCAGTCCCGCCCCCTCGAGACTCGAGACCCGGAAAAGAAATCGCCGTTCATTTTCCTCATAGGCATTTCCTAAAGTATTTATTTAAAGACGGTTATACGCCGCGGACAAAGCCAACTCGGGTCGTGACAAATCATGACAATGAACACAATATTTTGCGGGCCGGTCAAATCATTAGAAAGAAGAAAATAAAGGCAGGAGACAACACTATTTGTTTTGTTTTTCTTCTTATAAATTATTTGATCGGACCTTAACATTGTGTTCATTGTCATGATTTGTCACGATCCGAGTTGGCTTTGTCCGCGGCGTAACCGTCTTTAAATAAATACTTAAAGAAATGCCTATGGGAGAAATGCATTGGGATTTATTTCCTGGGCCACTCGTTGTTCTGACGCTCTATAGGACCGATTCGGTCTGATTGAATAATCGGACCGATTGCCGATTAATAATAAATAAAAAAAACTAGAACCGGGCCGATACCGATGCGTTTGCCGATCAATCTCCCCATCAATATTTAGTCGACTAAAACTAGACTAAATAGGCCTTGACCTCAGGGGGGGTCCATAGGGCCATGGCCCATTATAAGACCCGCTCAGAACTCCTTCAGTCCGCCACTCTGACAGAATAAAGTACTATAGATAAAGTGATTAGTCTCTGGCCTATATTTGTCCTCCTTTTCTATGGTCCCAGGACTCCCCACAAAAGATGCGGTATAGTAAATGACAGTAAACTCACACACACACACACACACACACACACACACACACACACACACACACACACACACACACACACACACACACACACACACACACACACACACACACACACACACACACACACACGCACACACGCCCCGCGAGCATGCGCACGCACGCACGCACGCACGCACCACACACACACACACACACACACACACACACACACACACACAAACACACACGCATACGTGAGAGATAGAGACAGGGAGAAAGAAAGAGCGGTACAGGGACACAGGTCAGTGAGAGTCTATAGTAACAGCCCGTTGGCACGTTGAACCTCGAGGGACAGACCTACACCCCACCCCCCACCCATCCCCACCCCCACCTATTTTATGCTATTTTTACAAATTTAGCTTTAACCCATTTTTGGGCGGGAACCCATTTTGGTGTTAGCATCATGTCGTGCTTTAGCTATTGAAAAATAGCAGATCTACAAGCTCATAGCGCGCCACCGAGTGGCGCGCTATGAGTCTTGTAGGTCTGCTATTTTTTGAAAAATCAAAGATTTTTTTAGAATCTGATCTCAGGTCAGATTGGGTTAATAATGAAACTGTCAGGAATCCTGACAGTTTCATTATTAACCCAATTAACCCAATGTCTATTACATCCTGACTCAGGATGTAATAAGATTTTTTTTTAATCTGATCTCAGGTCAGAATGGGTTAACCCCCTGGAACCATCGCATGGACCCCCCAGGTGTCCCTTGAGGGTCCAACGGTGACCTGACGTACGCATAGCTGTGCCTTAAAGTGGAAATTATACTTGACCCCCAATCGGGACGAAAACAGCAATGGTGTGCATATATACTGTACATGTGCGAGTGCTTGAACGTGGACACATCTCAACGAGCATACATGTACTGTACGATCGCCCACGCCTGCACGTCCGTGAACATGTAAGGGTCCCGGTGTGGGGGCGGTGGGGAAATATGGTCGCCCTATATTTAGCACCCACATGCAGTTCATCCTTTCCACGCGGCTCTGAGCACAGCTATAGACCACTTATCCAACTCTGTTTTGCATTTCTGTCTCAATTCTAATATCAGCCTCATATGCAAATAAATATATGCATAGCCGGGTGAAAGTCTCCACGATGAAATGGAAGCATGTGGCCTTAATGGACATCTCTTCAGACAAACTTGTCGTAAAAAAACAAAAAAAAAACGCTTTCTTGCCGATGAGTAGCCTACACACACATGGGCAACGTGGCCGATCGTTTTCCAATACGACATCAGTCCCGACACGCATGGCACGCCTGTGTGAAAGGAACACACCTCAGCTCTGGGATCAATGTTGACAAGACTTCAGAGGAGAGAGAGAGAGAGAGAGAGAGATATGGAGAAGTTCAGTGCCATTATAACAAGCCTGGACAGTGCACTGCCGTATCAACCCAAACCTGTTTGATTGCATGTTGTGTGCCACGGGCCACGGGCATGGCCTCTCCGCAGCTCCTATTTACGTGCGAGCGCTGCTGTGAGAAGACGAGAGCGGCGGTGAAATGAGAGAGACGTGTGCGGCGTCTAATGCTCCCGTCAGAGATGACTGCGAGCTGGCAGACGGGTTTGTTTTTGCAGAGAGAGAGAGAGAGAGAGGAGAGAGAGAGAGAGATCACCAACCAAAGAGCCAGGGTGCGTATTTAACACCTGCCCCAGGGCTTTGTCTGCACTCCCCCCCCCCCCCCCCACCCCCTAACCTCAACTCTCTCTCCACAATCCAGCCATCACTCTCCCTCTGCCTCTATTTCTTCATTTATCTCTCCCCAAAGCCCTTCCACAGGGCCTCTAGTGGTCGGTCTCCCCCCTCCCCCCCTCTCTCTCCCTCTCTCTCTCTCCCCTCTCCTCCCTCTCTCCCTCATCTCTCCCCCCTCTCTCTCTCTCTCTCCCCCTCTCTCTCTCCCCCTCCCCCCCTCCCTCTCCTCTCCCTCTCTCTCTCTCTCTCTCTCTCTCTCTCCCTCCCCTCTCTCTATCTCTCTCTCCCTCCCCCTCTCTCTCTCTCTCTCTCCGTCTGGGCCTGCTGCCAAAGGCCTTGAAGGCCTGTTTCAGTCTCGCCACAGCAGGCCTCAGCAAACCTATACCCTACCGCCACGGAGGGAGGGGGAGGGGGGGGGGCTGGTGGGGGGGTGTATGGGCAGGGCTATAGAGTGTCAGAAGAAGCACCCTAAATGCACACACAGAAACCCTCAGAGGGACATTTGTCATTGCATGATATGGACCACCTCGGCGCTACACAGTGATATGTCAGTCAGAGCTCATTAGTGTGCAGTGTAAAATAAATAAAAAATGGTTCCGCCCACCCTCCGCACCTCCGTGTTCCTCTTAGCAACGCGGCACACTTTGACTCCTCCTCCTCCACGCCACGCCACGCACTGACAGAGTAAACATAGGGGACACGCTGGTGTAGCAAATCTGTTGCTATCCGTTCAGACTGCAAGTCACTCAAAACAAAATAATGTTTTCTACCTTCGCATTAACACATTTAGTACGGGAAGTGCCTTCAAAATAAAGGCTATAGAGAAATTAAGCGCCAGCATATCGATCCATTCATCACCACGGAGAGCGCCCTGATTAGGAGATACGAGTCATTCTTCCCGCCGCGCTAACATGGGAGTCAATGACAAGCTATAGTTGCACTGAGCGTTAGCATACGGAAAGCGAAAGCGAAATGCAAAAAAAAAAAAATAGGAAAAATTCTGAATATTCTTATCTCGCCCCGCGTCGCTGGGACGTCGCTGGACGTCGCTGGGACGTCCTCACACGTCAATAGTACTAATATTTCGGGATCCTTATGACGTTCTCAGACGTCCTATGTATAGAATCTGTTAACGTTGCCGGACATGGTCCAGCTCATTTATTTCTGTCTAACGCGAAAACAGCGCTTGCAAGTCTCTGTGCAGTGCAGATAACACACCTCCAGGTAGAACAAAAACAACGGATCTGAAGCTGCAACTTTCACTTTGTGTTGACTCAGTCTCAGTCCTGCAGCCCCACAATGGGAGATGATCTCATCTGTCACTATAACCTCTCTACAATGCCATATGCCAGTCTAGCCTTAAAACCTACATGTTATTCAATATATTACTTTAGCACAAAATATAGGCTTTTCTAAACCAAGCCTCATTCAAAAGTTATGTAGGCCTGCCTGTCATTGTATTTTCTGTGAATTACTCACAGTTTAAACCCAGTGATCCTCAGCCATTTCAATGTCAAGGCCCCTACATTAAAAGTATATGAATTAGCCTAGGGTGACAGGGTCCTAGGCCTATTTCATTATGATTTTCATCTCTGGACATGTTACGAATACAGACATGTTACAATATTTTACAACAGTATAGCTACTTATATTTGTTATTTAAAGCTGTGATTATTTATTTTAAGAAGCACTGTTCTGAACCAATGTTCGCCTTGGAATAAATAAATACAATGTAATCATCCTTAACCTTTAACCCATTCTGACCCGGGCACCCATTTTGGTGTCAGCATCATGTTGTGCTTTAGCTATTAAAAATAGCAGATCTACAAGCTCATATTACGATATTATCATATGATACGAGCTTGTAGGTCTGCTATTTTTGAAAAAGTCGAAGAGCGACTGATCATTTTTAGAATCTGATCTCAGGTCAGAATGGGTTCATCAGACAGTGTGTGTCCGGCGGAAACCTCGTTGAATCTGATCTCAGGTCAGAATGGTTAAGCTAAAATAATGATGGGGACTTAATTAATTTATGGGACTTAAAATCATTGTTTTAATTGATGTCCTTCATGCCCTGGCACTCGGCCTTGTGCCCTCAAAAAGTGGACCACACTAAAGGCCAAGTGTCCTTGCCCCTAAAATGATGAAATCCCAGGTCTGCCTTGGCCTACATCGCATGCACGCAATCCACACACACACGGGTCGCACGCTACACACTATTGTTGTCCCCAAATCACAGAGTGACTCATCGACGGACACAGACTGTTTGATGGGCTGCCCCCCCCCCCCCCCCCCCCCCCCAACAACAATACAAAAGTTACACTTCAAGATGGTCGTTTGTGGCCAGTCATTGCTGCATGCGGCTGCTGCTGTCATGGAGCGCGGGCCAGAAGTCGTCTGAGTGGCGCGGAGAGGCCTGTCCATTGTCCCGCGTCCCCCTTTTCCCCTCCAGAGTCCAGATGTGTTCCCAGCTTGATGTGACCGCCTGTTGGGCCCCTGCCCGCCTCTGTGTGACACGCGCTGGACTGATATGCCAGGTCCCCTGCATGCCACCCATCACCCTGGCACGTGCCAGGCACGTGTGCACGCACGCACACGGCACGCACGCACATGTTTGTATATATTTGTGAGGACATCAACACTTTAGGACGTCGATCTTTTTTTGGATGGCATTCTTATTCTTGTTTTGCGTTCTTAACTGTAAGTCTGGAGCAGAACAAACAGCTGTGCTGCAAAGCGTTGAGGTTGGGGGGGCTGCCCATTGGTTCCACCTCCCGGTAGTTTGACCGTGCATTAAGGTTGGTGACATGCATTAAGGTTGGTGAACATGCATTAAGGTTGGTGAACATGCATTAAGGTTGGTGAACATGCATTAAGGTTGGTGAACATGCATTAAGGTTGGTGAACATGCATTAAGTTTGGTGACATGCATTAAGGTTGGTGAACATGCATTAAGGTTGGTGAACATGCATTAAGGTTGGTGAACATGCATTAAGGTTGGTGAACATGCATTAAGGTTGGTGAACATGCATTAAGGTTGGTGAACATGCATTAAGGTTGGCGAACATGCATTAAGGTTGGCGAACATGCATTAAGGTTGGTGAACATGCATTAAGGTTGGTGAACATGCATTAAGGTTGGCGAACATGCATTAAGGTTGGCGAACGTGCATTAAGGTTGGTGAACGTGCATTAAGGTTGGTGAACGTGCATTAAGGTTGGTGAACGTGCATTAAGGTTGGTGAACATGCATTAAGGTTGGCGAACATGCATTAAGGTTGGTGAACATGCATTAAGGTTGGTGAACATGCATTAAGGTTGGTGAACGTGCATTAAGGTTGGTGAACATGCATTAAGGTTGGTGAACGTGCATTAAGGTTGGTGAACATGCATTAAGGTTGGTGAACGTGCATTTAGGTTGGCGAACATTCATTAAGGTTGGCACACATGCATTAAGGTTGGCAAACATGCATTAAGGTTGGCGAACATGCATTAAGGTTGGCGCACATGCATTAAGGTTGGCGAACATGCATTAAGGTTGGCGAACATGCATTAAGGTTGGCGAACATGCATTAAGGTTGGCGAACATGCATTAAGGTTGGCGAACATGCATTAAGGTTGGTGAACATGCATTAAGGTTGGCGAACATGCATTAATGTTGGCGAACATGTGTTAATGTTGGCGAACATGCATTAAGGTGCGAACATGCATTAAGGTTGGCGAACATGCATTAAGGTTGGCGAACATGCATTAAGGTTGGCGAACTGCATTAAGGTTGGCGAACATGCATTAAGGTTGGCGAATGCAAACATGTGTGGTTGCATGCTGAACGCAAATGTGTAAAAAACATGTTTTACTCAAATTCGAAACCTCCTAAACCTGACCTCCTAATCCTTAATATTAACCCAAACCTTTTCAGAAATATAAAAAGGTACATTTCTAAAAATCTATTTCCGACCATGAAGGAATCATTGTTCTTGTGAGGACCATATGACTGTACACATGGGACATTTGGTCCTCACAAGTACAGTAATGCAAACACACACGTGCACACGCACGCAAAGTTGACTGCTGTGGTCATTTCTCCTACAGCAGTCAACATCCAGAAGGGCCATATTTCATTTCCATGCAGGCCAGCATCTCTCTCTCTCTCTCTCTCTCTCTATCTCTCTCTCTCTCTCTCTCTCTCTCTCTCTCCTCTCTCTCTCTCTCTCATCTCTCTCTCTCTCTCTCTCTCATCCAACTAATATTGTTGCTGTCAGGCAGAAACATCTTATCTGCATGTTGTGTGTTTGATCTCACACTATTTTTGAATTTCAACCTGAAAGGTATATGACACAGAAATGCAGTTTTCCACCCGATAGAGACCATACTTATTCAAATTCATGTGTGTTTTATTTTCACATAACAAGTATAAACATATTCAAATAGTCTATAGACTCAAGGTCTATAGTAGCTCAGGAGGTTGTCAGTAATTTGCTAAAACTCCTTGACTGTAATGTTACAAGCAGCTAACAGTATAAGAAGGGCAACGTACAGTATTGGTCAAGCTATATGAGTGCGTGTCCTTTGGAAGAGAGATGCCATGCAGGCAAAATAACAATTATTCTACATTCTCTAATTGTCTAGACCTCTTGTAAATTAACTAATTAAGTAATGCAGATGTTTTCTCGGATTCGGGTTCTTGGAAACGCCCCCCAGCCAAATGGTGTGCTGTGACTGGCCAGTCGCTGTGATTGACAGCCTACACCTAAACCTAACCCTAACCTTAACCTCGGTAAAAACTATACCTAAACCTAACCGTAACCCTATAAACCTCAGTAAAACTATAACCTAACCAAACCTAACCTTAACCTCAGTAAAACTATACCTAAACCTAACCCTAACCTTAACCTCAGTAAAACTATACCTAAACCTAAACTCAGCAAACTATACCAAAACTAACCTCAGTAAAACTGACGCAGTGGCTGGGGGGCGTTT
>NC_139718.1:7330410-7343411 GCF_964188405.1 Protomyctophum parallelum | reverse complement strand
GGTTGAGCTGCAGCGAACAAACATGTAAATAAATATCAAATATCAGTTGATGGACCAACTCAACGACTCCCCCCCCCGTCCCCCCCCTCCCCCTCTCTATCCGTGAGAGTGAATCAGATTTCATCTGGTCATATAATAATAATTATTAACTTGATTTAGTTAAGAGAATATTTTATTCAAATTCTGGGTTTACATGGAAATAATAGTCTTGTTTTTCTTTGATATTCACCAACGAAGGAGAAAAAAAAGAAAACAAGACAAACCCAAAAGGACATTTTACCTCACTATGAAAACGGAGAATTATCTTCCAGCTTTACCAGACAGTCGGCATATTTTTGGCTTCAAAGATCAAGTCAGCAATGGTGTTACGATAATTTCCCACTTCTCCATATGAAGGTGTTGCATGCCCAAAATAGACATTCTATCAACAGGCTGACCATAGCGATGCATGGACCCGGACGCTTGCCTAGCATCCTATAGGACAACAGCCGTAGCTGTGTGGGGTGAGTTTAGTGAATGATAAGGGGACGTCGCAGGACAACAGCAGTAGCAGTGTGGGGTGAGTTTAGTGAATGATAAGGGGACGTCTCAGGACAACAGCAGTCATGTGTGGGGTGAGTTTAGTGAATGATAAGGGGACGTCGCAGGACAACAGCAGTAGCTGTGTGGGGTGAGTTTAGTGAATGATAAGGGGACGTCTCAGGACAACAGCAGTAGCTGTGTGGGGTGAGTTTAGTGAATGATAAGGGGACGTTGCAGGACAACAGCAGTAGCTGTGTGGGGTGAGTTTAGTGAATGATAAGGGGACGTCTCAGGACAACAGCAGTAGCTGTGTGGGGTGAGTTTAGTGAATGATAAGGGGACGTCTCAGGACAACAGCAGTAGCTGTGTGGGGTGAGTTTAGTGAATGATAAGGGGACGTTGCAGGACAACAGCAGTAGCTGTGTGGGGTGAGTTTAGTGAATGATAAGGGGACGTTGCAGGACAACAGCAGTAGCTGTGTGGGGTGAGTTTAGTGAATGATAAGGGGACGTTGCAGGACAACAGCAGTAGCTGTGTGGGGTGAGTTTAGTGAATGATAAGGGGACGTCTCAGGACAACAGCAGTAGCTGTGTGGGGTGAGTTTAGTGAATGATAAGGGGACGTCTCAGGACAACAGCAGTAGCTGTGTGGGGTGAGTTTAGTGAATGATAAGGGGACGTTGCAGGACAACAGCAGTAGCTGTGTGGGGTGAGTTTAGTGAATGATAAGGGGACGTCTCAGGACAACAGCAGTAGCTGTGTGGGGTGAGTTTAGTGAATGATAAGGGGACGTCTCAGGACAACAGCAGTCATGTGTGGGGTGAGTTTAGTGAATGATAAGGGGACGTCTCAGGACAACAGCAGTAGCTGTGTGGGGTGAGTTTAGTGAATGATAAGGGGACGTCTCAGGACAACAGCAGTAGCTGTGTGGGGTGAGTTTAGTGAATGATAAGGGGACGTCTCAGGACAACAGCAGTAGCTGTGTGGGGTGAGTTTAGTGAATGATAAGGGGACGTTACAGGACAACAGCAGTAGCTGTGTGGGGTGAGTTTAGTGAATGATAAGGGGACGTCTCAGGACAACAGCAGTAGCTGTGTGGGGTGAGTTTAGTGAATGATAAGGGGACGTCTCAGGACAACAGCAGTAGCTGTGTGGGGTGAGTTTAGTGAATGATAAGGGGACGTCTCAGGACAACAGCAGTAGCTGTGTGGGGTGAGTTTAGTGAATGATAAGGGGACGTTGCAGGACAACAGCAGTAGCTGTGTGGGGTGAATTTAGTGAATGATAAGGGGACGTTACAGGACAACAGCAGTAGCTGTGTGGGGTGAGTTTAGTGAATGATAAGGGGACGTTGCAGGACAACAGCAGTAGCTGTGTGGGGTGAATTTAGTGAATGATAAGGGGACGTTACAGGACAACAGCAGTAGCTGTGTGGGGTGAGTTTAGTGAATGATAAGGGGACGTCTCAGGACAACAGCAGTCATGTGTGGGGTGAGTTTAGTGAATGATAAGGGGACGTCTCAGGACAACAGCAGTAGCTGTGTGGGGTGAGTTTAGTGAATGATAAGGGGACGTTGCAGGACAACAGCAGTCATGTGTGGGGTGAGTTTAGTGAATGATAAGGGGACGTCTCAGGACAACAGCAGTAGCTGTGTGGGGTGAGTTTAGTGAATGATAAGGGGACGTCTCAGGACAACAGCAGTAGCTGTGTGGGGTGAGTTTAGTGAATGATAAGGGGACGTTGCAGGACAACAGCAGTAGCTGTGTGGGGTGAGTTTAGTGAATGATAAGGGGACGTTGCAGGACAACAGCAGTAGCTGTGTGGGGTGAGTTTAGTGAATGATAAGGGGACGTCTCAGGTCAACAGCAGTAGCTGTGTGGGGTGAGTTTAGTGAATGATAAGGGGACGTCTCAGGTCAACAGCAGTAGCTGTGTGGGGTGAGTTTAGTTAATGATAAGGGGACGTCTCAGGACAACAGCAGTCATGTGTGGGGTGAGTTTAGTGAATGATAAGGGGACGTCTCAGGACAACAGCAGTAGCTGTGTGGGGTGAGTTTAGTGAATGATGAGGGGACGTCTCAGGACAACAGCAGTAGCTGTGTGGGGTGAGTTTAGTGAATGATAAGGGGACGTCTCAGGACAACAGCAGTCATGTGTGGGGTGAGTTTAGTGAATGATAAGGGGACGTCTCAGGACAACAGCAGTAGCTGTGTGGGGTGAGTTTAGTGAATGATGAGGGGACGTCTCAGGACAACAGCAGTAGCTGTGTGGGGTGAGTTTAGTGAATGATAAGGGGACGTCTCAGGACAACAGCAGTAGCTGTGTGGGGTGAGTTTAGTGAATGATAAGGGGACGTCGCAGGACAACAACAGTAGCTGTGTGGGGTGAGTTTAGTGAATGATAAGGGGACGTCTCAGGACAACAGCAGTAGCTGTGTGGGGTGAGTTTAGTGAATGATAAGGGGACGTCGCAGGACAACAGCAGTAGCTGTGTGGGGTGAGTTTAGTGAATGATAAGGGGACGTCTCAGGACAACAGCAGTCATGTGTGGGGTGAGTTTAGTGAATGATAAGGGGACGTCTCAGGACAACAGCAGTAGCTGTGTGGGGTGAGTTTAGTGAATGATAAGGGGATGTTGAAGGACAACAGCAGTAGCTGTGTGGGGTGAGTTTAGTGAATGATAAGGGGACGTTGCAGGACAACAGCAGTCATGTGTGGGGGTGAGTTTAGTGAATGATAAGGGGACGTCTCAGGACAACAGCAGTCATGTGTGGGGTGAGTTTAGTGAATGATAAGGGGACGTCTCAGGACAACAGCAGTAGCTGTGTGGGGTGAGTTTAGTGAATGATAAGGGGACGTCTCAGGACAACAGCAGTAGCTGTGTGGGGTGAGTTTAGTGAATGATAAGGGGACGTCTCAGGACAACAGCAGTAGCTGTGTGGGGGTGAATTTAGTGAATGATAAGGGGACGTCGCAGGACAACAGCAGTAGCTGTGTGGGGTGAGTTTAGTGAATGATAAGGGGACGTCTCAGGACAACAGCAGTAGCTGTGTGGGGGTGAGTTTAGTGAATAAGGGGACGTCGCAGGACAACAGCAGTAGCTGTGTGGGGGTGAGTTTAGTGAATGATAAGGGGACGTCGCAGGACAACAGCAGTAGCTGTTTGGGGGTGAGTTTAGTGAATGATAAGGGGAGGTCGCAGGACAACAGCAGTAGCTGTTTGGGGGTGAGTTTAGTGAATGATAAGGGGAGGTCGCAGGACAACAGCAGTAGCTGTTTGGGGGTGAGTTTAGTGAATGATAAGGGGACGTTGCAGGACAAAACAGCAGTAGCTGCACTTTGATAAGACATTAAACTGGTGTTTGATGTGGGTGTGTGTGTGTGTGTACTGTATGTGTATGGTTCATTACTTTTGCAAAGAATACAGTACTGTAGGCCCCAAACGCCCCGGACGATCTGGTGAATCACGTTTGATGTACCAACCCAACCTTCCTCTCTTCCTGCTCATCCCCCCCCCCCCCCCCCCCCCACTGTCACTGACATCTTCTATTTTTATTTTTTCTTCCTTTTTTCACGGTAAGGCTCAATGCTCTGTGTAACTGTATACTTATTTATTTATAACAAAAAAACTTGCCCGCAACTTCAAATGGTGCTTCTGTTCTGTCTGAGACTTTTGTCGATGGAAACAGACGGAAGGCAAAACTGTCAACAACAACCTGAACAACAAAGATGGCCTCTCCACACACATTCTACTCTCTTCTTCTTCTTCTCCTCCTCTCTCCTATTATGTTGTTTCCCTATAAGAGCAATGCATGAGTGTGTGTGTGTGTGTGTGTGTGTGTGTGTGTGTGTGTTTGTTTGTTCTCCTTTTGTTTTGCTCTGGAGATACCCCCCCCACAGACTCTGTTTGTGTGTTCCCTGACTTGGATGCTTGTGGGCCAATAGCTCATAATCATTTAAAAAGGGCCTTTAAATATATTATAAGAGTTCTGCATCTCGAGGAACAACGTGTCACGGGGAAAACGTCAACACGGCGCCACAACGAGCACACGCACGCACGCACGCACACACACACATGCGCACAGCACACGCACATGCACACACACACACACACACACACACTCAAAAATGTTCAAACAGAAGTAGAAGTGCTACAGAGGTCACACATGCGTGCGTGCGTGCGTGCGTGCATGCGTGTACGCGTTGCGTGCGTGTTCTTATTTCAAATAAACAACGAAGAGACTTTTTCTCTTCTTTGTCAACAAGTTGCAGAAACTGCCCCACTTGCTCCAGATAAATAAGTCATCCGTGGAGAGGTGTGATTGCTCCAGCATGGCTCTGCTAGAAGAGAGTCTAAATGTTATGCTTAGCGCTAACCAACATTTTCAGAGCGCACTGACAGTTTGTTTGTGTGTAAACACGTCAGGAGAAAAAGCTGTGTGTGTAGCAACCCCTACAACAACACGCACGCACGCGCCCAGAACGATGGCGTTGGGTGGAATCTTTACCCCCTGGCACCGCATGGCTCTCTCTATCGCCATAAATCTTTTAGCATGTGCCTCTTGGCTAAATGACTTTGTACTGACAAAATTTAACCTCGATCCCGCCCTGCAAGCTGTGAGAGGAGTGTGTGTGTGTGTGCGTGCATGTGTGTGTGTGCACGTGTGCATGCGCGCATAGCGGGCTCATAGGGGCTACATGGAGCATATAACAGCATCCAAAAACAAATGGGAGATAATTCCAACTAAGGCGTCTGGAAGACATTTTGTTTTGGGGGGGTTTGAGGCTTGGGTCATGTTTGCTATCCTCCGGGCGATGCTGTATACGTGTCAGATGCTACATTATGTAAAGCACCGTGCGGGAAAAAAATACATGAACATGTACAAATAGCATAATTATGATCTGCAAGGTGACTTAATGACTCAATTTTTGTTTAGACAGATATTTACCTAGTATCCTAGCTACGTTGTAGCGCTTAATTGTTTACCTTTGCATCTTGCTTACGTAGGCGTTTTTAGCCATGTTGGTTGTTTGGCTGCAGGCCGGGGGTTCATGCCTTTTACTCTGATCTTGCACTTAAGTCTCTTAATCCATTCTGACCTGAGATCAGATTCATACGAGGTTTCCACTGGACACACACACTGGTCTGATTATAACCCATTCTGACCTGAGATCAGATTCTAAAAAAAATGTCAGTCGTTCTTCGATTTTTCAAAAAATAGCAGACCTACAAGCTCGTATTGCGCCACTCGGTGGCGCGATATGAGCTTGTAGATCTGCTATTTTTCAATAGCTAAAGCATAACATGATGCTGACACCAAAATGGGTGCCCGTTCAGAATGGGTTAATTGCCTGCATTTAAATTGTCACCGACTGTATACTGCTACTGTATCCGAGTCTTTTTTTATTTATCTTAGTGACAAAAGGTACTGCAGTAAAACTGTACTCCGTTGCAGAGACAGCAGAACAGTTTGATAATTCAATTTGTTATATACTAGTGCATTCTTATGCTTACTTACACACGAACAACCGTATTACTGTTTAGATTAAATGTAACTGAAAGGCTTATAGGTTATTAGTTTGCACTAAAAATAATTCCACTCTTCTACACCTATACGTTTAAGGTGACTCTATAAACTTGAAAATTGAAAAGGTCACCTGAATGATTATGTCCAGGTGTTGGAGCTTTGTTTGGTAGTTTATATGTCCAGGTGTTGGGAGCTTTGTTTGGTAGTTTATATGTCCAGGTGTTGGAGCTTTGTTTGGTAGTTTGTATGTCCAGGTGTTGGAGCTTTGTTTGGTAGTTTATATGTCCAGGTGTTGGAGCTTTTTTTGGGCTTAAAGATGGATCGTTTTCGGCCTGAAAAGGTTCCACGGCCAACAGACTGTTTTCTCACATTCAACATGAACCCCTTTTGGTGTTTTAAGCATTATGTTATACTTTAGCTATTGAAAAACAAAAAACAGTAGATCTACAACCTCATAGCGCGGCACTATATTTCGAATATATATTATTTCAGAGCGAACATTTTTAACTCAAATCTTTGCTTTTGGGGGGGGGGGGGGGTCCCTGGAACAACATATTTTTGAAATAAGGGTCGGCGGCCAATTAGATATAATGTTTGAGAAGCACTTAAATATAAAACTGTCATTTGAAGATTCTGTCCTCTGGGTTAAGTCACCTTCCTCTTTCCTGTTTGTTGTTTCAGGGTGTGATACGAAACCACGTGTTCCATCCGACTGCTGGCACAATATCTGTATTTTTATTGTTTTTTATTTGTCCAATCAATTTCAATTCATTCAATTTCATAGTCGACAAGAGGCCGAGACCTGAGCGCAGCTCGCATTTGTAATGACGTCAATCAGCCGAGACGAAGGCACACTGCGCCCGGGCACAAAGCAATCGCCACACGCACACACACACACACACACACACACACACACACACACACACACACACACACACACACACACACACACACACACACACACACACACACACACACACACACACACACACACACACACACACACTCACCCCGCGTGAACATTTGTGACGTTCGTTTTGGCATTTCTGCCGTGATTGCCAGTAACGTGTTCCAGGCATCTCTCTCTCTCTCTCTCTCTCTCCGTCTTTGTCTTGTTTTCTGTGTGTTTCATTTCTTCGTGCTTTTATTGTGTCATCCTGTTGTGCTCGTCAGAACAGGATAATAAAGACAGTGGGGGTGTATTGGGGGGGGGGGGGGGTGAGGGTGAGGGGGGGGTTGAGATACCTCAACCCATCGTCTTTAATCCTGTCTTATAGGCAATGAAGAAAGCACAGCCTGTGATTCATCGGCGGGATTCAAAGGATTGCTCTAAACAAAAAGGGGGGGGGGGGGGGGGGGGGTAAGGCTGTCACAAGTGTGCCCCCCCCCCCTCCCCTCCCCCCCCCCCCCACCCGTCATCCTGGGGCCGGCGGACGAGGCCAGGTTTCGGCTCAGTCCCGAAGACATGGTCGTCGCTGTAATGACCTCATGTTCATATTCAAGTCCATTACACTGGATGAGATCACGTCCTCCTGTCGGAACTTGTGACGTGACTGCAAAGCAATCGGAGTTGTAACCTGTTGGTTTTCTTCTTTGTAATTATTTGTGTGTTGTGTCATGATTTGCCACGACAAGAGTTGGCTTCGTACGGCGCTTAAAAAGGTCTTTAAATAAATACGTTTTGAAATGTCTATGGGAAAAATGCATTGGTATTCATTTCCTGCATGGGCCTGGCGTCGTCATGAAAGGGGGCGGGACTGCGACGCTCTATAATGCAATGATGTACATTAACTTTCCACCTTTCTTTCTGCTTTTCCAGTGCAGGCACACAACTCTGCTTATACAAACATGCGCTTGCAATGCATGGATGCACAAACGCCCACACAAGAAAGCATACACACTCACACAAGCAACCACGCACGCACACTTTGTTCCTTTTCCCACTTTGTCTTTCCATTGGCGGAGACACACACGTGCAAACACGGAAAACTCTCTCTCTCTCCCCCCCTCCCTCCCTGCCTCTGTCTGCGGTGGGCAGAGGTATGCAGTGAAGGCCGGGGCTCTCGGGGGCTCTCGGGGGCCCGTGATGTGCCTGTGTGTGCTGCGACGGCGGGGGGCCCCGCGACTTCACAGGGATTCCATCAGGGCAAGGTTTTAATTAGCCCGCCAACTCGGCCTTGGCAGCAGCTAGCGCTGCATGCGCGGAGAGGAGATGCTTATTGGAGGCCGTAAATCCACGTAGAGAGACGGGGACAGGGCCACACCCCGCGGGACCGGGGGCCCCCGGGGGCCCCGGGGGGGGGGGGGACAGGGCCACACCCCGCGGCCTGCAGACACCCCGGCCCATCCCGCTGAGCCGCTGCTCCCAGGGCCCGCACACACACACACACACATGCAAACGAAAACACACACACATGCACGCACACACACACGCACGCATGGCTCGCTTTAGATGAGCGGATCCATCGGGTGAAAGCAAGTGTCAATTAACCCATTTTGGGGCGGGAACCCCTTTTGGTGTTAGCATTACGTTATGCTTTAGCTATTGAAAAATAGCAGATCTACAAGCTCGTAGCGCGCCACCGAGTGGCGCGCTACGAGCTTGTGGGTCTGCTATTTTTGAAGAAAAAAAAGAAACCTATAGCTTTTTCAGAAAACTGTCAGGATGTATAAAGACATTTGGTTAAGGAACTGCATGAGTCACCTCGTACACTGGAGATTAGATTGCACCACACTTTACACCTGAGATATATTATAGGGGTATGCAGAAAGCACTCAAGTAAAATACTTTGTCAATAATCCTGTGTGTTTGGTGTGTCAACCAAAGTTTCCAAAACGGGTCAAAATGAGCAAAAACAACAACAACAACATTAGTTACAGGAGTGTGCACTCATCATGCGTGCCACGTCTGTGCGCTTAAAGTGTTACGGGGCGGCGCGGAGGGGCGTGACAGGTAGTGTTTATGCGTGATGTCTCTCTCTCTCTCTCTCTCTCTCTTCAACACCCCTTTCTCTACCCCTTTTTTACCCATAAGACATCTGTATTCACCGGCTCCAACCAAGGACTGTCTAAAAAGGACGAGACGCGAAGACCGTACGGGCGCCGCCATGTTGCTCACATGGTGCTCCATGGAAGGAAAGAAACATGCGCAATGGGCTATATGCAGCCGACACTTCCTCGTTCAGCTTCCTTGGTCTGCAACTGCGCATGCTCCATTCCTTCCATGGAGCACCATGTGAGCAACATGGCGGCGCCCTTAGGGTCTTCGCGTCCTGTCCTCTTTAGACAGTCCTTGGCTCCAACGAGGAACACACCACCGGACACAGAGATTACACATGGCTGTCTCGGTGGTGAAATAATGTGTAACGACCGATAATGCTTTGTACGGTCAAAGGGCCCAACGCTGCCTATATAACTTCCTCTTTCCAGGCTGTCAGTGTTGGAAAAAAAGTACTCACATGTTTTACCTACAAGTAAATGTATCAATACTGCAACGTAGTTACAAGTGAAAGTGCAGAATTCAAAATGTATACTTGAGTGAAAGTACAAAGGTATTGGCATCAAAATGTACTTAGAAAGTATACTCATTACGCAGAATGCCCCATTGCACACGTTTTCAAACGTATGGAAATCTTTTGAAAATACACGCTCACAATGTCACGATGCGACACATTGTGTGCGTGTAGATCGGCTATTTTCAAATGGCCAAAATGTATATAGGGCTGAGGTGGGTAATATATACTGTACATATACATATGTTTTGTAATAATAATAATCTAAATCTACACTATAGTAACAAAAGTTTTCACATAAATGTAGTGGAGTAAAAGTGCAATGTTTGCCTCAGAAGTAAAAGTACTGGGACATGGGAATACTGGGAATTGGAAATACTGGGAATTGGAAATACTGGGAATTGGCCTATACTAAAAGTATAGGCCTATACCTCAAAATGTAAGTACAGTACTTTGTTTAAATGTATACTTATAGTTATACTTTCCACCACTGGGCTGAAGTGAAAGCTTCATTCATTTATTTGGCGGCGGCTGAGGTTCAGGCTATATTAGCACATTAGCTCATGAACTTTCACACCGTCTTAATTCTCCAAATTAAACACCTGCCTCCGTGCTCCACACGCAGAGGTGCGTGTTGGGAGCAGGTGAGAGCGTGCTGGTTTCACCTCCTGCTCGCGTTGTGTCGTCTCTTCTCCCCATCTCTTTGTTTTGTTTCTCTAACTTTTAACCATTCAACTGAATAATCCACAGAGAAAGATAAATGACAGGAGGCGAATGCATACAATATTATGTACTGTATGTATGTTTCATTCTTTATAACAAAACCAGTGTGGCAGGACGGTGTCTCTGTCTCTCACCCCGTTCATGGCATAATAACCGATGTGTGTTTTCCCCCCCATCCACACATAGGGCTACATAGTGCCGAGTGGATGGGATTATATGGGATGTGTGGGGCGGGTCGTCAGCATGGATTAATTGCGGTAAAGATTTTAATCTAATTAATTTCATAATTAAATTAACTCAGTTATTTTGACAACCCTGATATATTATATAACATCAGATATCAGATTAAGGTAAGAAAATGCTTCATCCTATGTTTATAACTTTGTTGTACGATAAATATATAAAATCACCCACAATTAAGCTCACAGTGTGTGATTGTAGATATTTTTTCACACGTTTATTTTTATATTGTGTTCACCTCTAATGACATCATGCCTGAAGTATAGGGAAATATAAAGTTCCGCGAGAGGAAACCGCGATGCAACGTTTAACGGGAGTGGCTTCGGAGATGAAATCAGGCAAACAGTCAATGGTTAGCATCACTTCCCCTGTGGCGTGGCAGCGGGATTCCTATAGTACCTTGTTACTGTTTCGTTTCTCGTATTTGTTCAGTGTGTGTGTGTGCGTGCGTGTGTTTGTGCTATCATAATTTGGGTTAAACTGCCTACCTGGGTAGTGAGGACGGCCTGAGGCACAGCACACACTGTGCGCTACAGGAACCCACACTGCGTTTAGCCACTCTGCTATGTTTTATACCTCAAACTTTCATTTGTGTTGTATAGCCGACACTCATCAGCCGCCGCTAAATGCTAATCCAAACGGAGCGGGCATGTTAAGCTGGTCACAAACTCATTCACTCATTCACACCCACGCACGCCTTTTTTTCCCCTCACTGTATATATGTTTTGTCTCCCTTCTAACCTCCTTTATGATGATTTCCTGTTTTTGGCTAGGTATACATGTATTTGTTACATTTGTACACTCTAATTGTTATGATGAATTGAAAACGGTGGACCCTCTTGTAAAGAAGTGTAATGCTTTATAATGTCGTCCACTCACAGTTAACAGTTTTTGTATTGAGTTGTGCTTGAAAAGTATACTGTAATTCTGCAAACTGTTGATAAATACTTCAATCAATCAAACCCACCATGAATGTAACCTCAGCTTGAGCTTATAGCTACATTACTAGGCTGAAGTTACCTTGATTCATAGACTCATCATTAATGTGTTATAATAATGAATGTGTTGTTATGTCTCTGCTATTATTGCTTTAATTATTCTCATGTTTTCTTCAGATTTTACTTTTACTTACCGTTTTTCTTTGGTACATTGTTCTGTAATTAAATCATTGTATAAGCGGCTTAGAGTTTGCTTTGAGGAAAGCACCGTAGAAAATGCATTCCTTATCGTTATCATTAAGTTCACCCCGTCATATAGCCTTCGACCTCGCAGCATGCCAGTCTTGTCCAGTGGTGCCCAAACGGTGGTGGGTGCACCCCTTGTGCCCGAGCACCTTCTGGGGGTTCACCACATAAAAGGCTATGGTTTTATTATATTAACATATTTTGCCAGTATATGGCAAGTATATGCATAATATTGCCTATATATGCTGCATATATAATGCCATATTCAGGTAAATATATATATGCATATATGTCGATAAATAGAAAATATATAGCTTATGCCATTTATATTTCAGCTAGTCTGGGAGGAAACAGGGGGTGCATGGCCAAAACGCTTTGGGAACTATAATGGCTATCGTCCATTATCTCCGCCACGAGTAACGTCACGTCACGCGTCACGCAACTCAAACTTCATATACGCGACAGAAACAGGTGCTACAATTACAGTGTATGTGTTTTCTGACAGGAGGCCGCATGGTATATCTGGACTGCCAACTTAAATCAGCAAAAAGGCCCCTTAAAGACAGGACGATACATCTATAAAAATGAAAGAAACACATAAAATACAATAAAAAAAAAACCCTAGGCGGAGACATCCTGACAGAAAAATGACAGATTTGGTCCGTATGCAAAAGAAGAAAAAAAAATAAAGCCTCACCTCTAAAGCCTGCAAGGCAGTATACTGCGGTGTGTGTGTGTGTGTGTGTGTGTGTGTGTGTGTGTGTGTGTGCCTGAGCGAAGGCAAACCTCATAAAAGGCGAGCGCGTCGCGCGGAGACGGCTCTGCGCCGTGCCTGCGGGGGCCTAATGGCAGCCGAGAGGCAGCAAAGCCTGAAATAAGGAGATACTAAAATTTATGAAAGGAATCAGCCATCCTGCAGCCTGATTACAACTCTGGAGGAGAGAGAGAGACAGAGAGAGAGAGAGAGAGAGAGAGAGAGACAGAGAGAGAGAGAGAGAGAGACAGAGAGAGACAGAGAGAGAGATGCACACAGAACTGTAGCATGCAGGGGGAGTTTTGGGTTTTGGTTTTTGGTAGAGGCATTGAGACCCCGGATTCTGCTATCCATCAACAAACAGCAGCGGAATATAATTTACCTGGTGTTTCCTATGGGTGGAAACAAGGAGATATGTTCCACGTCTGTTCTGTTGTCATGATGTCATCCCCTCATGGGCTTGAGTTTTAACTCATTCTGGATGGGAACCCCTTTTGTGTTTTAACTAAGCATTATGTTATACTTTAGCTATTCAAAAATA
>NC_139718.1:7322910-7325410 GCF_964188405.1 Protomyctophum parallelum | reverse complement strand
GGCCTGCTCGGTAATGGGGCGAGCAGCGAGAGGAGTGTGCGAGAGGGAAGAAGAAGTGCAGGCGAATTAAAGTTTGAAGCCACGGATATTTAGTGGCGTCTATTAAGCCTTTCAGGACGGACGGGGAACCCCTTTTTGGTTGTTTTATAGCATTATGTTAAACGATATAGCTGATGGAAAAATAACAGATCTCTACAAGCTCAATCGTGAAAATGTGCCGCAAATCTTTTGAATATAATATTCTTTCAGTTCTTTTAACTCATATCTTTGCTTCTGAGGGGGTTCCTGCAGGAACAACATGTTACATATGATTCTGTGGGAGTCCTTTATGACATGAAATGGTTTGAGAACACCGATACAGAAGACTGAAAACCGTCATGATTTAGAAGACGTTTTGTAGAATCTCGTGTCAGGTCTGAATGGGTTAAAACGACGGAAAGAAAAAGAGGGACGGAGAGAGAGAAGGAAAAAAGACGGAGGTTAGAAATAAATGATTTGCGGAGCTTTTTCCTTCCGCTTTGCTTCTGAGCACCCCCCCCATACACACACACAACACACACCCTCACACACACACACTCCCACCCACTTGGATGGTTGGCTGACTCGGTGCCTAGTCGGCCCTCACTATAGTTTTCGCTCTGACTCTTGTTTTTATTTTTCATTAAAGATGGCATATGCGTCTCGGCGGAGGCAAGCCCGCGACGGGTCCCTCTCTCTCTCCCTCTCTCTCTCTCTCTCTCTCTCTCTCTCTCGGAGTATAGTAATGCGAACTTCTGCAGCTGTCCCGACTGCCTGTCTCCCCAGACTCCCTATACCCCCCCCCCCCCTCTCCCCCCCTCTCCCCCTGACGCCCCCACCCACCTGCAACCACCCAACACACCCCCGGAAAACCCGCCATATCCCCCATGCCTCCTCTCACTTGATGTTAAAAGAAATCTTTATTGTCAGTCACATATCCAATTCACTTTGTTCACCTGCGCTGACAATCCTGAGCCATATGTGTGTGCGCGTGTGTGTGTGTGCGTGTGTGCACAGGAGGAGTGCGTGGACCTGTGTGTGTGGGTGTGTGTGTGTGGGTGGATGTCTGTGCGCTCACACAAACGTCGATACTGTTAATGCACGGGTGTGTACAGCATTTTCTTTGCCCAGCGTACAGTAGCCTCAATGCGCACACACACACACACACACACACACACACACACACACACACACACACACACACACACACAGCCTCCTCCTCCCCGGTCGTTCGTCTCCCTCTCCTGCTCTCGGAGACGTTGGCATCCCTGAGTTTCTAAATGCTCCCTCATTAGTTCAGACCCGTTTGAAATCTCCAAGTGAGAGAGAGAGAGAGAGAGAGAGAGAGAGAGAGAGAGAGGAGAGAGAGAGAGAGAGAGAGAGAGAGAGAGAGAGAGAGAGAGAGAGAGAGAGAGAGAGAGAGAGAGAGAGGAGGCTGTGGTAACGAAGTGGTGCCGACTCTCCAGCCCATCTCTCTCTCTCTCTCTCTCTCTCTCTCTCTCTGACAGGTGGGGCACAGAACGGAAGGATGTGTGGGGGGATTTGGGGGTTGGACGGGAGTGTTTGATTTGAGTCTGAGGGGTGACTGAGGGGGGTGGGGGGGGGGGGGGGGGAGGGGGGGAGGGGTGGGGAGGGGGTGCGGTGGGTTAGGTCGGCACTTGGGAGAGATGTCGTAGGTGGACCTCGGGAGAGAGAGAGACAGAGAGAGAGAGAGAGAGAGATCCTTAAAGGAGGAAGAGGAGGGGGGTGGGGTGGGGGTGGGGGGTGTTGCGGCGGGGTTGGGCGGGCTGGGAGTGTCACCCGCCTTCGCTGCGTGAGTCTCTCTCTCCCCCCCTGCCCCCCCCCCCACCACCCCCCCTTCGGAAAGCCTTCATGTGTCGCGTCGTCTTTGCTCCCCCGGCGACTGCTTGCTAGCTGCACCTCGACGGGGAGAGAGAGAGGAAAGAAGGTTGGATGACAAGTCCCGGTGAATTATTTATCCGCCGGCCCCATAAACCCACCGCCGCCACCGCCACCATCCACCCGCTATACCGCCATACGCCATCATGCACCGCGGTTTGAAACCCGGGGGCCACTTCATCATTATATCCTGATTGGCTCCTTAACCCATTTAGGCCTGAAAAAAAAGTCTTCTAAATACTGACAGTTTTCTGAAATACCTATGTTTCTATAGGCCTATATCACTCAATATTTTATGTAAATTAAGGAGCCCAAAAATGATCTGTATTATTGCCTGAGAAAATATGTTCCACAGGGACCCACCAAAAGCAAAGATTTGAGTTAAAAAAAATCGTTCTGAAAAGAATATTCCAAAATTTTTAGGCACATTTTCACGATTTTCAAAAATAGCAGACCTACAAGCTCGTAGTACGCCACTCGGTGGCGCGCTACAAGCTTGTAGGTCTATTTTCTCAATAGCTAAAGCATAACATGACGCCAACACCAAAATGGGTTCAAACCGTTCAGAATGGGTTTAATGGGG
>NC_139718.1:7294078-7322710 GCF_964188405.1 Protomyctophum parallelum | reverse complement strand
AGATCTGCTATTTTTCAATAGCTAAAGCATAACATGATGCTGACACCAAAATGGGTGCCCGGTCAGAATGGGTTAATCATAGCCATCCGTATATGTTCAGCATGTCATTGTAGGCGGAAGCTTTGATTTAATATCGTTTATTCATTTTTCACACAGAAATATATATAGAAGAGCACAAGCTTACATGTGAGCTCACAGATTGGTAATAATATGAGTACAGGTGCGCGTTGAGATTTTGACCCCGAGGGACTCTGGCTCATGGCTTTGCACAAAACGTTGGGAAAACCACAGAGAGAGAGAGAGAGAGAGAGCGAGCGAGAGACTATTAACACCACAAGGAGAACACGGAACCATTTACCACATATTACACGGCAGCTTAGTTAGCTTTTGGTCACTGAGAGACTCTCCTAATGGTATAATTCAGAGCATTAGTCAAGAGTGTGTCAACCTCTTGTACTTGAGACATGGAAATTAATGCTCATTAATTCCCCATATACCATGCAGTGCTATTGTCTTGAAACCACTTGGATATACCGTGTCTCCCTCTCTTGTGTGGCACTATATAAATGTTTTTTTCTTTATTTTTTAAGAATAATACTTTATAGCTCAGCAGGCTGTCCGCGGCATGAGACGCTTAAATAACCTTACATTAACTATACAAGAGGCCCTCGTCTTTAATTGCAACATTACACGTCTTACACCGTTTTAAAGGCCACTTTGCCTCTTTATTTTTTATTTTTTAAATTGACTTCAAGACTATTACTCCCCCCCCCAGACCCTTTCTTGTCTAAATTGAGTGCAGTTTCACGTGCATTCTGAGAGCGTATAAAATGTCTATGATTTTAATGTGTATTGTATCACCACATGAGAGCCCTTATTGCGTCCGTATTCTGGGCTTTAACAGGCAGAGATTTAGTGAAAATACATGGGTGAACAATTATTGGCAAAAACTATTTAGGCTGAAACACACACACACACACACACACACACATATGGGGTGTGTGTGTGTGTGTGTGTGTGTGTGTGTGTGTGTGTGTGTGTGTGTGTGTGTGTGTGTGCGGTGCAGTGCGGACACACCAGAGCAGCCTAGCGTGACACCAGGTGCGCTCATCAGCCGTCACCTGGGGGGGGGAGCCACCTATAGCACGTCTTTATGTTTTATCTGTTATCAAGGCCCCTGTTGACTGGACAAATTAACGAGGTACTAAAAACCTATAGGCCTCCGTCGTGCATGTTGTTGTCGTACCCCCCCCCCCCCCCCCCCCCCCCCCCCCACACCTCCGGGAGGTTGGGGGGTGGGGGTTGTCCTCCTCTTATACCTCCCCCGTGCACTCCCAATCTGACGCCAAAACCACGCGTTCCGAACGACTTGTGGGAATACAGAGGTGTTCTGCTGCAGGCGGTGCGTGTGGCGTCCGACACACGCACGCGCGCGCACACACACACACACACGCGTGCACAAACACACACTCTCTGCCCAGTTACCACCGACCCCCCCACCCCGCCCCCCTTTCCCAAGATGCCGTTTGTCATCAGCGACCCCGAGGTTCGTTATTTGTAAACAGAAATTTGGCCTAATTAAGGAGAGGAGAGACGCCACCTGGGGGACTGAAGGCCTTAAATCCAGAGAGAGAGAGACACGAGAGAGAGAGAGAGAGAGAGAGAGAGAGAGAGAGAGAGAGGGGGGGGGGGGGGGGGGGGGGTGAGTGTGTCGGTTCACGTGCTGCAGTCACACACAGAAAAGGCCTGAGACCTCTTTAACACATTCTGAACGGGCACCCATTTTGTGTCAGCATCATGTTATGCTTTAGCTATTGAAAAATAGCAGATCTACAAGCTCATATACGAGCTTGTAGGTCTGCTATTTTTGAAAAATCAAAGAACGACTGACATTTCTAGAATCCGATCTCAGGTCAGAATGGGTTCATCGGACCAGTGGGTGTCCAGTGGAAACCTCGTATGAATCTGATCTCAGGTCAGAATGGGTTAACCCAGAGAGTGTAAACACATTTGACCACATTTTGTGTGTGTGTGTGTGTGTGTGTGTGTGTAGGCCTACTGTAGGACTTGCAGTGGTTAAAACTGTCAACTAGGCCTATACTTGTTGGTATAATTAATGTACTGTATACAGTATGTCTATGTGTATAACTTGTAGGCTATAGTAACTGGTGAAACAAAACTGTATTGGGCATCCGTGTGAGGAAGAATGTTATGGATTATATTAGTAGGAGGACTCTAGACGGAGCGTTGTGACGCTCAGCCTGGGGCTGAATATTACTGTACACAACAGGAACTGTACACATTACTGCTGCAAAGCTAACAATGCACGCACGTGAATATGACGGCCTACAAAGAATAAAATGTAACACCAAAGAGCACAGATTGTAAGAACGGTGGAAAGTGCAGACCAGACAGACAGACAGACAGACAGACAGACAGACAGACAGACAGACAGACAGAGAACAGAGGGACGGCAGAGTGAATAAAAAGTAAAAGAATGGCTGTCCCAGCGGGTGGGTATTGAGATACCCCCCCCCCCCAACGGGCGATTGGACCGGGGGGTGCAGCAGAAATGCAGCTACAGGAACACTGTTTGTGCGTGTGTGTGTGTGTGTGTGTGTGTGTGTGTGTGTGTGTGTGTGTGTGTGTGTTTGTGTGTGTGTGTGTGTGCACGCGCTTTGGGCAAGGGAGGAGAACAGGTGTGCTGCGGACCCCCTCCTGGGACCACCCCACCAGTCACTGAGGCTTCTTAGAGGGGGGGGGGGGGGGGGGGGGGCATCGGGTGCAGGTGGGGGGTGGGGGGGGGGCAGAGCTTTAGCTCGTTAGCGATACTTTTTTCTTCTGCTAACTCGCCCTCTCCCTCGGGAGGCGGGCTAATCATCACAAAAGGGGAGCGAGTGAGAGCCACTTAGAGAGAGAGAGAGAGAGAGAGAGAGAGAGAGAGAGAGAGAGAGAGAGAGAGATATACACTATGGCACGCTTATTTGTCCACACACACACACACACACACAAACACACGTCCCAGCATCCATGAACCAGTGCCCTTGTGTTTCCTTTTTTTCCCCCCATTGTTTGATCATTTCCGTGCGGGGGGGGGGGGGGGGAGGGGGGGCGGGTACACTATAGCAAACAGCAAGCAAACCTAAACAAACTCCATTATGGCGCAGATAGCCTACATGCATAAATACATGAACACGTCGCATGCATATTAAGGTGCATCCCTCGTACCACACGCGTATAATATGCTGTGTTAATAAAAGTAACACGCGGTCGTCACGCACCACAACGCACACACACACACGATGTAGGACATTCTAAACCAATTGTATACCGTGTTCAGTAACATATTCCAGCTATAATCCATCCATCCTTCCTTCAATCGAGGGTCAAGGCGCCTCGAATCCAAGAACACTGACATGAAAGACAACTCACCCCCATGTATGCACGTTCTGTATACCATGAGCAGTCCAGTGTTGTTTTCGAACCAAGACTAAAATGGTATAGAAAGGGACTAGTGGACAAGAGATCCAGTAGAAGTCATTGTGTGTAAAATCAGCCATTACGACGACGGCACCAAGGCCCGGCCAAAACACATTTTAGTCGACTGTAGATTTAGTCTACATAAAATCTTATTTCTAAAACGGGTAGTCCCAATACTTCATTGTGATTGGCTGGTTACCGTCACGTGACCGGTGTAAATTTCACCGATAACCCCACTCCTTCAATCACTTTGTATCAAACTGCAGCCTTGTAGCTGAACTGGGGAAGCGGAGTGCTTGATTGCTTTACAAACACATGCCGTGCGGGCGTCTAAGCACCGCCCGGCTCATATGACTGTGAATGTGTGGCTCCAGGCAGCCCCGTAAATACATCAAGCGCTATTCTCCCGTCACATAGGCTACTTGCGGAGCTCTGGGTCGCTCGCTCTGGTGGCACAAAGCGTAGATACTTTTGTGAATTTAATAGTTTTAATGCGCGTCGGGTCTGCCTACGCTCCCAGGCAGTGTAAAATACCCGGTAAGCTGAGACCTCTCGTGGCTTATTGCTTAAATATAGTCGACGAAAACTAGACTAAACACCAAAACATTCCAGGTGACTAAAATGTGACTGAAACTAAATGAAAACGTTTCAAGAGACCATATATATATATATGACTAAAACTAAAATCAAAATGTTGCTGCCAAAAAACGACGCTGGAGCAGTCCACCCGTCACATCCACAGACAAAGCGTGCCACATGTTTATCCACTATGACACCCATTTTTCAACCATTAGCCCCCCATACCCCCCCCCCCCCTAATTGCCAAATATTCCATACATCTGTCCCATTAAGTAAGCGTATTAGATAGAGCATTGGTGCTGGGGGAGAAGCCCCCCCCCCCTGCCCCTCCCCCTTGAGCACACACACACACACACACACACACACACACACACACACACACACACACACACACACACACACACACACACACACAGTATCCTTAAAGTGATATATACGTACCCCGGGGGAAAAAAAGAGACATACAAAGAAAATAAATAAAAAATAAGGCTCCCCAAACTCACACAGCTGGAGCCTCGTCATGGATCATTTCCATTTCCCAGTGATTAATTTGAATTTAATATCTTAAATCAAAACCTAATTAATTTAGATACAATTTTGATGGTGCCCCCGCCACTAATACACATGCTGTTAATTAGATGTGGCCCTAATGTGATTTTAGTATTCTTTTATTTTTTTACTTTTTACACATTCCCAACACCCCCTTTTCTTAACCCATTTTATTCGGGAACCCCTTTTGGTGTTAGCATTATACGTTATGCTTTAGCTATTTAAAAATAGCAGATCTACAAGCTCATAGCGCGCCACCGAGTGGCGCGCTACGAGCTTGTAGGTCTGCTATTTTTTACGAGTCGACGACAGGAATGTTAAGTATGGTCTCCATGTCTGTAGCGTGGAAAGCTAAAAAGTGTGATTTAGACTAGGGATGCACCGATCCGATACTCGTATCGGAGATCGGCGCCGATCCAGGCTAAAATTCTAGATCGGGTATCGGTGGCAAATGCATGGGCCGATCCGATAATTACGTGTAATTACAGTATGAAAACAACTCTACCTCCTCTGTGACACAGCAGTGTAGTATTGACAGTATAACATGTGGAATGCAGCCAGGCTAGCCTGCTCACACATTAACCTGGTCTAATTGTTGCACAGTTATTTAATAAATAATTCAGTGCATTTATATATGCAAAGTTGGGAAAGTAATGTTTAAGTCAAGCATTGATGTTGCCTTACACAAAATAATGATTCCAGACTCCACACAGTGAGGCATACAGCTTAATAGGTTATTACGTTTCTTTGTGGGGGGTATCGGATCGGTACTCTGTATCGGCAGATACTGGACCCCCATGTATCGAAATCGGTATCGAATGCCAAAAAGCCGGATCGGTGCATCCCTAATTTAGACGTGGTTTTTCCGCCATATAGTGTTCATTTCCTGGAGTAAACCTGTATATGGGGAAAAACGTTGGTCGACAATACTGACTATATACATAAGCTATACATGTATGCCTATATGATGGAATATACTGGACGGAATTGTTAGGGACAGACTAATAAGGCCTCATTCACACCTAAAAGACACCTGTCTTGTCTTGTCCGTGTCTTGCGTCTTGTCCGTGTGCATTTCCAATGGAAGTCACATGGTTTGACCAAACTTTTTTTTTTATGTTACAGATTAATGTATAGTCTAAGATTATGACTCCATCACGGCCCGCCAAAGGTCGACAAAAATCACATGATTTTTTGGTTAATTACAACTAGACTACAATTAGAACAGATGAACTACATTAGATCTGTTATGTTGGGCGCGTGACACACAGTATGAATCGGCCATAATGCCCAGTCCAATTAATGGCGCTCTCAATATACAGTGTATACACTGTATATACCGTCTTATGAAAAGTCTTTGATTCGAGTGTGAATTGAATTCCCATGCACGACATGTCATGTCCCTTTGACTGGGAAGCACATTTTCATACATGACTGGAAATAAGGGCACGATTGTTTGCTCTGGCAATAACATTGACGTGCATCCATTACAAATAGTGTTTAAATATTGACCGTGCATAATCAATGTTCAGGCCTTTTTGTAGATTCAGTCATACATGACACACAAACACGCACATGCACATACATATTACACACACGCGTGTGCACACACACACACACACACGCACACACACGCACACACACACACACACGCACACACGTCAATGTGGAAATCCGCTGCTAATGATGCCTTCCTCCCGCGGGTGTTGCACTATTGATTGGCCGATTAACAGATAAATGGAACTTTTCAGCCAATTTATCCGGACCAATTTATCTTTCCGGGTGTCACAGTTTGTTAATTCATAACATTGAGGCGTGGTAAAGACACCAGACACCCAACAAACACCCGTTTTATTTTAGTTTTATTTCATTTCAGTTAAAAATGTCTTTCGTTATTCTGTTAATTGTAGTTAAACGGTGCGTAGCCTGCGAGCTAGTTTAGGCACATATAGACTCGTGTCGAGCAGCTCATGAAATGGAGCACCAAAGTCTAATTCACACATCCTGCCTGGGTTTTTCCCCCCATTCAGAATTCCCATAGATTTTTTGTTTTGTTTAATGCCGTGTCAAATATGTTATAGATGATGATTAGATAATGTTATAGATAGTAACTGTGTATCTCCCTGCTCCTACATGGCTTTCTGCTAATGTGCCGAGCAGGGAGTAATGTATAATATAATACAGTAATGTGAATATAAATATTCACACTCACTTGGCATTTTACAAATAAAACATTCTCAAGCTAATATTGGTCTCAAATTATTCGTGAGTTATCCGACTGAATGTCCTTGGTCCGAAGTGACTGATAGCTAGTGTAGGTATTAGGGACGCCACTCACTCACACTGGCTCTGGTCCTACGATTGTCTAAATCATAGGACACAGTTCGGAAGTAGCCGAATTGGGCAGAGTCAAAAAATTATACCACGGCGCGTGAATTCCATACTATAAGCCATCCAGGCGCTTTAACGTGTCATGGAGGTTCTCTGAGCACGAAACGTATCACTCATTTCGTGGTTATATTTATCATAAACGTGCTCTGTGCCGTTTGCCTAATCTGTTGAAAATCTGGCAAAGAAAACTAGAAAGCAGAGCAAGCTGTCGGGATTCTATGAATGATGAGATTTAATCTCAGCGCAAAGTGACAGTAGAGACAGCATGCGCTTCATCAGTCATATACAAACTATAGGACTGCACCGGGAGGGGTGGTGTGTGTGTGTGTGTGTGTGTGTGTGTGTGGGGGGGGGGGGGGGTGGCATACGTTAGTCTGACACCAGTAGCCCGACATACATTGCCGGTTAAGACTCACCCATGGCTCCGATACGCGTTCGGTTAGGTTTGGGGTTTTAGGGTGTCAGACTATTGCTCTGTTTTTTTTAGTTTTTTTTTTAATAATTTTTATCCCACGATTTTGTAACCCATTTTTCACCCCTGTTTCAATTATCTAATGTGATCCTGGGCTCTACACACCCTCCGCCAACCTGGGGAGAGCAACGGACTTGAACTCATGCTTCCTTCATGCCTGAGTGTCCAAGTTGCTCCTTTACACCTGACAGGGGGGAGTTTCCCTGGTTGGACGTAGCGCGTGGAAGGAACACGTTATTCCAACCAGTTCCATTCCCCTCCATCAGGCGCCCCAGGCTGGCCAGGGGGAGGCAGTTTAGAGACCAGGATTACTGCATGTTTTTGTGAGGGTATACCTACCCTAGGGGACACGGGGAGAACATGCAAACTCCACACAGAAAGGCCCTTTCGCCAACCCCGCCTTCGGGTATGGGCACTGATGACGCGGAGGAGGAAACACGCCGCCAGCACACACAGCGCCCCGAGCGGGAATCGAACCCAGGACCTTCTAGCTGTGAGGCGACAGCACTACCAACTGTGCCACCGTGCCCCGGACTATTGCTCTGTTACGTTTGGAGTAGGGTGTCAGACTATTGCGTGTCGGACTGGTAGTACTCGCTTCTCGTTTGAAAGGCCCTTAAAACAGATAAATGGGAACATGGAGACTTATAGACTGAGTGGATTTACATCATATGGGGTCCAGTGGGACACAAGTTCATTGAGTTTCAAGGTCAGCAAATTCATCTCAAACCTACAAAAACCCGACTGTTTGAAACATGAAAGTCTCTTCAGAAGTGTTAATGACATAGGATTGCAGTAATTCTCCTTTGTATGTCTGAGGGGTATTTCCCGGCATATGATATGATTGATAATCCTCCCAACGCAAATAAAGTTTTTAATTGCCGCCGTCGCCGCCACCATTTGCGACGTATTGTCACTCTAGCGTTTAATCCATTCTGAACGGGCACCCATTTTGGTGTCGGCATCATGTTATGCTTTAGCTATTGAAAAATAGCAGATCTACAAGCTCATATCGCGCCACCGAGTGGCGCGATACGAGCTTGTAGGTCTGCTATTTTTGAAAAATCGAAGAACGACTGACATAGAAACATAGCTTTATCAGAAAACTGTCAGGATGTAGAAGACATTTATAGAATCTGATCTCAGGTCAGAATGGGTTAAAAAAGTGTGCCACACGAGAGCCACATCCTTCCTCACGACCCAATTAAAAAGTTGGGAGAACTCCATTATAAGAACTCTGCTGCCTGTATCCAAGCAAAGCCGGCGAAATATTAGTCATTAATTGATATCCGTTGAGCGTTGCGTTGCGTTCACGCCGGTGGTTAAAACAAAAACATGCTGTCTGTAATCGACAGAAATGCTTCCTGGTGGCGTTCCAGGCTCATCTGCAGGCCTGACGGCTCGCTGCGTTCTCTGCTACAGGAGGTCTGTCGCTTCAATCGGCGTGTCACATCTAATCGTGCAATTAACAGGCAGGTAGAGCATATAGTTTGTTTGTTTCTCTTGCTCCTTAGTTTAAAGGGATTGTGACATTAAAAAAAAGGTTTTGGAATTGTTCTTTTTTTTAGGTTTTCTAATCTCAATTGCACCCAAAAAACATGAACTTTTAACATTCAGTAGATTTTCTGTGATCTGGGGTTTTCTGGCTCAAACAGGTGCTCTGATTTGCCGGCAGTAAGTGATGTAAGACCCTGCAAATCCCATATATGTCAATGGGATTTGCCAGCAGATGTCACTGTTTCACTGTGTTGCCTGTTTTCATTGTAGCTCAAAAGGCCCAAAAAACCCCAAAGAAAACTTCAGACCACAGAAAATCCACTGAATGTTCAAAGTTCAGATTTTTTGGGTGTAATTGAGGTCATAAAACCTAAAATAAAAAATAAAAATAAAAATAAATGAAAATGGATGTCATAAAACCTTTAACTCGTGACTTTGCTGACTCACCTTTGCGGATTCACAATAAAAAAAAGAACAGCCCGTCATTTAAAAATTAGTGGCTTTCCTAAAACTGGGATTATAGGATTCACAGATTAAGCCAATATTGGTGTATTGTAGGCCTATATACTCCGGTTCTCCGGAATCGTGTTACTGTACTAATAGCTTCATTCTGTTGTACGACGGTGTTGTGGGACGAAAATGACAGATCTACAGACTCCCCAACACATCACACCACAACGCATTGTGATCTTGTAGATCGGCACTCGTGCTACAATGTTGCTTTTATAGATTTAAGACAGGTTGATGTAGAACGGGAAAGTCTGCCTGCGGGGGAAGTGCAGCACTTTAGTTACTTTCAACCACTGTCTGTTTTTGTTTTATTAAAACCTCATAAACTAACCAAGGTGTTGTAACTTAAATTGGTTTACATAGTTCATATTTGTGTAACATAATGGTTACAAGCTGTTTTGTTATTAATATTTACAGTTTAAAAGGACTTGATTGCGTTAAAATGAATTGATTTAATTTACTGTCTATACTGATTTCATTTGAATTGCGATTTCTATTTGCATTAACAACAAGGCGTTTACTAAAACTGCATGTCCCATGTAGCTTTGTGACTAGCGCCGGATGTCCGGGACAAAAGCCGGGTTTTCTTACTGTGATTCAGTGGAGATTGAGCAAAACTATAGCAGCCAGTAGCTGAGAGAAAACTCGTATGCCAAGCGATACCAAAGGATTCATTTTCTGCACTATTCTTGTACTCCGTTTTTTCTTATTATAAAAGCAAACAAGGGACAGTTTTATTTTGTTTTGCTTTTGCCTGGAGGGACCGTACGTGGGGCGTGAGGCTAAAATGTTGCGCGCACATTATTGAGCTGTCCGACTTCAGGCGTCCGTCGATTCAGAGGGCGTACAAGCATCTTTATTCCTCATGCAGTCTGCGGTAGCCTAGTTCATTTGACACACACGCACACAGGCGCACATACACACGCACGCACACACACGCACGAACACACAGTGTCACATAAAAACATGCACACCCCCACCCAGCCAGCGTGAGAGAGGAAATGCTTCACTGCGAGCCATGCCATCGCAGGCGTGGTAATGTGGCTCCTGTGGTCACAGAGAGAGAGAGAGAGAGAGAGAGAGAGAGAGAGAGAGAGAGAGAGAGAGAGAGAGAGGGGAAGTCCAATAGTGCAGATTAAGCTCTCTGCAAAGACTGTGGTGCGTGTGTGCGGCGCATGCACACACACACAGGTGTTTATCAAAACCAACAGTCGTGGACGCTCTCCAGCATGTCTTCTGCCTCAGCGAGGCCTTGCTGACAGGCCAAGAGATAATGGCCCAAATAAACACTCCAGCCGCGAGATTACGCAACGGCGTGCATGCGGGAGGCGTGGCAGTTTGTTATCGCAGCCGGGAGAGTTTATGCAACTGCACTGGTAAGCATATTTGTTTGGCCGGCTCTATATCATGTCTCCCTCTGTCTGTGTGTGTGTGTGTGTGTGTGTGTGTGTGTGTGTGTGTGTGTGTGTGTGTGTGTGTGTGTGTGTGTGTGTGTGTGTGTGTGTGTGTGTGTGTGTGTGCGTGGCGTGCGTGTCTGGTTGTGCCTGCAAGAGACAGACAGAGAGAGAGAGAGAGGCAAAACAACTATTTCATAGTTCTATGACATTGTACAATAAATACCAAATGAAATGAAAAAGCTTTCACGCATGCATGCACACACAGGACATTAAACGTGCAATATCGACATCCCCCAACGTCACACTTGGTTTGGTGGGCAACAGGTCAAAACGTACCGGTGTCTTCCTGCCATGTTCAATGTGCAGTAGTGTTGTAGTCTAGTCCACGTAAAGCGAGTCTCCCCCCCCCCCGGAGACCGAGACTGACGGGAGGAGAGACCAGGTTATTATTTTTTCTAAGCACAAATGAGCTGGCCAGATGTACTGTATGGAGAACTGAGATGACTGCATGGGGGGGGAGCCGATGGAGGGCTCGTCTGAGGACGACATAGAGAGACTTATACGAGACTTCTAATACTGACAGTTGTGGAATCGCAAATCATCCTCCGTCCTCCTCGTCGACATACAGAACCCCGTCGTGTCAACATCCAGGATGCACTATATGCAGTAGAGACGCGTCGCAGCTAATGTGTTAAATCCTGATCGTCTCTTTTAATGCCACGGGTACAGGTGTCAGGCATACGACTTGACATTTTTGGAAAAAAAGGGTCTGATGTTCAGTCTACCAGCCACACATACCTCTACAGCAACTAGTAGAGCAGCTGTGGTGCGGTTTCCCAGGCCTGTACCTTGGGTCATCGGTCCCCCCAACATCCCCCCCCTAACACCCCTCCTACCCCCCCACCACCTCCGGCCACCATCTGCTCCCACGAGTTCCGTCAGCGTTGGGCGCCACCCTCCCGCCACTCCATCTCCCCCTCCCCTCCCCTCCCCTCCCCTCGCACGGGGGGGATGCGGGGGGAGGGGGGGGCTGACTTTCAGAGAACAGAAGCCGGCATCGACGGGGGGAGACGCGGAGAAATCAATAAGGCATGATTTATTGATCACTAAAAATGATGGCGCTCATTAGCCCCCCAAAGGGACCCCGGCGTTAAGCAGATGACAAAATGTCACCCACCCGCCCCCTCGCTCCTCCTCCACCCCGTTGCCACCACCGCCCCCCCGTCTAAAAAAAAAAAGATCCCCTAGCCGCTGCATGGCTGCTCCTCCCTCCCTCCATTCCTCCCTCCCTCTCAGTCCGTCCTTCCCTGATCCCTTCTGTCCTCCAGGACTGAGCATGCGGTTTTCAACCTTTTTTGTCTGGTGCCAGTATAGCATGACTAATTTTGACCCGAGATCAGATTCTAAAAATGTCTTCTACATCCTGACAGTTTTCTGAAAAAGCTATGTTTCGACTGTATGTCAGTCGTTCTTCGATTTTTCAAAAATAGCAGACCTACAAGCTCGTAGCGCGCCACTCTGTGGCGCGCTACGAGCTTGTAGATCTGCTATTTTTCAATAGCTAAAGCATAACACCAAAGGGGTTCCCACCCAAAATGGGATAATACCGTCGCGCATGTTCGACACGTTACTTTTCAGGAAATGTATAATGTAAAAAACACAATGTAGTTATTATTTTAGTCATTTTTAGCTCTTGATACTTTTCATTGGTTGAATATAAAAAAATGAAGAAAAGAAAAAATGAAAAAAACATTTTATTTTCTAAAGATCTGCAATGCTCACGCCGTGACACACTGCGACGTGTTGTGAGCTTGTAGATCAGGGGTGTGCAAAAGGTAGATTGCGATCTACCAGTAGATCACAAAGGCTGTGCAGGTAGAACACATGACATGCCCCTAAAGAATATTGAATTTAAATATAAAAACATTTTTTGGCATCTGCCACTTGAATTAAGTTGACTTGATTGATTGATTGACTGACATAAAAAAGGGGCCTGTCAGCTCAAACCCATAATGCAATACTTTGTTTTCAAGAGTGTTGCTGTGCACAAAATGTCGGTCGATTACAAATGAAATACAAAAAACACTCTACCTATTCCATGTCCCCCCTTTCCCATTCTGCATTTGTCTTAAAGGGATTGTGACATTAAAAAAAAGGTTTTGGAATTGTTATTGTTTTTTTTTAGGTTTTCTAATCTCAATTGCACCCAAAAAACATGAACTTTTAACATTCAGTAGATTTTCTGTGATCTGGGGTTTTCTGGCTCAAACAGGTGCTCTGATTTGCCGGCAGTAAGTGACATCACTTACTGCAAATCCCATATATGTCAATGGGATTTGCCAGCAGATGTCACTGTTTCACTGTGTTGCCTGTTTTCATTGTAGCTCAAAAGGCCCAAAAAACCACAAAGAAAACTTCAGACCACAGAAAATCCACTGAATGTTCAAAGTTTAGGTTTTTTGGGTGTAATTGAGGTCATAAAACCTAAAATAAAAAATAAAAATAAAAATAAATGAAAATGAATGTCATAAAACCTTTAAATGTAATGCCAGCGCTGCACATTCCAAAGCCATTTTCAGCAATGGTATAATGTTTTCGGTGGGTAGATCTTGTTCAGCTGGTCATTTTGAAAGTAGCTCTCAAGTCCATAAAGTGTGGACAGACACCCCTGTTGTAGATCAGTCTGTAATTGTGCCTGTTGTAGATCAGTCTGTAATTGTGCCTGTTGTAGATCAGTCTGTAATTGTGCCTGTTGTAGATCAGTCTGTAATTGTGCCTGTTGTAGATCAGTCTGTAATTGTGCCGCGGGCCGTGAGCAGCTGCACTAGCATGACACAGAGGATGACAATGTGTCCGTCTGACCGCCGTCCACCGTGACATTTGCAGACGTCAAAAATGGCACTTGGTGGTTTCTGGCTCTGTCGCTTAGGATTTCTCTGTCTTCCTCTGATTTGTTTTTCCAAGCTTTTTTTAATTTGCTGGATAGATGCTAATTAGAGGACCACTTCCCGGAGGGCAGGTGACCGCGAGCACGATAACAATAGCCTTCTGGTTTTTCCTTGGTGGATCTGATCTGACCTGACCTGACCTGACCTGACCTGACCGAGGGGCCGATCCTTCCTTCACTTTTTGTTGTTCTTTTTTGTTTCTATTCTGAAGATGGTCGACACGCTAGTCGTTCAGGCAGAAATACATTCAGGAACATCAATGTCCATTCTGACATCTTCATCTCACCCCACTGGTACTTTAGTCAAAGTATAGATACTCCTGGCCAAACATGTCTCACCAGCAGATTGATTAATTGATTGATGCATTCATTGATTGATTGATTGATTTATTGATTGATTCATTCATTCATTCATTTAATACCTTCTTCATTAAAAACAAGCACAGAAGAGCACTACTATAGTCAAAAGTGCAAAAAATGTGGCAATTGCCTAAAAAAATACAAAGTGCATTACATTTTTAATATCAATGCATCGATGCATTTTAATATCAATGCATGGATGTATCACCAGCTCAGCTCAGCCCAGCCCTTGTGGGTAGAGTGTCATACCAAAGACCCAGTGCCTCCCTGCTTGGCACTCAGTACCAAGGGTTGGATTAGGGGTCAAATCCCTGTGACATACTAGCGTCATGTCCAGTGGTTGTACTTGTACATCAAGCTGCTTCACGCTACAGAAACAGGAGATAGGCTCCTGCCCCTATGGGCCTCATGGCTCCTGCCTATGGGCCTCATGGCAAAATGTAGATCAAAAGCATTATAGGTTTGCAATGGAAAGTATTAAATTGCATGACAATAAATTAATGGTGCAACAATGGATGCAATCAACCACGTCCCATAATCTGAATGAAACTAAAGTGGAATCTCAAGTACAGACCGCTCCGGGTCCGCTCCGGGCCCCCGGTCAACAGACCGCTCCGGGTCCCCCCGGTCAACAGACCGCTCCGGGTCCCCCCGGTCAACAGACCGCTCCGGGTCCCCCCGGTCAACAGACCGCTCCGGGTCCCCCCGGTCAACAGACCACTCCGGGTCCCCCCGGTCAACAGACCGCTCCGGGTCCCCCCGGTCAACAGACCGCTCCGGGTCCCCCCGGTCAACAGACCGCTCCGGGGCCCCGGCGGTCAACAGACCGCTCCGGGTCCCCCCGGTCAACAGACCGCTCCGGGGCCCCGGCGGTCAACAGACCGCTCCGGGTCCCCCCGGTCAACAGACCGCTCCGGGTCCCCCCGGTCAACAGACCGCTCCGGGTCCCCCCGGTCAACAGACCGCTCCGGGTCCCCCCGTTCAACAGACCGCTCCGGCCCCCCCCGGTCAACAGACCGCTCCGGGTCCCCCCGGTCAACAGACCGCTCCGGGTCCCCCCGGTCAACAGACCGCTCCGGGCCCCCCCGGTCAACAGACCGCTCCGGCCCCCCCCGGTCAACAGACCGCTCCGGCCCCCCGGTCAACAGACCGCTCCGGGTCCCCCAGGTCAACAGACCGCTCCGGGTCCCCCAGGTCAACAGACCGCTCCGGGTCCCCCCGGTCAACAGACCGCTCCGGGTCCCCCCGGTCAACATACCGCTCCGGCCCCCCCCGGTCAACAGACCGCTCCGGGTCCCCCCGGTCAACAGACCGCTCCGGGCCCCCCCGGTCAACAGACCGCTCCGGGTCCCCCCGGTCAACAGACCGCTCCGGGTCCCCCCGGTCAACAGACCGCTCCGGGTCCCCCCGGTCAACAGACCACTCCGGGTCCCCCCGGTCAACAGACCGCTCCGGGTCCCCCCGGTCAACAGACCGCTCCGGGTCCCCCCGGTCAACAGACCGCTCCGGGGCCCCGGCGGTCAACAGACCGCTCCGGGTCCCCCCGGTCAACAGACCGCTCCGGGGCCCCGGCGGTCAACAGACCGCTCCGGGTCCCCCCGGTCAACAGACCGCTCCGGGTCCCCCCGGTCAACAGACCGCTCCGGGTCCCCCCGGTCAACAGACCGCTCCGGGTCCCCCCGTTCAACAGACCGCTCCGGCCCCCCCCGGTCAACAGACCGCTCCGGGTCCCCCCGGTCAACAGACCGCTCCGGGTCCCCCCGGTCAACAGACCGCTCCGGGCCCCCCCGGTCAACAGACCGCTCCGGCCCCCCCCGGTCAACAGACCGCTCCGGCCCCCCGGTCAACAGACCGCTCCGGGTCCCCCAGGTCAACAGACCGCTCCGGGTCCCCCAGGTCAACAGACCGCTCCGGGTCCCCCCGGTCAACAGACCGCTCCGGGTCCCCCCGGTCAACATACCGCTCCGGCCCCCCCCGGTCAACAGACCGCTCCGGGTCCCCCCGGTCAACAGACCGCTCCGGGCCCCCCCGGTCAACAGACCGCTCCGGGTCCCCCCGGTCAACAGACCGCTCCGGGTCCCCCCGGTCAACAGACCGCTCCGGGTCCCCCAGGTCAACAGACCGCTCCGGGTCCCCCCGGTCAACAGACCGCTCCGGGTCCCCCCGGTCAACAGACCGCTCCGGGTCCCCCCGGTCAACAGACCGCTCCGGGTCCCCCCGGTCAACAGACCGCTCCGGGTCCCCCAGGTCAACAGACCGCTCCGGCCCCCCCCGGTCAACAGACCGCTCCGGGTCCCCCCGGTCAACAGACCGCTCCGGGTCAACAGACCGCTCCGGGCCCCCCCGGTCAACAGACCGCTCAACGTGCCTCTGTGTTTAGAAAGGAAGAGAGGGGACAGTAAAGGAGCCTATTGTCTTGTTAGGAGGTATAAGGATGGTTTTGTATTCTTCTAAAACTTGCATTTATCTTTCCAACATGACTTTAGTAACGTAGAGTGTGATTTTGGACGTGCGGCTGCGTGGTGCCTCGCTACGCTGATTGCCCGACAGCTGACACCAGCCTTGTTACATCTGTGACTGCAGTCGCTTGGTTTATTTTATATATATATACTGCTATTTCACCAGCAGCTGCAGTGTTTATCCACTTGGTAAATGGTAAATGGTGCATTTATATAGCGCCTTTATCCAAGGCGCTTTACAGAGATTGTGCATTACATTCACCCATTCACACACACATTCATACACCGATGGCAGCGGAAACCATGCAAGGCACCAACTAGCACATCAGGAGCAATTAGGGGTTCAGTGTCTTGCTCAAGGACACTTCGACAGTAACTCTGGGGGAGCCTGGGTTCGAACTGGCAACCTTACGGTTACCATCCAGGCACTCTACCCCCGAGGCACCGCCGCCCCCACTTGCACTCAGGAGGATATCTTCCTCGTTGTATTCCTAGTCTAACCATGCACAAGAGGCTGTGATTATATACATGCATGCTGCTATTGTGACTGCCTCATTTTATTGCTTTTTCTTTCTTTTTTTTTAACAACACAAATTTGCTATTTTTAAACACAAAACCGTATATAGTGAGGAGAGGAATTGACAAATTTGTTTGACAAAGTATCAGACTTGTTTGCCCTTGTTTTTTGTCTTTGTTTTCTTGAAAGTGCAAATTATAGGAGCTTGTTTTGGGTTTTTTTATTCCTGAAAACCTGTGATTGTTGAAGTTGAATCTTAATTCCCTGAAGAAGACTGAAAGTATAGAGATGTGTGTTAGTATGCATTTAGTTCACTGGTTCTCTTCTTCTCTCTCTCTGAGGGCATCGTGACCGTTTTGAAACATCCTGCTCAGTCTAGACAAGCCCCCCCCCCCCCCCCCCCCCCACACACACCCCCTCCCCCCCACCACCACCAACCCCTTTTGATCTCATCTGTATAATGAACACATCACTTACATACACACAACTCATTCATATAAACATTCACATACACACAACTCATTCATAAACATCCACAGACAGGCTTCCGAGAGAGAGCCATGCATGACCTCTACAACAGTGGTTCCCAAAGTGGGGTCCGGGGATCCCCATGAGGTCCTTGAGGGAGTTCCAGGGGGTCCACCGGCTAAATTATAGTTTGGAACCTAATGGGCACTCATTAGAGTGTATACAACAAATGGACCCTATAACAGGTCCATTTCCATTTGTATACTCAAGAGTAAAATTAAGTGATTTTACAAAATAAATTGGGGTCCCAGAGATGGAAATGCATGCCATTAATTGGGTGATTGTTGCAATTTAAATGGTGGAGAGACACTGCTAGAGCCGTAAACATCTTCTCTTATATCCCATTTTGGTGTTAGCATTATGTTATGCTTTAGTTATTGAAAAATAGCAGATCTACAAGCTCATAGCGTGCCACCGAGTGGCGCGCTATGAGCTTGTAGATCTGCTATTTTTGAAAAAAAACGAAGAACGACTGACATATAGAAACATAGCTTTTTACAGAAAACTGTCAGGATGTAGAAGACATTTTTTAGAATCTGATCTCAGGTCAAAATGGGTTATAGCCTAGGGGGCGGGGCTAATTATTGTGAATGTGGGGGTCCTTGACATGAAATAAATTGGGAACCATCAGCTCTGAAATCATCAGCTCTCTCTCTCTCTCTGAGAGAGAGACTACCACCACCAGTGGCCCAGACCTGCCTGCCTGCCTCTCCCTCTCTCCCTCTCCCTCTCTCTCTCTCTCTCTCTCTCTGAGAGAGATTGCTCCACCGCCAGTGGCCCAGACAATTCTCTCTCTCTCTCTCTGAGAGAGAGACCACCACCACCAGTTGCCCAGACCGGGGCTTCTCTCTCTCTCTCTCTCTGAGAGAGAGACCACCACCACCAGTGGCCCAGACCTCTTCATGTCCTTCATGTGGAACAACCCGGAGCCAAGTGCTCACTGCTGGACAGCAGATAGTTGGCAACAAACACAGCTCGTAAGCACCATAAACCGCCCAGAGCGACACACACACACACACACACACACACACACACACACACACACACACACACACACACACACACACACACACACACACACACACACACACACACACACACACACACACACACACACACACACACACACACACACACACACACACACACACACACACAGGAAAAGGAGGCAGATGAGGGATCTGTCGGCGGGAGGGAGGGGAGTGAGGGAGGGTGGGCTATAGCGAGATCAAATATGTTTTTAATTAATTCAAGACACTGCAGTGAAACTATGCTTTAATTAACCAGGGGGTCAGCAGCAGACCCTCCTCCTACCCCCCCCCCCCCCCCCCCCCCTAACCACACACACACACACACACACACGTTAAAGAGCCCATCTTTATGCCTTATGTTCCCACAATGCATATCAAATAACCCCATCGGTGCTATGTGCACACTCTCAACTTTGTGGTTTGGTCGTGGTGTGTGTGTGTGTGTGTGTGTGTGTGTGTGTGTGTGTGTGTGTGTGTGTGTGTGTGTGTGTGTGTGTGTGTGTGTGTGTACAGTACTGCATATGAACCGACAGCTGACGTCCACAGCAAACAGATGATCAGGCCATGTCTAAATGCGACAAACGTTATTTGATTATTTTATTAGATTTTTATCAAACTGTGCATGAATCATATTGAGAATATTCATCCTGAAAGCAAATTAGATGCTGCCTGAGATTAATCTATACACAAGATTTATACAAGAGTTTTATGGAACAGAACCAGTATGAATAAGGCCACAGATATGTGCATATAGTTTTGCCCCCTATACTCTAGTTTAGGTTGTTTAAAACACTTACTGTAGATATATTAGCCCAAAATGCACAACTATTGTGTTTTCTGAGATTATCCTGAATAATGACCGATGGGCTCAACAGAGACTGAACACGTTCTGCTTGACTTCATGCCATATTATCCAAAACGGACATGAAAACAAAACGTTTGACCTGTACGGACGGCTGTGATTCGAAACTGGCCCCCATAAAATGGATAATTGATGGGGTGCAGGTTGTTTAGGAATAATTAGCCTCGGGTTTAAGCATCCCTGTCCGGGGATATTAATTTCTCAACAACGACACCGTCAACTATCTGTTGCATATGGCAGTGGTTCCCAAACTTTTTCATGTCAGGGACCCCCAAATTGACACCAATTAGCCCATGGACCTTTATTTCAAGAGATATTCCAGGGAAGAGAAGATTTGTACGGCTCTAGCAGTGATTCTCAAGCCGTTTCATTTTAAGAACCCCCAGTTTGACATGCATATTAGTCTACAGACAGACCCCCATTTAATGGCATTTCTATCTCTGGCACCCCCAATTTATATTGTAAAATCAATGTTATTTTAATTGAGTGTACAAAATTGTTCCATGTGTACACTCTCTGAGTTACAGACTCATAAGGTTCCATTTGGTTCCAAACTATCATTTAGCTGGGGACCCCCTGGAACTCCCTCAGGTACCCCTGGGGGTCCCCGGAACCCACTTTGGGAACCACTGGCATATGGAACTCTTTTCTTAACTCAGTCTGAAAACAACGGAAACAAACAAAGTTCACACATGCACCGCTTACACCTGAAAGCATGCATTGGAACTACATTCTGATTCTGACCAGATAATATATTATATATATATATATATATATATATATATATATATATATATGTATGTGTGTGTGTGTGTATACACACTTATGTTCAAAATGTTGTGAGCAGCTCTGTCGCTGCCACTTGATATTTTATATCGCCATTTATTTGAACCGTGGCAATGCATATATCATAGTTAGTTTTACGATTTTAATTCGCCATAGTTAGCCAATTCCCATCTACAGACTGTGTTAAAATGTGGTGGTCCATTTTGTCCGTCCGTCCGTCTGTCTAACTTACATTATATACATTTATAGAGTCACATCTACAGCAGCAATAAAGAAGCAACATAAACATTTTTTGAAACGAGGTTGATGTCATTGTCCTTACAAGTATAGTAATATGTGTGTGTGTGTGTGTGTGTGTGTGTGTGTGTGTGTGTGTGTGTGTGTGTGTGTGTGTGTGTGTGTGTGTGTGTGTGTGTGTGTGTGTGTGTGTGTGTGTGTGTACGGGGCACAGCCCCAGGAGGGGGGTGACTGGACGCTTTATCACCCGATGGCCAACCTCTCAGGATGATGCATGACGCACAGCAGGGCACGGCACACACACACACACACACACACACACCTTTAGGACGTCGACCACACACACACACACACACACACACACACACCACGCAAAGTGGTGGCTTCTGCCGGTGTCAGACCATTCACAGGTTTTGGGGAAAAGTGGGGGTGGTACCGCGTGTGCGTGTGCACACTGTTCAACTGGTAACAGCTGGTATAGAATGGCACTGGTTTAATTGTGCCTCATCACCGGTTTGGCTCAATGTTACCGTCCCAAACATGAGGCAGAAACATGGAACTGTGTATTTTCCCATTGAGGGCCGGCTACAGCTACACTAACGACTACAATTACACCATGAAGACTTTACAGACAGGAACTCATTGGCACCTACTGTAGTAACTCATGTTCAATGAGAGAGGTGGGTGGGGGGGGGGGGGGCAATTATCAAGCGGGGGCACTCTCCCGTGAAACACACACACACGCACGCGCACCGCACACGCAGTCTAAGTTGACTTCAGGTTTGTTTCTAGACAGACAGACAGAGAGACAGAGAGAGAGATCGCCAGCCACAAATCATAATCAATAATCAACACTCAACTATAAGCCTCCCTGTGCAGTATAGCCTATATATATATATATATATATATATATATATATACTACATCATCTCACATAATAAGATCACCTCATCTGTCCTCATCTGCCTCGGAACGGAACGATGGATGAATCAGCCGCTATAATTACGGATAATGAAATGTGCGTACTGAGTACTGAAAAAAATAAATATATACGGTATATCGTTGATGTTGGGAGGACACCTCATAACTCAATTTTTGAGATTCTTTTGGCATACATTTTCACACTGACTCTGATGTGTGGCATGCCACGCATCATGGAAAAAGTTACAGTATACCCGCAGCGCATCACCGTCAACAAAATGGGAGGGGGATCAGGCGCAGTAGCTTTTGGCTCAGAGGCCCCTGAAATATGTTGGAATGGCATCCGTGGTGAGTAGAGGGGGCCACTTGCATCTGCCTACCATTCACCACCGCCGCGCCCCCGCACATAAACGCTGGAAATGAGGAATTCCACTTCCCGCCGCTTTTGTTGATTTGCCAGCCCGTAAAAAAAAAAAGAAAAAAAAACGAGAAAATCGGGAGGAGGGAATTTAAAAAGAAAAAGAAATAAACGTCTCTGGCTTGTGTTGCATCGTTTACACGAGCTCTGGAGTCGCTTAGACCTAATTACATCATATCTTAATTCTGCGTGTGTGTGTGCGTGCGTGCGTGTGTTGTGCGTGCATGCGTGCGTGACTGTGTGTGTGTGTGTGTGTGTGTTTGCACGTCGCTGTGCACATACAGCAGGAATGTTACAAGCTGAAGGCAAAGCGCATGTAAATCTCCTTGATATTCGGCGCACTGGTTTTAGCAGTGCTGCTGAAAGCTTTACTGCATTGTTTACCATATAGCTAAAGTTTATATTTACGTTTCACTTGACTGCATGTGTGCATTGTGAATAACCAACAATCGTTGAAAGAGATTTTATGAGTTACATGAAAGAGGAGAGGGTGAGGGGGGGGACGACGACGACGACACATGCCATTCAGTTAGCAGGCCATATTCAAACTTGTATCACACTGTACTCCACATCCAAACAGGAAATATCAAAGCTGCAATCTTTTACTTTCCGGATCTACCTCGGATTCAAGTGTCCTGCATGAGAGCAGCGTTGATTTCGTCAACTAAAGGCTCATTCATAGTCTGGATTTTCGGTGGTATATGACCACCGCTCCGGTGGTGAGCTGACCACCGGAGCTGAAATAACGTTGAGAGGTGGCGAGTAAAAAGGGCTGGAGCGGTGGCGGTGGTTTGCTCTTCACCGCGGCTCGTGACGTCATGTTGTAGTTCGGTGGTCACCCCACCACCAAAAATCCAGATTATATGAATGAGCCTTAAAACTATGACGAAAAATGTTTGTCGACTACCTTTTATCATTAACAAAAATAAAATCAACGAGGTGCTCGATGGAGATGCAAAAAAAGACGACGATCCGAGCACTCAAAAGGTTAAAAAATAAATGAGGGTGGATACGAATAAATGTACTATTTAGAAGAGTTAAAATAAGCCAACATGTTTCGACTCTAACAGAGTCTTCATGAGAAGAGAACAGGCAATTTCAAAAGATATTTATAATTTCTTTACATTATTTTTTTTCCACGATCCCAGCCAACGCCAGAATACTGTAGCCACATAGCCAGCAGGTGTTAAGAGAGAAAATGGTTGGCTTTTTATTACTCATCCAATTGGTCAACAGATGGACGAGACTAAGGGTTGTGAAAGGGGGGGAAAAGAGCAGTCTGGACCGGACAGCCAGTGGACTCCATGTCCGCCCCCTCATGTGGCGAGGATCACAACTGCCTTCTGACCAACAGACCGGTCACAGGCCGGTCACAGCCAACCAGAGAAATAAAGAAATAAACAAAGAAATAAGTGGGGATGGATAAATGATCAGGAGAGAGAAGAGGAGACGCATATATGCAGCTCAATGCCGCCGCTTAACTTTGGCAAGGACACAAGAACAGGAGTCTGGATAAACAACATCTTTAGCTGCACAGACGGTGATGTGGTTGCAAATGCAAAAAGAAAAGGAAGAGATGTTGCATTTCCACCCAGTCATTGGGTCCCAATATGGCAATATACAGCAACAGCCGGAATCATATTAGTATGCACAGCATACGACACACACACACACACACACACACACACACACACACACACACACACACACACACACACACACACACACACACACACACACACACACACACACACACACACACACACACACACACACACACACACACACACACACACACACACACACACACACACACACACACACACACACACACACACACACACACACACACACACACACACACACACACACACACACACACAGGAAATAAAACACTAGGTTGAGAGAATCCACCATTCCTGAATAAAGTGCCTGGTGCTGGGAGTCTGGTGCAACGCACAGGGCCTGACCTGGTGAGAGCAGGAGTGGACCTGGTGAGACGTAGGAGGGGCCCGGACAGGTGTCAACCCACAGAGCCTATAGTCCTTCCATGTGCCAGAATGGTACCTCCCAGTCCCGGCAGAGTAGTTCAGGAGGAACGGATTGTGTGCCCCTGGTTTTTCCCTAATGGGACTTATCGAGGGTAGCTACAGGGACGTAAGTCGGGACTTGATCACTCCCGGCTGGGTCACCTGAGTGAGGGGTATGATGTTTTGCGAGACCCGAAACCCCGATGACCTTGGGATACATCACTGAGGATACGTCCCAGGTGCATCCATTTATGTATGTATTTTGTTATAGAGAAAGAAAGAAAGAAAGAAAGAAAGATGAAATACTTGCCATAAGGAATAGGCCTACATGGACAGGGGTGTTTCCAACCAGCCAACCGTATATACTATGAACCAACACAACCTTCAGCATCATCCAGAACACAAGACTGAACCACCATCCAAATGTCCCTAATGATGACCATTTGGAATTAAAGGAAATTAGCCACAGCCACATACCCGTACTGTAGGCTACTGTATGCGGTCACAACTCGCGGCCTTCACCAGCAGCAGCAGATTTTGTCGACTAAAACCAAGGCGAAAAATGTCCGTCGACTACCTTTTTTCATTGATGAAAACTAAATGGAAACTAAATGGAAACTAAGCTTTAGTTGCTGAAAACTAAGCTTTAGTTTTCATTTAGTGAAAATAGCACTTCTACAATTAAGCTCACAGCACGTCGCAGTGCGACGCGTTGTGAGCTTGTAGATCGACTATTTTCAGCAAGTGTAAAAACAGTCATTACGACGGCATCAAGGCCCACCAAAATACATTTTAGTCGACTAAAATCAACTGTAGATTTAGTCGACTAAAATCTCATGATATTTTAGTCGACTAAAAATAGACTAACACTAAAACATTCCAGGTGACTGAAATGTGACTGAAACTAAATGAAAACTATTGAAGAGAATATGACTAAAACTAACTGCCAAAAACAACACACTAGCCACAACACAACAGCCACAGCACTGCAGATTCACATCAGCCTTCACTGCCAGAGTCACTGAACATGTTTCGTTGACCCACAGTCGCTGCATGGCTCCCAGAATGACAGCAATGCAGCAGCAGGCTGAATGGCATTAGTACACACAGCTTACAAACACACAGCTTACAAACAGCAGCAAAGCAGCAGCAGGCTGAATGGCATTAGTACACACAGCTTACAAACACACAGCTTACAAACAGCAGCAAAGCAGCAGCAGCAGCAAAGAAATGAGGACCAACATGGTGCCATACCTTGAGCCGTCTTCTATCCAGTTCTTGACAGTTCAGTTGTGTAAGCGATGGCCTGCAGGGTCAATGTTTGGAACACATGGGCTGGACTCCTTGCACTGTAGAGGACACAAGATTGATTAGTATAGAGCTTTGTATAGTTGTATAGCTTTTGTATGATTATTGATATATCTACACAGTGGCGTGCACAGATAGACACTAGGGGGTGCTAGAGCACCACCTGCCCTTTTGGCAATGTAATCTAAAAAAATAAAAAAACATTTTCTTTCTTAATTTGTAGTGTGTGGACCATGCGGTGACATTGATCAAATCTTGATAAAAAAACGCTTCTACTGTATTATTTAGGCCCCCCACAATCTAAAGCTATGTTTCTATGTCAAGTGGTTCTTCGATTAAAAAATAAATAGCAGACCTATACAAGCTCATAGCGCGCCACTCGGTGGCGCGCTATGAGCTTGTAGATCTGCTATTTTTAAATGGCTAAAGCACCAAAATGTGCTGCACAAGGTGCCCTTTTTTCACTTGAGCACCTGCCCCTCTAAATGTCTGTGCACGCCACTGTATCTACACAAGTAGTCCCTTTAATTGGTTTATCCGTTATTATCTTCTCTTTCAACAGTCAACAGATGCAGCTTAGCTGCTTGGTTATTACGGTATGTGGACACATTTGACTGAGGGACTGCCATTGGATTAAAAAAAAAAAAAAAATCATGTCATATGAAAGCAGGGAATCATAGCTTAAAATTGACATAATATGTCAATTTGAAGCTATGATTCCCTGCTTTCATATGACATGAAAAAGAAAATTCCTTCCTTTTCCCTCTCAATAAAAGCTCTCGTAGCCTGTAGCTTTTATTGAGGGAAAAGGAAAGTTGCCGCTGCCTGTTGTTCCCGTCTGGCGACTACAGAACAATACTACAACATGACGTAACCATATCATCCGCTGCCTTCCGGATCATATACCGAAATGAAATGGTGCCCAGGCTAATGGCTTATAGAGTAGGCTATAATGTCTTGCAGAAAACAGTGAGTTGAGAAAACAGGTTTGAAAGGTTTATGTACATACCCCTTATGAATTATGGGCAGGGCCCCTAAGTTCTTTTAACTTAAGGTACCTAGCAGTTTTAATCTTTTAAATATAAACTTGAGTTCCCTTATTAACTAATTACCATGAAATCACTTGTTTTTAACCTTTTTTAGCTTAAACCCTTTTAAACCTGCACAGTGCACACCTTATCATGAAATATTTATCTAAGCAAATAGAAAAAACAACCAGATGTCTTTTATAATTTTACTTAAAAATATTAATTCAAATCAAAATGATCCTAAAATAAAAACAGAATAATGTTCTCACAGGTACAGTAGATGATACTCAGTTTCACTCAGCAAATGCACTTTACAATACCATTTCAGATAACTTGTGTATTCACATTATAAAACCTTATGACCTTTAACACATGAACTATCTAAGCCGGCATGTAAAAATAAACAAAATAAAATGAGTACTCAAAACTCCCGTTGCAGGCCTGTGTCTTGTTGTGAGAGCACTGTGTCTTTGATTCATGTGCGGCCTACACATGCAGGTGGACAGGTGAACAATGGACTTAGCTGGGCAGAGTCTGTCAGAAGAGATGAGGGGCAGGTCCCACGTTGCCAGAGGAAGGTTAGAGCGTTACCTGGTAGCTCAACCCGCTATCTGGGATGTCTTTGCTTCAGGCGACGTCTTCAGGAAGGTTTAGTAGCTTATATTAGGAGTTGACTGCTTTAGCTAAACAGGCTACCTCCTCCTCCCACTATCATGATACACTGTCCAACTAGCTTAGCCAACTAGCATGCTAACAGCATAAACATGCAGTCACAGAGAAGCTGGAAAACGTCCTTGTAACTCACTGTCCATCAACCAGTCCAACACTTGCAACTCAAACCAACAGATTACTTTTTCACTAATCTGGTCAATTTATAAAACAACGTGTGTTACATTAATTTCTCTTTACAAACATTTCTCCTAATCTCCTCTCTTCACTCTGTCCCTCTGTCTTGCTCTGCTCTCCCTCTCCACTCCACTCCTAATTACTCAATGGCCCACACCTGTGCCCAATCTACTCAATCACTCACACTCACAGACAATTCCTTCAAGTAAGCAAAATAAAACCCTTTACAATAGCAGGTAAAATAAAACATTACAGATAAATACAAGGTAGGTATACTTTTTTTTTCATTTTTTTTTTTTTAAACAGTAAACATGAAACCAAAACATATTATGTACCCAACCGGATTACATTCACTTCTGTGGACTCTAACATCACATCTAGCTAAATGTTTTTAACCCATTCTGACCTGAGACCAGATTCTAACGCACAGAAGAATGGTGGTTCTTTAACGCATTTTGACCTGAGATCAAATTCTAAAAATGTCTTCTAAATCCTGACAGTTTTCAAAAATAGCAGACCTACAAGCTCGTAGCGCCACTCGGTGGTGCGCTATGAGCTTGTAGATCTGCTATTTTTCAATAGCTAAAGCACAACATAATGCAAACACCAAAATGACAAAATGACACTTATTTCAGACATGCTCTAGTATATGAAGAGTTTGCCTGTGCTATTAACTCATTTGGGGGAAAAATTTGTTTTTCTCATCTGGTAAAAAGCTGGAATTTGCGTGATGGCACAGGCATGGCTCAGTCAAATCTTGTCACATAATTATAGCAATCAGAACCATGAAGTTATGTCTGAGTTATATTAAATAAAATAAAGAAATAAAGGTCCTGTACCCGCAACAGTAAATCTTTACACTGGAAATTAACTGTATTGTAGAGCAAAAAGGAAAACACAAACTATTTATTTTGAAATTAAATTGCAATATTGTTCTATTATATTATAAATAATCCAATACATTATTGGACAATCAATAACTTTCCAAATATAACTGAAAATGTTCCACCTCAGTTTCCAACCCAATGTCTTACCTTTAGATGTGTTCAACAAGAAAGAAGAGTAAGGTATTCCCAGAAGTATTCCAAACCAAGCGTTGTTAGTTATTCTCTTTTCTCAAATCAAGTAGTCCCCAAAGTTATAAACCAAAAAGGCAATGCATTGCTCACCCAAAAAGGAAAAAGGAAGCGTATCCTCGAGTCCTCATGTCAGGAGTTCCTTTGTTGAAAGGCTCTGAATTGTTTGTTCAGAGCTCAAAGCATCAGAAATGTCTGAACAAACTCTCTTTCTTCCCCCTCATAAAGTTCTTCGGTCAAAGGTTTATTATTGGTTTAATAAGTTCAGATGGTTTTGCTTTAGAAGAGCTTGTTTGCCAAACAACCACCACACAACACAAACACTCTTCTTACTGCCCAAAATGGAAGCCGGGCGCATCACTTCCTCTACCTATACCTGCCACCTTACTTCCTGGAACTATTC
>NC_139718.1:7259954-7283878 GCF_964188405.1 Protomyctophum parallelum | reverse complement strand
TACCTAAATATATGCTTCTTTACTGTTCACCACTGCAGTGCTCATATACCGTAATATACCTCATATACCTAAATATATGCTTCTTTACTGTTCACCACTGCAGTGCTCATATACCGTAATATACCTCATATACCTAAATATATGCTTCTTTACTGTTCACCACTGCAGTGCTCACATACCGTAATATACCTCATATACCTAAATATATGCTTCTTTACTGTTCACCACTGCAGTGCGCATATACCGTAATATACCTCATATACCTAAATATATGCTTCTTTACTGTTCACCACTGCAGTGCTCATATACCGTAATATACCTCATATACCTAAATATATGCTTCTTTACTGTTCACCACTGCAGTGCTCATATACCGTAATATACCTCATATACCTAAATATATGCTTCTTTACTGTTCACCACTGCAGTGCTCACATACCGTAATATACCTCATATACCTAAATATATGCTTCTTTACTGTTCACCACTGCAGTGCGCATATACCGTAATATACCTCATATACCTAAATATATGCTTCTTTACTGTTCACCACTGCAGTGCTCATATACCGTAATATACCTCATATACCTAAATATATGCTTCTTTACTGTTCACCACTGCAGTGCTCACATACCGTAATATACCTCATATACCTAAATATATGCTTCTTTACTGTTCACCACTGCAGTGCTCATATACCGTAATATACCTCATATACCTAAATATATGCTTCTTTACTGTTCACCACTGCAGTGCTCATATACCGTAATATACCTCATATACCTAAATATATGCTTCTTTACTGTTCACCACTGCAGTGCGCATATACCGTAATATACCTCATATACCTAAATATATGCTTCTTTACTGTTCACCACTGCAGTGCTCATATACCGTAATATACCTCATATACCTAAATATATGCTTCTTTACTGTTCACCACTGCAGTGCTCACATACCGTAATATACCTCATATACCTAAATATATGCTTCTTTACTGTTCACCACTGCAGTGCTCATATACCGTAATATACCTCATATACCTAAATATATGCTTCTTTACTGTTCACCACTGCAGTGCTCACATACCGTAATATACCTCATATACCTAAATATATGCTTCTTTACTGTTCACCACTGCAGTGCTCATATACCGTAATATACCTCATATACCTAAATATATGCTTCTTTACTGTTCACCACTGCAGTGCTCATATACCGTAATATACCTCATATACCTAAATATATGCTTCTTTACTGTTCACCACTGCAGTGCTCATATACCGTAATATACCTCATATACCTAAATATATGCTTCTTTACTGTTCACCACTGCAGTGCTCACATACCGTAATATACCTCATATACCTAAATATATGCTTCTTTACTGTTCACCACTGCAGTGCTCACATACCGTAATATACCTCATATACCTAAATATATGCTTCTTTACTGTTCACCACTGCAGTGCGCATATACCGTAATATACCTCATATACCTAAATATATGCTTCTTTACTGTTCACCACTGCAGTGCTCATATACCGTAATATACCTCATATACCTAAATATATGCTTCTTTACTGTTCACCACTGCAGTGCGCATATACCGTAATATACCTCATATACCTAAATATATGCTTCTTTACTGTTCACCACTGCAGTGCTCATATACCGTAATATACCTCATATACCTAAATATATGCTTCTTTACTGTTCACCACTGCAGTGCTCATATACTGTAATATACCTCATATACCTAAATATATGCTTCTTTACTGTTCACCACTGCAGTGCTCATATACCGTAATATACCTCATATACCGTAATATACCTCATATACCTAAATATATGCTTCTTTACTGTTCACCACTGCAGTGCTCACATACCGTAATATACCTCATATACCTAAATATATGCTTCTTTACTGTTCACCACTGCAGTGCTCATATACCGTAATATACCTCATATACCTAAATATATGCTTCTTTACTGTTCACCACTGCAGTGCTCATATACCGTAATATACCTCATATACCTAAATATATGCTTCTTTACTGTTCACCACTGCAGTGCGCATATACCGTAATATACCTCATATACCTAAATATATGCTTCTTTACTGTTCACCACTGCAGTGCTCATATACCGTAATATACCTCATATACCTAAATATATGCTTCTTTACTGTTCACCACTGCAGTGCTCACATACCGTCGCAAAATGGATGTGTCTCCAACTCCGCCCTGCATGACAACACGGTAACAAGAAGACTCACCCCGGTGCGTGCCCGTTTTTCCTCCCGGAATTTTCCCCAGTGAGGGGGGTAACTTTGTAATATGCTATTGGCTGTTTGTATTCTTTTTGGAAGAATATAAAAAGATACTCCAGTGGAAAGGCTATATTATATTACTTATATTGACCCTATAAACAATTTAGTATTATTTATTATGTAAGGTTTTGCCCCCTCAAATGGTACCTCGTCAGATCAGATAATCCCCCCCATATCCTACAACAACTTCTGTGAACAGACTTCACTGTAATAGCTTTTCATAAATTATATCAATATTTATAATGCTGTCATGAAAGTTTACAGTTAGAGAAATTCAAAGTCCAGCCGTCTGCCGTCCAGCCTCTTCCACCCCTCACTGGGGGAAATTCTGGGAGGAAAAAAACAGAAACGGGGTGAGTCTTCTTGTATTCGACACCACCACACCCTTCAACTTTGAAGGTAGGACGTCTTTTCCAAAGCAGTGTCATTCGGATCGGATGGCTTTCACACAAAGAAATGGAACTCCTCTCGTCTTGTCCTCCTCAGAAGGAAGCACATTAATGCCTCCGTGCTTTCCTCTGACCCTGCTGGTATATAGTCGCTATAATGACAAAACTAAGACAATCATTGGCATTATGGACACTCATAAAGCGGAATTTTATCATGGTCATAATTGCTCGAATTGCTCGAGGACTTCAACGAAAATGTCTCTCCTCTGAAATATACGGCCTATTATGTGGCAGCATCCGCGTCCATAAAATGCTAAGCTGCGTTGCACTGCCCTTTAAAAGATGGACTTTAATGAGACAAGAATTTATTCCTTTGCGAGGGGAGTTTGTCCCTAATCAGCGTCTCGCAAATTCTCAACGATTTTCATGGTCTAAACCATTTTGGGCGGGAACCATTTTTGGTGTTAGACTTATGCTATGCTTTAGCTATTGAAAAATAGCAGATCTACAAGCTCATAGCGCGCCACCGAGTGGCGCGCTACGAGCTTGTAGGTCTGCTATTTTTGAAAAATCGACTGACATAGACATAATTATAGAAACATGGCTTTTTCAGAAAACTGTCAGGATGTAGAAGACATTTATAGAATCTGATCTCAGGTCAGAATGGTCTAATATCCCCGCCGGGTGACGTTACATCGTCCGTCGTAAATGTGGTCAGTGACCGCCCGGTCTTCAATCATTAGTACCGCATGACGACGGCAAATGTACACCAGCATATTATCGTCACTGTCGGGAGGAAACTCCTCGTATGTCCAAACGTGTTGCTTTTCGGGAGATGGAAGAACGAACCTGTGGTCCATGCAGTGCATCCAGGTATGGAAGAATGAACCTGTGGTCCATGCAGTGCATCCAGGTATGGAAGAATGAACCTGTGGTCCATGCAGTGCATCCAGGTATGGAAGAACGAACCTGTGGTCCATGCAGTGCATCCAGGTATGGAAGAACGAACCTGTGGTCCATGCAGTGCATCCAGGTATGGAAGAACGAACCTGTGGTCCATGCAGTGCATCCAGGTATGGAAGAACGAACCTGTGGTCCATGCAGTGCATCCAGGTATGGAAGAACGAACCTGTGGTCCATGCAGTGCATCCAGGTATGGAAGAATGAACCTGTGGTCCATGCAGTGCATCCAGGTATGGAAGAATGAACCTGTGGTCCATGCAGTGCATCCAGGTATGGAAGAACGAACCTGTGGTCCATGCAGTGCATCCAGGTATGGAAGAATGAACCTGTGGTCCATGCAGTGCATCCAGGTATGGAAGAATGAACCTGTGGTCCATGCAGTGCATCCAGGTATGGAAGAATGAACCTGTGGTCCATGCAGTGCATCCAGGTATGGAAGAATGAACATGTGGTCCATGCAGTGCATCCAGGTATGGAAGAATGAACCTGTGGTCCATGCAGTGCATCCAGGTATGGAAGAATGAACCTGTGGTCCATGCAGTGCATCCAGGTATGGAAGAACGAACCTGTGGTCCATGCAGTGCATCCAGGTATGGAAGAATGAACCTGTGGTCCATGCAGTGCATCCAGGTATGGAAGAATGAACCTGTGGTCCATGCAGTGCATCCAGGTATGGAAGAACGAACCTGTGGTCCATGCAGTGCATCCAGGTATGGAAGAACGAACCTGTGGTCCATGCAGTGCATCCAGGTATGGAAGAACGAACCTGTGGTCCATGCAGTGCATCCAGGTATGGAAGAATGAACCTGTGGTCCATGCAGTGCATCCAGGTATGGAAGAACGAACCTGTGGTCCATGCAGTGCATCCAGGTATGGAAGAACGAACCTGTGGTCCATGCAGTGCATCCAGGTATGGAAGAATGAACCTGTGGTCCATGCAGTGCATCCAGGTATGGAAGAACGAACCTGTGGTCCATGCAGTGCATCCAGGTATGGAAGAATGAACCTGTGGTCCATGCAGTGCATCCAGGTATGGAAGAATGAACCTGTGGTCCATGCAGTGCATCCAGGTATGGAAGAATGAACCTGTGGTCCATGCAGTGCATCCAGGTATGGAAGAACGAACCTGTGGTCCATGCAGTGCATCCAGGTATGGAAGAACGAACCTGTGGTCCATGCAGTGCATCCAGGTATGGAAGAATGAACCTGTGGTCCATGCAGTGCATCCAGGTATGGAAGAACGAACCTGTGGTCCATGCAGTGCATCCAGGTATGGAAGAATGAACCTGTGGTCCATGCAGTGCATCCAGGTATGGAAGAATGAACCTGTGGTCCATGCAGTGCATCCAGGTATGGAAGAATGAACCTGTGGTCCATGCAGTGCATCCAGGTATGGAAGAACGAACCTGTGGTCCATGCAGTGCATCCAGGTATGGAAGAATGAACCTGTGGTCCATGCAGTGCATCCAGGTATGGAAGAACGAACCTGTGGTCCATGCAGTGCATCCAGGTATGGAAGAACGAACCTGTGGTCCATGCAGTGCATCCAGGTATGGAAGAACGAACCTGTGGTCCATGCAGTGCATCCAGGTATGGAAGAACGAACCTGTGGTCCATGCAGTGCATCCAGGTATGGAAGAATGAACCTGTGGTCCATGCAGTGCATCCAGGTATGGAAGAACGAACCTGTGGTCCATGCAGTGCATCCAGGTATGGAAGAATGAACCTGTGGTCCATGCAGTGCATCCAGGTATGGAAGAACGAACCTGTGGTCCATGCAGTGCATCCAGGTATGGAAGAATGAACCTGTGGTCCATGCAGTGCATCCAGGTATGGAAGAATGAACCTGTGGTCCATGCAGTGCATCCAGGTATGGAAGAATGAACCTGTGGTCCATGCAGTGCATCCAGGTATGGAAGAACGAACCTGTGGTCCATGCAGTGCATCCAGGTATGGAAGAACGAACCTGTGGTCCATGCAGTGCATCCAGGTATGGAAGAACGAACCTGTGGTCCATGCAGTGCATCCAGGTATGGAAGAACGAACCTGTGGTCCATGCAGTGCATCCAGGTATGGAAGAATGAACCTGTGGTCCATGCAGTGCATCCAGGTATGGAAGAACAAACCTGTGGTCCATGCAGTGCATCCAGGTATGGAAGAACAAACCTGTGGTCCATGCAGTGCATCCAGGTACGGAAGAATGAACCTGTGGTCCATGCAGTGCATCCAGGTATGGAAGAACGAACCTGTGGTCCATGCAGTGCATCCAGGTATGGAAGAATGAACCTGTGGTCCATGCAGTGCATCCAGGTATGGAAGAATGAACCTGTGGTCCATGCAGTGCATCCAGGTATGGAAGAACGAACCTGTGGTCCATGCAGTGCATCCAGGTATGGAAGAACGAACCTGTGGTCCATGCAGTGCATCCAGGTATGGAAGAACGAACCTGTGGTCCATGCAGTGCATCCAGGTATGGAAGAACGAACCTGTGGTCCATGCAGTGCATCCAGGTATGGAAGAACGAACCTGTGGTCCATGCAGTGCATCCAGGTATGGAAGAATGAACCTGTGGTCCATGCAGTGCATCCAGGTATGGAAGAACGAACCTGTGGTCCATGCAGTGCATCCAGGTATGGAAGAACGAACCTGTGGTCCATGCAGTGCATCCAGGTATGGAAGAACGAACCTGTGGTCCATGCAGTGCATCCAGGTATGGAAGAACGAACCTGTGGTCCATGCAGTGCATCCAGGTATGGAAGAATGAACCTGTGGTCCATGCAGTGCATCCAGGTATGGAAGAACGAACCTGTGGTCCATGCAGTGCATCCAGGTATGGAAGAACGAACCTGTGGTCCATGCAGTGCATCCAGGTATGGAAGAATGAACCTGTGGTCCATGCAGTGCATCCAGGTATGGAAGAATGAACCTGTGGTCCATGCAGTGCATCCAGGTATGGAAGAACGAACCTGTGGTCCATGCAGTGCATCCAGGTATGGAAGAATGAACCTGTGGTCCATGCAGTGCATCCAGGTATGGAAGAATGAACCTGTGGTCCATGCAGTGCATCCAGGTATGGAAGAACGAACCTGTGGTCCATGCAGTGCATCCAGGTATGGAAGAACGAACCTGTGGTCCATGCAGTGCATCCAGGTATAATATTTAGTCACAAGCTTGTGTTAACATTATGTGTCCTTAGTTAATGTACAACCAGGCAGGCAAAAATCTGTAAACAATTGCAAAAATTTGCAGAATGACAAGCTCGCAGGGGCACGGTGGCACAGTTGGTACATAGTACATAGTTTACTCCACTTACTGTGGAGACATGATGATAGATAGATAGAATACTTTATTGGCAGTTTAAGAAAATTACAGAAAATGACAAATAAAAAAAAAAACGCCAAATGGACTTTGCTTGTTTCCTTTGTGGTTACTGTGTGGAGACACATGCTGGAACTTTTTACTTTGAATTAGTAATCACGTACAGTACGCTGTAACAACAGCCAGAGCGGCATTACTGACTATATGAGGCAACATGGCACCTGTATTACAATACGTTGTTGACCATGTTTTAACTAGAACTAAGATGAGAGAACATATTAATCCAGTTTTGGCATCACTGCACTGGCTTCCGGTTGTTTTTAGGATTGATTTTAAAATTATTTTACTTGTCTATAAAGCTCTCAATGGTCTCGCACCTTCCTACCTACATGACTGCCTGCCTAAATATGTCCCAAACCGCCCCCCTAAGGTCTTCCACCGCCGGCCTGCTCGCTTTGCCTAAAAAAATGGCAACAAAAAAATACAGGGAAGCAGCTTTTTGCTTCTACGGGCCGTCGGCATGGAACAAGCTCCCACTGTACCTTCGTCAGGCAGCCTCTGTAGACATTTTTAAAGCTCAGCTCAAGACCCACTTCTACAACATTGCTTTTAATTGATCATTTATTTTTTATTTTTTTGTTATTCATGTCCTCACTGTATTGCATTACTGCTTGTTTTTTTAATGTCGTTGCCTTGCTTTTCTTTTTTTCTCCATTGTTCTGTAAAGCACTTTGAGCTGCATTTCATGTCATGAAAGGTGCTATACAAATAAAGTAATTATTATTATGTGTCCCCCAGGGATCAATACTAGGCCCCCTAACTTTCCCCTGTCTTTGCAGAATACAGCAGGTTTTTTTTTTTTTTTTTTTTTTTGCATAATGTTCACCTCAGCTTAGAGGGTTCAAGTGGTTACATTGAGTGAGTGATAAAAAGGTACATCTACAGTATACACAGATAAAGCTTCATGTCCACTTATAGGCTCTTTTCTTTATCTTCTAAATGTTTTCCTGCAATTTTCCACAACATGAGTGTCCTTGTGTTTGCGGAGCGGGAAACTGCGTTCTCTCTCAGACAGGTACACACGTGTGTGTGTGTGTGTGTGTGTGTGTGTGTGTGTGTGTGTGTGTGTGTGTGCCTGCCTAATGGTCAAGTACCATGCCTCCCAGTCCATTAACAGCTACAACGCTGCTTGTCAGGAAAGGCTTTTTCCCCTCTCTCTCTCTACAAGTGCTAGTTTCGCTGCCACTAAAGTGGCCTTTGTATAGCATTAATCCATTTTGGGCGGGAACCCCTTTTGGTGTTAGCATCATGTTATGCTTTAGCTATTAAAAAATAGCAGATCTACAAGCTCGTAGCGCGCCACCGAGTGGCGCGCTACGAGCTTGTAGGTCTGCAATTTTTTTTTTACAATCTCAGGTCAGAATGGGTTAAGAGTCTCGAAAGCAAACACACATGAGGCTTTCCAACTTCTAGTGGGGGTCCCTGCAGCCCACCTGCTCCCACTCTGCCGGGTCTCTCAAGGACTCCCACACACTCCCACGTGCACGCGCGCGCACGCGCACGCTCCTTTTCTTTTTTTCTTTTAAAGCTATAAGCAAACATGTTCCATGCGTTCTGAGTGAGCATAATACCCGTCTCATTCTGTATATTTCACGCAGTTCGCTGCTCATGGATCTTCGCCCGTATATAACTACATCTGCGCTCCAGACCCGCTAATGGCCTCATGCTGACGGAGCGGGGTTGATTATGTCCCAAGAAAGAGAAACTTATACATTTAAGCTGATTCTACAGTATACAGGCACAGGTTTTGTACTGTACGTTGAGCAGAAACGACATTATCAACACATTGATAATCACTGCATGGGCTATACGGCCTATATGAAGACCTCTTGGCAAAACTCGCGCGGCCGTGATGATGAATGCAGTCGCCATCGACACGGCGGCTGCTTATTCGTGGGCTTCTTTCGTACGGCGGCCGTGCCGTGCCAGGCCCCGGACCGTGCCAGGACCCGGGCCCCAGACCGTTCCAGGTGCAAGGCCCCAGACCGTGGGCCCCAGACCGTGGGCCCCAGACCGTGGGCCCCAGACCGTTCCAGGTGCAAGGCCCCAGACCGTGGGCCCCAGACCGTGGGCCCCAGACCGTGGGCCCCAGACCGTTCCAGGTGCAAGGCCCCAGACCGTGGGCCCCAGACCGTGGGCCCCAGACCGTGGTGGGCCCCAGACCGTGGGCCCCAGACCGTTCCAGGTGCAAGGCCCCAGACCGTGGGCCCCAGACCGTGGGCCCCAGACCGTGGGCCCCAGACCGTTCCAGGTGCAAGGCCCCAGACCGTGGGCCCCAGACCGTGGGCCCCAGACCGTGGTGGGCCCCAGACCGTGGGCCCCAGACCGTGGGCCCCAGACCGTTCCAGGTGCAAGGCCCAAGACCGTGGGCTCCAGACCGTGGGCCCCAGACCGTGGGCCCCAGACCGTGGTGGGCCCCAGACCGTGGGCCCCAGACCGTGGGCCCCAGACTGTGGGCCCCAGACCGTGGGCCCCAGACCGTGGTGGGCCCCAGACCGTGGGCCCCAGACCGTGGTGGGCCCCAGGCCGTGGGCCCCAGACCGTGGGCCCCAGACCGTGGTGGGCCCCAGACCGTGGGCCCCAGACCGTGCCAGGCCCCAGACCGTGGGCCCCAGACCGTGGGCCCCAGACCGTGCCAGGCCCCAGACCGTGGGCCCCAGACCGTGGGCCCCAGACCGTGCCAGGCCCCAGACCATGGGCCCCAGACCGTGGGCCCCAGACCGTGCCAGGCCCCAGACCGTGGGCCCCAGACTGTGCCAGGCCCCAGACCGTGCCAGGCCCCAGACTGTGCCAGGCCCCAGACCGTGCCAGGCCCCAGACCGTGCCAGGCCCCAGACCGTGGGCCCCAGACTGTGCCAGGCCCCAGACCGTTCCAGGTGCCAGGCCCCAGACCGTGGGCCCCAGACCGTGGGCCCCAGACCGTTTCCAGGCCCCAGACGAAGCCCAGAGTTACTGGCGCCACGCGTGAATTTGGCACTCAATCGACGTATAGAACGAAGAGGTCACAATGAGAAAAGCCGTGTGGGGCTACAGGGCTAAAAAGGCACGGGGACACCTAAGGATATCTGATCGTGCATTTTTGAACAACAGACAACAGAGAAATCAGTATCCATTCCAGGCCCTATAAGGATTCCACACATGGCAATATAATAAGAGACCATCTGTAATTTGTTACGGTATATTTACATACACGCTTTATCTCAGTTTGGTTGCGTATTTACGTTCTCTCGCAGAGCCCATATGTGGCACAATTATCCATCGCAGATCGTGACGAATGGCAGTTTTACCAGATTAGTCCCTCGTTTATTTTCATGGTCTGGTGCACCTTTGTCTTTATTTATTTTTTTACATACGGCTGTCATACAAGCATATTCCATCCATGAGGAATATTGCTCAACTTTTAGAGCTGCAATATGCATGTTTAATTGAGAGGAAACTCCTCATCTCAGACATCTGGCGTGGTGGCAATGCTATCTTCTTGGCGCCTTTGGCACGGCGTTGCCATGTGTTTGGCAAGTCCTAGACACGCATACACAAGAGACAGACAGACACGCATGCACTCACACTCACACACACACACGCACACACACACGCACGCACACACACACGCACACACGCACACACGCACGTGCACGCACACAGAGGAGGACACACGATTCATTTTGTATCTATCGTGGGGTGTTAGGAGGGCGGATGGAGCCGGAGCCAAATCCATTAGAAAGTAATCTGCATCCCCTCCCCTCCCTTCCCCAAAATGTGGACTTCAAAGCTGGGAACGGGTGGTCCCTGCACCTCTCCTCCCAGAATGGGTGGTCCCACCTCTCCTCCCAGAATGGGTGGTCCCTGCACCTCTCCTCCCAGAATGGGTGGTCCCACCTCTCCTCCCAGAACGGGTGGTCCCTGCACCTCTCCTCCCAGAATGGGTGGTCCCTGCACCTCTCCTCCCAGAATGGGTGGTCCCACCTCTCCTCCCAGAATGGGTGGTCCCACCTCTCCTCCCAGAATGGGTGGTCCCTGCACCTCTCCTCCCAGAATGGGTGGTCCCTGCACCTCTCCTCCCAGAATGGGTGGTCCCACCTCTCCTCCCAGAATGGGTGGTCCCTGCACCTCTCCTCCCAGAATGGGTGGTCCCACCTCTCCTCCCAGAATGGGTGGTCCCTGCACCTCTCCTCCCAGAATGGGTGGTCCCTGCACCTCTCCTCCCAGAATGGGTGGTCCCACCTCTCCTCCCAGAACGGGTGGTCCCACCTCTCCTCCCAGAACGGGTGGTCCCACCTCTCCTCCCAGAACGGGTGGTCCCACCTCTCCTCCCAGAATGGGTGGTCCTACCTCTCCTCCCAGAATGGGTGGTCCCACCTCTCCTCCCAGAATGGGTGGTCCCACCTCTCCTCCCAGAATGGGTGGTCCCTGCACCTCTCCTCCCAGAATGGGTGGTCCCTGCACCTCTCCTCCCAGAATGGGTGGTCCCACCTCTCCTCCCAGAATGGGTGGTCCCTGCACCTCTCCTCCCAGAATGGGTGGTCCCTGCACCTCTCCTCCCAGAATGGGTGGTCCTACCTCTCCTCCCAGAACGGGTGGTCCCACCTCTCCTCCCAGAATGGGTGGTCCCACCTCTCCTCCCAGAACGGGTGGTCCCACCTCTCCTCCCAGAATGGGTGGTCCCACCTCTCCTCCCAGAATGGGTGGTCCCTGCACCTCTCCTCCCAGAATGGGTGGTCCTACCTCTCCTCCCAGAATGGGTGGTCCCACCTCTCCTCCCAGAATGGGTGGTCCCACCTCTCCTCCCAGAATGGGTGGTCCCTGCACCTCTCCTCCCAGAATGGGTGGTCCCACCTCTCCTCCCAGAATGGGTGGTCCCTGCACCTCTCCTCCCAGAATGGGTGGTCCCACCTCTCCTCCCAGAATGGGTGGTCCCTGCACCTCTCCTCCCAGAATGGGTGGTCCCACCTCTCCTCCCAGAATGGGTGGTCCCACCTCTCCTCCCAGAATGGGTGGTCCCACCTCCTCTATTGTTCTCGTCCGCTCATCCGCGGTGTTTTGTGTAGATTCTCTAAGCTCTCATACATACATGGTGAATGATGCATGAGAGACATCCGGGTTTGGCCCAGGATTGGTCCTGATTTCAAGCTGATGCGTCTCTTGAGTCCCGATATACACAACGTCTCCATGTAAAACACCAAAATGTCTCCGGTTTTTTTTCAACATGCACTACAACATTACACAATCGGCCTGGTTTGGCCACAATTGACCTATAGCTATAAGACCCGGCCTCTCTCTCTCTTAAACACTCCCACTTGGACACTTTCCAGTCGGGATCATTCATTCCAATGTAAATATCATGGATTTTACACATTCAAATACTGGTTCATTTTTGGAACCAGACCTTCAAAATCTCTTCCAAATACAACAACAAGGCCTGCCATATGCACTGGAAAAATGTGTGGAAATATGTGCGTGGCATTTCTTTGTTAAAACAATGTTTTATCATATAGGAAAACTATTGGTGGAGAGGTTTGTCTAACCCAGGGGTAGGCAACCTTTGGCACCGGTGCCAACATTGGCACCAAGGATGGTGATCACTGGCACACTGGCAGTGAGAGACAGGCTTTTTGGTAAACTATTTAAAAGAAACATAGTCAAATAAATAAGTCCCCCCCTTTTTTATGTAAATTACATCCTGCACATAATTCTACATTAATTAAAACTCTGAACTCTGAACTGCATGGGGAGAGAGTCGAGTTATTGCTCTGAATCTAATGATCATTATAAATTACAATGTGAGACATTTATAAAAGAAAGGGGAAAGGTTATATTTGTGCACAATCAAAATATGTTGGAATTTTCTCTATGTGGTGTCATTAAAATGAATGTTGACAATTTATTGACATGGCACACTGCCTTTTAGAAAATACAAACATGACACTTTGTTTCCAAAAGGTCGCAGACCCCTGGTCTAACCCATGTTATGCTTAGCTGTGATTGGACCATAGCAGTTTGGGGAGGGGCTTGGGATAGGTCAATTGAAATAACTATAGGCCCGATATGCCCGTTGTGAAGGCATGCCCACGTTCTCTTGCGGAGCCCATGCATATGAGGCACAAGTCATTATCATGAGGAGTAAGCAGGAGTAAGCAGGCCGCTTCAGCAGTGGCGTGCACAGATAGACACTAGGGGGTGCTAGAGCACCCCCTGCCCTTTTAGCAATTTTGCTAAAAAAAATAAAATGAAAATTTTATTTTCTTTCTTAATGTGTAGTGTGTGGACCATGCGATGACATTGATCAAATCTTGATAAAAAACGCTTCTACTATATTATTATTTAGGCCCCCCACAATCTAAAGCTATGTTTCTATGTCAGTGGTTCTTCGATAAAAATAAATAAATAGCAGACCTACAAGCTCGTAGCGCGCCACTCGGTGGCGCGCTACGAGCTTGTAGATCTGCTATTTTTCAATAGCTAAAGCACCAAAATGGGTTCCCGCCCCAAAATGCGCTGCACAAGGTGCCCTTTTTTTCCACTTGAGCACCTGCCCCTCTAAATGTCTGTGCACGCCACTGTGCTTCAGTTTCCCCCGGTAGGACGTATAGCACGTGGAAAGGAACACGTTATTCCGACCAGGTTCTTTCCCCTCCATCAGGATCACTGCATGTTTTCTTTGTATAGGGGACAACCAGGTTCTTTCCCCTCCATCAGGATCACTGCATGTTTTCTTTGTATAGGGGACAACCAGGTTCTTTCCCCTCCATCAGGATCACTGCATGTTTTCTTTGTATAGGGGACAACCAGGTTCTTTCCCCTCCATCAGGATCACTGCATGTTTTCTTTGTATAGGGGACAACCAGGTTCTTTCCCCTCCATCAGGATCACTGCATGTTTTCTTTGTATAGGGGACACGGGGGAGAAGATGACAACTCCAGGGGTGCAGTGCTAAGTTCCGACCAGTCATTGGCCCGACAACGACAGCCTACCTCAAACCCTAACCTAACTATATAACCGCAAGCACGGAGCAGCTCATGTTCGCCAAACCTTAACCCCTTCTGACCGGAGATCAGATTCATACGAGGTTTCCACTGGACACACGCTCGTCTTATTAACCCCTTCTGACCTGAGATCAGATTCTACAAATGTCTTATATACATCCTGACAGTTTTCTGAAAAAGCTATATGTTTCTATGTCAGTCGTTCTTCGATTTTTCAAAAATAGCAGACCTACAAGCTCGTAGCGCGCCACTCGGTGGCGCGCTACGAGCTTGTAGATCTGCTATTTTTCAATAGCTATAAAGCATGACATGATGCTATAACACCAAAAGGGGTTCCGGCCCCAAAAATGGGTTGACGCATGTTCGCCAAAACCTTAATCCGGAACGTTTTCCTCTTCCGCATGTCGGGACTATTATAGCGGGTCGGAGAAAAAGCGTATACGGACCCCCCCCGGTCACATAATTTATCAGCCATTTGTTTTCGTTATTGCTTGTAATTATAGCCGCGTTAGTCTCTGACTGCATGTATAAGCTTTGGTCTCGAGTGGGCACAAAATGAGAGGCAGTTATAGAGGCGTCATGGACCGGAGCACGCTAATGCAAAGGGCCAGCTCCCACTGATGTACCTGTGGGCCAAATTAACACCCCCCCCCCCTTTCCCTGCCCGCACGTTCGCATATTTTCCCACACACGTACACCTCTCTCTCTCTCTCTCTCTCTCTCTCTCTCTCTCTCTCTCTGTGCATCCAATACATTATGCATTTTCCAGGGGTGTGAATTGTACATTGATTTCCGCCGGTCGGCACACTTTGCCTCATGGGGAGAAGAAAGCTCCATCGCTCCAGGAGGAGACTCTGGTTTCAGGACGGGAGCAATTAGCTATGGGCCAGCAGCTGGTGGAGAGATGGCCGCCAAACACTCCCCCACCACACCCCCCTCTCCACTCTCCTCTCTCTCTCTCTCTCTCTCTCTCTCTCTCTCTCTCTCTGTCGCACGCGTACACGCGCACTTGTGCACAATATCCTGCACATTAATCCATTCTGAACGGGAACCCATTTTGGTGTTTGCATCATGTCGTGCTTTAGCTATTTAAAAATAGCAGATCTACAAGCTCATAGCGCGCCACCGAGTGGCGCGCTACGAGCTTGTAGGTCTGCTATTTATTTATTTTTATCGAAGAGCGACTGACATTTTTACAATCTGATCTCAGGTCAGAATGGGTTCATCAGACCAGTGTGTGTCCAGTGGAAACCTCGTATGAATCTGATCTCAGGTCAGAATGGGTTCATCAGACCAGTGTGTGTCCAGTTGGAAACCTCGTATGAATCTGATCTCAGGTCAGAATGGGTTAAGTATGCAGAGACACATTAAGCAGCACTTTTCACCAGAGAGGGGAAAGGCAGGAAACAGCGCCCTCCAGTGACGGTCAAAACTATTGTCTTTAGGACACTGACTGGTCGTCCACATATAAGGAGAGAAATCTGACCCGTCTGAACTGAGTGGTACTGTACTCATACTGTACTGTACTTGTGTTGTATATTGGTGTACTGTACTGTACTGTACTGTACTGTACTGTACTGTACTGTACTGTACTGTACTGTACTGTACTGTACTGTACTGTACTGTACTGTACTGTATTCACACTGTGCTGTACTCGCACTGCACTCATGCTGTACTGCAGTTCTGTACTGTGCTGGTAATGTGCACGTACTGTACTATACTGTACATACTTCTGAAGCTGTTTTAGCTGCAGTACCACACAATGTCCTGAGTTGGTGGGGGCGCTGATATGCATCTTATTTGATATTTGAGTCATTATAATACTGCTTGTTTCCATTCTGTGCCAGCTTGGGGAAATCAACAATGGCAGACATTGTAAACAAAGTGGAAATGCAAATATATGGAACTGAAGACTGAGGAGAGGGAGGAATTATACAAAGTAGGGTGACATTGATGACATCACAAATATAACCAAATCAGTTGAGCTGTTCCTGAGAGTAATTTCCATAAAAGCCCCTCCCCCATTATGATGGGAAATCCTGATTGCATATTTGCATTTTATGTTATAGGTCCTTTAAAGGGATTGTGACATAAAAAAAAAGGTTTTGGAATTGTTCTTATTTTTTTTTAGGTTTTCTAATCTCAATTGCACCCAAAAAACATGAACTTTTAACATTCAGTAGATTTTCTGTGATCTGGGGTTTTCTGGCTCAAACAGGTGCTCTGATTTGCCGGCAGTTTGTGATGTAATAATAATAATAATAATAATAATAAAACTTTATTTGTATAGCACCTTTCATGACATCAAATGCAGCTCAAAGTGCTTTACAGAACAATGGAGAATAAAAAAAAAAGCAAAGCATAAAAGAAAAGAAAAGCAAGGCAACGACATTAAAAAACAAGCAGTAATGCAATACAGTGAGGACATGAATAACAAAAAATATAAGATCACTTAAAGGCAATGTTGTAGAAGTGGGTCTTGAGCTGAGCTTTAAAAATGTCTACAGAGGCTGCCTGACGAAGGTACAGAGGGAGCTTGTTCCATGCCGATGGCCCGTAGAAGCAAAAAGCTGCTTCCCCGTATTTTTTAGTTGCCATTTTTTTAGGCAAAGCGAGCAGGCCAGCAGTGGAAGACCTTAGCGGGCGGTTTGGGACATATTTAGGCAAGCAGTCATGTAGGTAGGAAGGTGCGAGACCATTGAGGGCTTTATAGACAAGTAAAATAATTTTAAAATCAATCCTAAAAACAACCGGAAGCCAGTGCAGTGATGCCAAAACTGGAGTAATATGTTCTCTCATCTTAGTTCTAGTTAAAACTCTAAAAAATGTAAGAGCCTGCAAATCCCATATATGTCAATGGGATTTGCCAGCAGATGTCACTGTTTTCACTGTCTTGCCTGTTTTCATTGTAGCTCAAAAGGCTTCCAAACCCCAAAGAAAACTCCAGACCACAGAAAATCCACTGAATGTTCAAAGTTCAGGTGTTTTGGGTGTAATTGAGGTCATAAAACCTAAAAGAAAAACGAAAAAGAAAAATGAATTTAAATGAATGCCTTTAAATCAAGACTCTGGGACTTCACAGCCAGGGTACCGGGCTGGTTTTGGGACTGTAGCTCTCTCTCTCTCTCTCTCTCTCTCTCTCTCTCTCTCTCTCTCTCTCTCTCTCTCTCTCTCTCTCTCTCTCTCTCTCTCTCAGGTCCGTTGGGACTGCAGGCCCAACGGACCTGCAGCGTAATAGAGAAGAACCGAGTAATAATAATAATAATGATCTTCCGCTGTGGTCTCCTTATAATCCTGCATGGATCATTATCCAAGGTCTGCGTGTGCGTGCGTGCGTGCATGCGTGTGTGTGTGTGTGTGTGTGGGCGGGCGGGTGTGGTTTTAAAGACTTGTTAGCATATTGAGATGCCGCGGTCATTGAATTTGTTCCGCTGAATGTCAACGAGGATGGCGAAGGGGCTGCTTATAGCCTGCACTGCTGGCCCATCAGCATCGTCTCTGTCGGGGTTGGAAACCTGCATGTCCCAAACGGTTTACGGGGATTCATTCTGACCTGAGATCAGATTCTTACGAGGTTTCCACTGGACACACACTGGTCTGATGATGAACCCATTCTGACCTGAGATCAGATTCTAAAAAAATGTCAGTCGTTCTTCGATTTAAAAAAAAATAGCAGACCTACAAGCAGACCTACATAGATCAGACAACGACAACGCGACGATTTTGAGCTTCATGGATGGATGCCATGCTTTTGATGCTTTGGTGTTGGCGCTGCGTATAGCGCCATCGCGTGAGTATAAGGGCCGTCGGAAAGGAGAAAATAAATAACCACAAACGGCTATACGAGCGTGGAGTTGAGAGGTTTAATTCTTCCCCCGACGGCGACAACGACATGCAGTCTGATTCACATTGATTGGGATCGGCGTCACAAATGAAGCAGTTCCGCTCCCCCCCCTGCTCGGGCATAATGAGATTCTTAAAGGACCACTTCACCACTTTTCAACCTATCTTCATATAATAGGTCCTCACTAATAATCATGAAAACAATGGTGCAATTCTTTTCTACTCTGTCTGTGTCTCATAGGAGGGCTGTGGGCAGTTCAGAAACCGTCTTCCAGTGACATCATCGATGGGGAATACAAGCTAATAGAAACTGCAGGCTTTCTAGTCCTGAAAAGTTGCAATGCGAAAATGGAAGCCATCGTTCTCACGATAATGAAAATCGAGAGATTCTTGTAAAAAATCGTGTTTAAAAAAAAAATCTGCCTAATGATGATGTCACTGGAAGACTGTTTCTAAACTGCCCACAGCCCTACTATGAGACACAGACCGAGTAGAAAAAAATCGTGCCATTGTTTCATGATTATGAGTGAGGACCTATTATATGAAGATAGGTTGAAAAGTGGTGAAGTGGTCCTTTAACCCATTTTGGGGTGGGAACCCCTTTTGGTGTTTCATCATGTTATGCTTTAGCTATTGAAAAATAGCAGATCTACAAGCTCATATCGCGGCACTCAGTGCTCTCTTTTTTGTCTGCTCTCTTTTTTGATAATGATGAGTCATTAAAGGACAACTTTAGTTTTTTTCAACCAAGGTTCATGTTTTAGGTTGTTATTAGAGAAAGTAAAAGGTGAGTGTAATTTTTCCTTCATTTGCTGGTTTCTTTCGTTTTAGGAATTTTGGCCGTTTATGACAGGGGGGGGGCGGGGGCATTCGAGCATGGGGCTAAATATGTATTTTTTTTACAAAATGTCATAGCGATTATTTATTTATTTATTTACTCTAGTCCTACTAAACCCCAAGAAATTACATCTGGCCAGAAAAGATCACGAGATCTACTGAATGTGTCAAACTGACATATTGAGCCTATACACACAGTATAAGCCTTCCCCCAGTAGGCTACCTTCACATTCAGTAAATCCTGTGATCTTCCGTGGCCAGATGTAATTTCCTGGGGTTTATTAGGACTATAGTAAATAATAAAATAATAAATCGCCATAATATTTTGTAAAGAAATACATATTCAGCCCCATGCTCGAATGCCCCCGCCCCCCTGTCAAAAAACGTTAAAACCCCTAAAACGAAAGAAAGCAGCAAATGAAGAAAAATGAACACTCACCTTTTACTTTCTCTAATAACAACCTAAAACATGAACCTTGGTTGAAAAAAACTAAAGTTGTCCTTTAACCCTTGGACTACCAATCCCAATTTTTTTGTTTGGGTAACAAATTGGCATATTTTGAATTCATCATTTTCACATTGATAGAAAGATCTGGTGGTTTGAACAGATGTTTCTTTTTTTTTTTTTCATTGCTAGTGTATTCTCTCGAATTGCCACCAGATGGCGGGAACGCACCATTATGCTGATTTTGGCCAAAATAGACGAATCTTCCTAAGTCACTTCCGGCTCAACAATCGACAACATCCGGTATTATTTTGACCCTAGTCACTAGCTTGGCTGGTCCGGATTGCTAAGCTAATGCTATATTTTTCATAACTAAGTCAAATTAACCTCAAATCAACCCCAAAACATCGCAAAATATCCATGTTTTTACAGCGACGCACATAGAGACGGCGCGCGTGCACGATAGCGCACGATCACGCGGATTTCGGCCGTTTTTTTGGTAAATTACATCCAACATTAGTGATAGCGAAAAAATATTAATTTTTGCTCCGTTGAACCCCAGATAACTGACATTGATTGACATTCCGTTAATTCCGTGAATGGGAGGTTTGTATTTTTAGAAATATTCCGTTTTTTCCGTTAATTGTAGCCCAGGGGTTAAATGACATCTTGATGTCATTACTAAGGGCCGATTCATACTCCTATTTTACCGCTGTTTCGGCGCTGTAGTGCCGAAATGATTTCGGCTCGTCAGAAATTTTCAGTAGCACCGAAGAGCCGACTTTAGGACGGTACCCGCCCCCCCGAACCTCAAATGACGTCAAATTGTAGGCTTTACAGCGCCGAACCGACTTTTATTCGGCTCTAAAATAGGAGTATGAATCGGCCCTAACCCAGTACGAAGTTCTGTCATGGTTCTCCTCCAGACTGTGGAACCATTGTGCGAACGCGTCTGTATGGAACATGATGGAACTCTTTTTATTGTATATTTCTTATCTATTGTATTGTTATTCTGTACTGTGATATGGATTCCCCTGAGTCTGCAATAAAGATTGAATTGAATTGATAAGAACCCCCTTTATCCAAACATTGCATATAATGAATGAATAAGCATGTCAAAGAGAACATATACAAATCTAGATATGTACATGATACACATAATACACATCAGATACAGTATGTATGTACAGTACATACATGAGGTTATGCATAATGTGTGATAAAGTGGTAACACACTGGTATAGGCAGTGGCGTGCACAGACATTTAGAGGGGCAGGTGCTCAAGCGAAAAAAAGGGCACCGCGTGCAGCGCATTTTTCGGGCGAGAATTAACCCATTTTGGTGCTTTATAGATATTGAAAAATAGCAGATCTACAAGCTCATAGCGCGCCACCGAGTGGCGCGCTACGAGCTTGTAGGTCTGCTATTTTTCTTTAATCGAAGAACCACTGACATAGTAACATAGCTTTAGATTGTGGGGGCCTAAATAATATAGTAGAAGCGTTTTTTTTTTTTTTTTTAAGAGCAAAATTGCCAAAAGGGCAGGGGGTGCTCTAGCACCCCCTAGTGTCTATCTGTGCACGCCACTGGGTATAGGTCCACATAGTGGAAGATATGTGCAACAATAGAAAAGAAAAGAAACACAGGGCAGAAACATAACGGGTAAACCAAAATCCACACATTCCCCAGTTAACAAAACATTAGCTTGTTTTCATTAGCCTACATTTGAATGCTCAAAATGACAAAAGCAAGCCTTGTGCATAAAGATTATAATAAGTTATTCAGTGAATGCATTCTCAAAGAGAACTACACACACCTTATTACCTTATACTGTAAGAAATGGACTACACACACCTTACCTTATACTGTAAGTAATGGCATGTTTGCAAAAAAAACAAAACAAGACACGCATACAGTATGTTACCACGGTTCTGGGCACTTATGTAAATTGTAAACACCTGCCTACAAGCTAATGAATTAACCTCCCGGCAGAAGTGCAGTGTGCCACATGCACGCCAGTCAAAACATTTTTTTTATTTTTATGCTGTATAGCGAGCCTAAAAACCAATTAAAAAAGTGAATAATTAGGACACTGCCTCTGTGTGACGGCCGGGGTTTTTAATTGTTGTTTGAAACTTTTTGGCAGGGCCTGGTAAAGAAAAAAAGAGTGAGTATATAAAAAGTGAAGTCTTGTCATTTTTAATGAGCTCCGCCGGCCTTTTGCATATACAGTATACCCGCCAGCCTTTCATAATTGGTTGGTTGACCTAAAACAGACACCTGTAGGGCATTATAGGGGGTCTTGGCAGTGGGTAGATAAGTGTCGCTGTTACGGCCGCAGGCCTTTAGGTATATGTCTTTGCGTGCGTGGTGCGCACAGTGCGCGCCACCTTTGCCTAACCCCTCCCTGTAGATCCGTCAGCGCAGCCATTGGTGGGGAGCATTACCGTCTCTCAGCTGTTGGTCGCCCGCTCCGCACCTCGCTCCTCCAACCGGCTTCTGCACCTGCGCCCACCTGCAGCCTTCAATCAGGGCCGCTGTCCATCAGTCACTCCAGAGTGGAGCAGACTAGAGGCAGCGCGCCCTCCGTGCAGCGACAGAATGCACAGAGTAATATTATGGAACCATCGCGTAGCAAGAGTTGCTTGATGAGTTTATTGTGTCACTTGTAGTATTCCTATGTTCTGAGCACCGGGCCACGGAAGCCTGCTTTTTGTACAGTTTGTTAGATTAGAGTAGAGTAGGCAATAGTAGGGCACTGTTGTCACTTTATTTTCGGTTGTTAGGTTAGTGTCTGAAACTCAAGAGGTTAGTTTTAGTATGCTTTTGATTATTTCCTTAGTTGCTCCGTGTGTCATTTATGTTTGCCCAATGAATAGTAATTCATATTGAATACTAATGTAAATACATATTGTTTTCCACTATTCGTATGCCACAGCAGTAATAAAGAACTTTGGCATTTCACCACCTTGCCTTCTTTAACCGTCCTAGACTCGGTGAGTCGTAACAGTCGCGGACTTCCTACTCGCACGGACATGGTCTGCAGCAGGGGGTCTGTGACCTGCAGCCTTCATATCTGACCCCTGCAGAAGGGAGCTATAACCCATTCTTGACCTGAGATCAGATTCTATAAATGTCTTCTATATATACATCCTGACAGTTTTCTGAAAAAGCTATGTTTATGTCAGTCGTTCTTCGATTTAAAAAAAAAATAGCAGACCTACAAGCTCGTAGCGCGCCACTCGGTGGCGCGCTACGAGCTTGTAGATCTGCTATTTTTCAAAAGCTAAAGCATGACATGATGCTATAACACCAAAAAGGGGTTCCCACGCAGAATGGGATAATGAATGCCCGTCGCTGGCTATACTCACACACAACGCTGAGCGGTGTGAGTGCAGAGCGTTTGCACCTGTGAAGGGCGGAGGAGGAGGTGCAAGTGTTGTCATTTCAAAATGACCTTGCTTTGCGCCGAGTGCATGCTTGCATGGGAGATGCGACCATACCGTTGGCACAGACTGCTCTTTGACTCTTTGTACATAGCTGTATCGTGGTGGCTGTCGGGCACGAAAAACTCCTTTCTCCATATTTTAGAAGGCTATAGGAACCGAAGCCATTACTCCGGTGGTATATACCCCTGCAGGGTCCCGACGTCTTGCATTATATTATTTCAGTCACGGCCCACTCTGCCACCTCACCCTCGCGTCCCCTGCGAGCGAGCAGGGCCGGATCTACCATATGGGCACTTTGGGCACGTGCCCAGGGGCCCTTGGGCACCAGGGGCCCCTAAAAATATATATATATATATATTTTTTTTATTTTATTTTAGTTCCACATATAATTTCCCTGCTAATCTGAATGAAATAAATGGTGTCTAAAAAGATTAGTGTTTTATTGTTGGTGAGAAGGGCAGCTGAAAAGTTTAATTGTGTCTAAAGCAGCAACAATGTGCTAGATTGGCTGTCACTATGGGGGGGGGGGGGGGGGGGGGGGGTAGGTGACCGGAAATAGGCCAATATAACGGCATAAAACTGCCCCAAAACGGCTACAAAACAGCAAAAATGTTGCGTGCGCGTGAAGGGGGGCCCTTCTAGCTTCAGTGCCCAGGGGCCCTCAGTGGTGTTAATCCGGCCCTGCGAGCGAGCACTTGACGGGAGATAAGTAAAAGTGAACGCTGCTGCCCGTATCGTCACCAGAACCAGAACCCCTGTCATCAGTCACATCACCCCCGTTTTACACCAACTCCACTGGCTCCCCATCAAATACCGCATCCACTTCAACTCCACTGGCTCCCCATCAAATACCGCATCCACTTCAACTCCACTGGCTCCCCATCAAATACCGCATCCACTTCAACTCCACTGGCTCCCCATCAAATACCGCATCCACTTCAACTCCACTGGCTCCCCATCAAATACCGCATCCACTTCAACTCCACTGGCTCCCCATCAAATACCGCATCCACTTCAACTCCACCGGCTCCCCATCAAATACCGCATCCACTTCAACTCCACCGGCTCCCCATCAAATACCGCATCCACTTCAACTCCACCGGCTCCCCATCAAATACCGCATCCACTTCAAGATCCTTCTCCACACATTCAAGGCCATTCATAACCTCGCACCCCCCCTCCCCCCCATACCTGTCTGACCTTGTCCACGTCAACATCCCCACCCGGTCTCTCAGGTCTGCGTCCTCCATCACCCTGAAAGTCCCTCCCCCCTGACATCAGAAACATGGGGCTGTATTTTGCGTGTCTT
>NC_139718.1:7247901-7259754 GCF_964188405.1 Protomyctophum parallelum | reverse complement strand
GCTCTGACTCCACACTTATCTCTCTCTCTCTCTGTACGGTTAACCCATTCTGAACGGGCACCCATTTTGGTGTTGGCATCATGTCGTGCTTTAGCTATTGAAAAATAGCAGATCTACAAGCTCATATCGCGCCACCGAGTGGCGCGATACGAGCTTGTAGGTCTGCTATTTTTTGAAAGAAATCGAAGAACGACTGACATTTTTTTTAGAATCTGATCTCAGGTCAGAATGGGTTAATCAGACCAGTGTGTGTCCTAGTGGAAACCTCGTACGAATCTGATCTCAGGTCAGAATGGGTCAATCAGACCAGTGTGTGTCCTAGTGGAAACCTCGTATGAATCTGATCTCGGGTCAGAATGGGTTAACCCATCAGCCACATGACAGATACCGTGTCTGTGGCTTGCATGCCTGTGATGACATTATATGGGCCGTGCACTCTGCAGTCTGTCTGTGTGCGTGTGTGCGTGCGTGCGTGTGTCACGGTGTGCATGCGTGTGTATACACTCGCGTGTACAAGTATAGCCCGGTATAGAATTTGTTTGGTGGAGGAGGAGAAATGGTGGTTTTTATGGTTAAAACAAATATGTTTAGTATATATACCCGTTTTGGAATATGAGGTTTCCACCCGACAGAGAGGATATTATGCGTCACGCCATGCAGGGACCCAAAGTGTGATGCCATTTTGATGTCCACACTGTATAACATCCTAATGTAACTTTGAGAGTGTGGAGCCAAATGGAGCGTGGAAGCTCCCCCGTAATAACCGGCAGGTGTTACATTAATGCTCAAGTGGGCAATGCAGAAAAACGCCCCCACACCGATTTACCACAATAACGCTGTAGTGGTTGGAAGGCTTAAGCTCCTTTTAAGAAACAAATGGACCAGTTAATGATCCGGTTAAAAACACAGTTAAAAGGAAAACAAAACTAGGGCACAGCTTGCAGCAGCAGAAGACAGAGGTCAGAGGTCAGCCATATATATGCCTGCCTAAACAGGTGGGTTTTGAGGTGAGTTTGGAATATGCTGATAGAGTCCGGGGGCTGTATTTTGCGTGTCTTAAGTACCAGGTCTTATTCCCTAACTTGAGTAAACTAAAGACCTGGAAGGCGTGATCAATGCCATTTGGCTATTCTGAGTGGCCAAAGAGCATTGATCACGCCTCCAGGTCTTTAGTTTACTCAAGTTAGGGAATAACACCTGGTACTTAAGACACGCAAAATACAGCCCCATGTTTCTGATGTCAGGGGGGAGGGACTTTCAGGGTGATGGAGGACGCAGACCTGAGAGACCGGGTGGGGGATGTTGACGTGGACAAGGTCAGACAGGTATGGAGAGTGGGGTGCGAGGTTATGATTGGCCTTGAATGTGTGGAGGAGGATCTTGAAGTGGATGCGGTATTTGATGGGGAGCCGGTGGAGTTGGTGTAAAACGGGGGTGATGTGACTGATGACAGGGGTCCTGGTTCTGGTGACGATACGGGCAGCAGCGTTCACTTTTACTTATCTCCCGTCAAGTGCTCGCTCGCAGGGCCGGATTAACACCACTGAGGGCCCCTGGGCACTGAAGCTAGAAGGGCCCCCCTTCACGCGCACGCAACATTTTTGCTGTTTTGTAGCCGTTTTGGGGCAGTTTTATGCCATTATATTGGCCTATTTCCGGTCACCTACCCCCCCCCCCCCCCCCATAGTGACAGCCAATCTAGCACATTGTTGCTGCTTTAGACACAATTAAACTTTTCAGCTGCCCTTCTCACCAACAATAAAACACTAATCTTTTTAGACACCATTTATTTCATTCAGATTAGCAGGGAAATTATATGTGGAACTAAAATAAAATAAAAAAAATATATATATATATATATTTTTAGGGGCCCCTGGTGCCCAAGGGCCCCTGGGCACGTGCCCAAAGTGCCCATATGGTAGATCCGGCCCTGCTCGCTCGCAGGGGACGCGAGGGTGAGGTGGCAGAGTGGGCCGTGACTGAAATAATATAATGCAAGACGTCGGGACCCTGCAGGGGTATATACCACCGGAGTAATGGCTTCGGTTCCTATAGCCTTCTAAAATATGGAGAAAGGAGTTTTTCGTGCCGACAGCCACCACGATACAGCTATGTACAAAGAGTCAAAGAGCATTCTGTGCCAACGGTATGGTCGCATCTCCCATGCAAGCATGCACTCGGCGCAAAGCAAGGTCATTTTGAAATGACAACACTTGCACCTCCTCCTCCGCCCTTCACAGGTGCAAACGCTCTGCACTCACACCGCTCAGCTTTGTGTGTGAGTATAGCCAGCGACGGGCATTCATTATCCCATTCTGCGCGGGAACCCCTTTTTGGTGTTATAGCATCATGTCATGCTTTAGCTTTTGAAAAATAGCAGATCTACAAGCTCGTAGCGCGCCACCGAGTGGCGCGCTACGAGCTTGTAGGTCTGCTATTTTTTTGAAAAATCGAAGAACCACTGATATAGAAACATAGCTTTTTCAGAAAACTGTCAGGATGTATATATAGAAGACATTTATAGAATCTGATCTCAGGTCAAGAATGGGTTATAGCTCCCTTCTGCAGGGGTCAGATATGAAGGCTGCAGGTCACAGACCCCCTGCTGCAGACCATGTCCGTGCGAGTAGGAAGTCCGCGACACTTATCCACCCACTGCCAAGACCCCCCTATAATGCCCTACAGGTGTCTGTTTTAGGTCAACCAACCAATTAGGAAAGGCTGGCGGGTATACTGTATATGCAAAAGGCCGGCGGAGCTCATTAAAAATGACAAGACTTCACTTTTTATATACTCACTCTTTTTTTCTTTACCAGGCCCTGCCAAAAAGTTTCAAACAACAATTAAAAACCCCGGCCGTCACACAGAGGCAGTGTCCTAATTATTCACTTTTTTAATTGGTTTTTAGGCTCGCTATACAGCATAAAAAAAAAAAAATGTTTTGACTGGCGTGCATGTGGCACACTGCACTTCTGCCGGGAGGTTAATTCATTAGCTTGTAGGCAGGTGTTTACAATTTACATAAGTGCCCAGAACCGTGGTAACATACTGTATGCGTGTCTTGTTTTGTTTTTTTTGCAAATATGCCATTACTTACAGTATAAGGTAAGGTGTGTGTAGTCCATTTCTTACAGTATAAGGTAATAAGGTGTGTGTAGTTCTCTTTGAGAATGCATTCACTGAATAACTTATTATAATCTTTATGCACAAGGCTTGCTTTTGTCATTTTGAGCATTCAAATGTAGGCTAATGAAAACAAGCTAATGTTTTGTTAACTGGGGAATGTGTGGATTTTGGTTTACCCGTTATGTTTCTGCCCTGTGTTTCTTTTCTTTTCTATTGTTGCACATATCTTCACTATGTGGACCTATACCCAGTGGCGTGCACAGATAGACACTAGGGGGTGCTAGAGCACCCCCTGCCCTTTTGGCAATTTTGCTCTTAAAAAAAAAAAAAAAAAGTAGTGTGGACCATGTGGTGACATTGATCAAATCTTGATAAAAAAACGCTTCTACTATATTATTTAGGCCCCACAATCTAAAGCTATGTTTCTATGTCAGTGGTTCTTCGATTAAAGAAAAATAGCAGACCTACAAGCTCGTAGCGCGCCACTCGGTGGCGCGCTATGAGCTTGTAGATCTGCTATTTTTCAATAGCTATAAAGCACCAAAATGGGTTAATTCCCGCCCGAAAAATGCGCTGCACGCGGTGCCCTTTTTTTCACTTGAGCACCTGCCCCTCTAAATGTCTGTGCACGCCACTGCCTATACCAGTGTGTTACCACTTTATCACACATTATGCATAACCTCATGTATGTACTGTACATACATACTGTATCTGATGTGTATTATGTGTATCATGTACATATCTAGATTTGTATATGTTCTCTTTGACATGCTTATTCATTCATTATATGCAATGTTTGGATAAGGGGGTTCTTATCAATTCAATTCAATCTTTATTGCAGACTCAGGGGAATCCATATCACAGTACAGAATAACAATACAATAGATAAGAAATATTTCGCTATCACTAATGTTGGATGTAATTTACCAAAAAACGGCCGAAATCCGCGTGATCGTGCGCTATCGTGCACGCGCGCCGTCTCTATGTGCGTCGCTGTAAAAACATGGATATTTTGCGATGTTTTGGGGTTGATTTGAGGTTAATTTGACTTAGTTATGAAAAATATAGCATTAGCTTAGCAATCCGGACCAGCCAAGCTAGTGACTAGGGTCAAAATAATACCGGAAGTTGTCGATTGTTGAGCGGAAGTGACTTAGGAAGATTCGTCTATTTTGGCCAAAATCAGCATAATGGTGCGTTCCCGCCATCTGGTGGCAATTCGAGAGAATACACTAGCAATGAAAAAAGAAAAAAAAACATCTGTTCAAACCACCAGATCTTTCTATCAATGTGAAAATGATGAATTAAAAATATGCCAATTTGTTACCCAAACAAAAAAATTGGGATTGGTAGTCCAAGGGTTAAAGGACAACTTTAGTTTTTTTCAACCAAGGTTCATGTTTTAGGTTGTTATTAGAGAAAGTAAAAGGTGAGTGTTAATTTTTCTTCATTTGCTGCTTTCTTTCGTTTTAGGGTTTTTACGTTTTTTGACAGGGGGGCGGGGGCATTCGAGCATGGGGCTGAATATGTATTTCTTTACAAAATATTATGGCGATTTATTTTTTTATTATTTACTATAGTCCTAATATACCCCAGGAAATTACATCTGGCCACGGAAGATCACAGGATTTACTGAATGTGAAGGTCAGCCTACTGGGGGAAGGCTTATACTGTGTGTATAGGCTCAATATGTCAGTTTGACACATTCAGTAGATCTCGTGATCTTTTCTGGCCAGATGTAATTTCTTGGGTTTAGTAGGACTAGAGTAAATAAATAAATAAATAATCGCTATGACATTTTGCAAAAAAATACATATTTAGCCCCATGCTCGAATGCCCCCGCCCCCCCCCCTGTCATAAACGGCCAAAATCCCTAAAACGAAAGAAACCAGCAAATGAAGAAAAAAATTACACTCATCTTTTACTTTCTCTAATAACAACCTAAAACATGAACCTTGGTTGAAAAAAACTAAAGTTGTCCTTTAATGACTCATCATTATCCACTTATCATGACATTATATGACTTATCATTCTCCACTTCATTCTCTTTACACCGTGTGGACATTATCAATTGGCTAAATCAATGTTTCAGAGCCGTGCAAATAATTGACTTGAAAATATAGTGTTATAAAGAATGCTTCACGTACGTAGGCTACTTAGTTTGAAAGCCTGCGCCGATGCACTTCGATGCATTTTATTCCATGACAAAAATAATGCATTTTAGAGAGAAGCCTGGAGAATAGACTTTGGCCAACACAAAACAGGCTTCGTTTCAGTGATCAGCGTAGTTTAGTTTTGTTTAACCCATTCTGACCTGAGATCAGATTCATACGAGGTTTTCCACTGGACACACACTGGTCTGATGAACCCATTCTCAGATCAGATTTAAAAAATGTCAGTCGTTCTTCGATTTTTCAAAAATAGCAGACCTACAAGCTCATTTTTCAACCAAGGTTCATGTTTTAGGTTGTTATTAGAGAAACTAAAAGATGAGTGTTAATCTTTTTTCATTTGCTGCTTTCTTTCGTTTTAGGGAATTTAGCTGTTTTTGACAGGGGGGGCGGGGGCATTCGAGCATGGGTCTAAATATGTATTTTTTAACACAATTTTATGGTGATTTCTTTTTTTATGGTTTACTATAGTCCTAATAAACCCCAGGAAATTACATCTGGCCACAGAAGATCACAGGATCTACTGAATGTGAAGGTAGCCTACTGGGGGAAGGCTTATACTGTGTGTATAGGCTCAATATGTCAGTTTGTCACATTCAGTAGATCCTGTGATCTTTTGTGGCCAGATGTAATTTCCTGGCGTTTATTAGGACTATAATAAACCATAAAAAAATAAATCACCATAAAATTGTGTTAAAAAATACATATTTAGCCCCATGCTCGAATGCCCCCGCACCCCTGTCAAAAACTGCTAAAATCCCCAAAACGAAAGAAAGCAGCAAATGAAAGAAAATGAACACTCACCTTTTAGTTTCACTAATAACAACTTAAAACATGAACCTTGGTTGAAAAAAAGTAAAGTTGTCCTTTAATTTTGGTATGTTGAACTATACTAATGTAATGTTATTGTAAGAGGATTTATATGAATTGATTACACTGTGAAGACTGATTATTTTTCAGTCTGGGGGATAGTCAGACCTTTAGTGAGGTGACACGAGTTCTGAGGTGCACGTTGTGTGGTGTCGCGTCCCTCCATTTCCATGTACACAACACCACACAGCGCACGTGGTGTGTGTGCGTGCGCGCGTGGTGTGTGTGCGTGCGCGCAAGTGTGCGACATGCGTGCGTGCGACGCTGTGCGTGTGTGTATTCAAGCATAAGCTTTACGATGGTGTCACATAAAAAAAGAAGATCATGAGATTCAGTCGCCGGCCTCGTCATTAAGACATGTTGTTATGTTTTTACAAGGATGTCCCACCTTCACAGACGGACTCTTTAAAACATGGCACAAAACTAACACGAGACGAGGGCCAAATCAATGGGACGCGAGGGCGTTAAAATCCACTCAGTCTGGAGATAGATCGCTATCCTTTGCTTTCTGCACGCTCGATTTCGAGTTTGAAATGACCTCCAGAAAGTAAAGATTGGAGTTAAAAACGTTTATATATATCGAAACGAATATATATTGAAAGATTTGTACCCCACATGTTCACGATTTTTCCAAAAAAGAAATAGCAGATCTACAAGCTTGTACAGTAGATCTGCTATTTTTCAATAGCTAAAGTATAACATAATGATTATAACACCAAAAGGGGTTCCTGTACAGAATGAGTTAATCCATTCTGAACGGGAACCCATTTTGGTGTTAGCATCATGTTATGCTTTAGCTATTGAAAAATAGCAGATCTACAAGCTCATAGCGCGCCACCGAGTGGCGCGCTACGAGCTTGTAGGTCTGCTATTTTTGAAAAATCGAAGAACGACTGACATTTTTTTAAATCTGATCTCAGGTCAGAATGGGTTAATCAGACCAGTGTGTGTCCAGTGGAAACCTTCGTATGAATCTGATCTCAGGTCAGAATGAGTTAATCGACATGAACTGAATCAGATTTTGGTCCTCTTTGCAGGTCTCACGCTGAAAAGTCTCACGAGATCCATGAAGGTCAAATCCTCTCGACGCCACCGTCTGCATCCTTCCAGAGCCCGGGCCCACCGTCTGCATCCTTCCAGAGCCCGGGCCCACCGTCTGCATCCTTCCAGAGCCCGGGCCCACCGTCTGCATCCTTCCAGAGCCCGGGCCCACCGTCTGCATCCTTCCAGAACCCGGGCCCACCGTCTGCATCCTTCCAGAGCCCGGGCCCACCGTCTGCATCCTTCCAGAACCCGGGCCCACCGTCTGCATCCTTCCAGAGCCCGGGCCCACCGTCTGCATCCTTCCAGAGCCCGGGCCGCGTTCTTTCATCAGGAAAACGCTCTCCGTTAACCCATTTTGACCCCGAGATCAGATTCTAAAAATGTCAGTCGTTCTTCGATTTTTCAAAAATAGCAGACCTACAAGCTCGTAGCGCGCCACTCGGTGGCATGCTATGAGCTTGTAGATCTGCTATTTTTCAATAGCTAAATCATAGCATAATGCTATAACACCAAAATGGGTTCCCGCGCAAAATGGTTTAAAAATCTGCCTAATGATGATGTCACTGGAAGACGGATTCTAAACTGCCCACAGCCCTCCTATGAGACACAGACTGAGTAGAAAGAAATTGTGCCATTTTATCATGATTATTAGTGAGGACCTATTATATGAAGATAGTGAAAAGTGGTGAAGTGGTCCTTTAAGAATCTCATTATGCCCGAGCAGGGCGGGGGGGGGGGGGGGGGGGGGGGTGGGAAAGCGGACTGCTTCATTTGTGACGCCGATCCAATCAATCAATGTGAATCAGACTGCATGTCGTCGTCGCCGTCGGGGGAAGAATTAAACCTCTCAACTCCACCACGCTCGTATAGCCGTGTGTGGTTATTTTCTCTTTTCCGACGGCCCTTATACTCACGCCATGGCGCTTATACACAGCGCCAACACCAAAGCATCAAAAGCATGGCAGATCCATGAAGCTCAAAATCGTCACGTTTGTCGAGTTGTCGTCGATTGATCTGCCAGTGCCTGCCTATACTTCTGATGCTTTTGGAATTTGAATCCCCGTAAACCAAAAGGGGAACCCATTTTGGTGTCAGCATCATGTTATGCTTTAGCTATTGAAAAATAGCTGACCTACAAGCTCGTAGCGCGCCACCGAGTGGCGCGCTACGAGCTTGTAGGTCTGCTATTTTTTTTAAATCGAAGAACGACTGACATTTTTTTTTAGAATCTGATCTCAGGTCAGAATGGGTTAATCAGACCAGTGTGTGTCCCAGTGGAAACCTCGAATGAATCTGATCTCAGGTCAGAATGGGTTCATCAGACCAGTAGTGTGTGTCCAGTGGAAACCTCGTAAGAATCTGATCTCAGGTCAGAATGAATCCCCGTAAACCGTTTGGGACATGCAGGTTTCCAACCCCGACAGAGACGATGTTGATGTTCCAGCAGTGCAGGCTATAAGCAGCCCCTTCGCCGTCCTCGTTGACATTCAGCGGAACAAATTCAATGACCGCGGCATCTCAATATGCTAACAAGTCCACATGTTTAACCCATTCTGACCCGAGATCAGATTCATACGAGGTTTCCACTGGACACACATTGGTCTGATTGACCCATTCTGACCTGAGATCAGATTCTAAAAAATGTCAGTCGTTCTTCGATTTTTCAAAAATAGCAGACCTACAAGCTCGTATCGCGCCACTCGGTGGCGCGATATGAGCTTGTAGATCTGCTATTTTTCAATAGCTAAAGCATAACATGATGCCGACACCAAAATGGGTGCCCGGTCAGAATGGGTTAAAATCACACCCGCCCGCCCACACACACACACACACACACACACGCACACACGCACGCACGCACGCACACGCAGACCTTGGATAATGATCCATGCAGGATTATAAGGAGACCACAGCGGAAGATCATTATTATTATTACTCGGTTCTTCTCTATTACGCTGCAGGCCCAACGGACCAGATAGACCCCATGACCCAGTACAGTACAGTACAGTACAGTACAGTACAGTACAGTTACATTACGAGTACAGTATGAGTACATATAGTGCAGTACAACTATACAGTACAGTATAAGTGCAGTACAGTACACCAATATACAACACAAGTACAGTACAGTATGAGTACAGTACAGCACCACTCAGTTCAGACGGGTCAGATTTCTCTTCTATGTGGACGACCAGTCAGTGTCCTAAAAAGACAATAGCTTTGACCGTCACTGGAGGGCGCTGTTTCCTGCCTTTCCCCTCTCTGGTGAAAAGTGCTGCTTAATGTGTCTCTGCATACTTAACCCATTCTGACCTGAGATCAGATTCATACGAGGTTTCCACCCCGGACACACACTGGTCTGATGAACCCATTCTGACCTGAGATCAGATTCATACGAGGTTTCCACTGGACACACACTGGTCTGATGAACCCATTCTGACCTGAGATCAGATTGTAAAAATGTCAGTCGCTCTTCGATAAAAATAAAGAAATAGCAGACCTACAAGCTCGTAGCGCGCCACTCGGTGGCGCGCTATGAGCTTGTAGGTCTGCTATTTTAAATAGCTAAAGCACGACATGATGCAAACACCAAAATGGGTTCCCGTTCAGAATGGATTAATGTGCAGGATATTGTGCACAAGTGCGCGTGTACGCGTGCGACAGAGAGAGAGAGAGAGAGAGAGAGAGAGAGAGAGAGAGAGAGAGTGGAGAGGGGGGTGTGGTGGGGGAGTGTTTGGCGGCCATCTCTCCACCAGCTGCTGGCCCATAGCTAATTGCTCCCATCCTGAAACCAGAGTCTCCTCCTGGAGCGATGGAGCTTTCTTCTCCCCATGAGGCAAAGTACCGCCGACCGGCGGAAATCAATGTACAATTCACACCCCTGGAAAATGCATAATGTATTGGATGCACAGAGAGAGAGAGAGAGAGAGAGAGAGAGAGAGAGAGAGAGAGAGAGAGGTGTACGTGTGTGGGAAATATGCGAACGTGCGGGCAGGGAAAGGGGGGGGTGTTAATTTGGCCCACAGGTACATCAGTGGGAGCTGGCCCTTTGCATTAGCGTGCTCCGGTCCATGACGCCTCTATAACTGCCTCTCATTTTTTGCCCACTCGAGACCAAAGCTTACACATGCAGTCAGAGACTAACGCGGCTATAATTACAAGCAATAACGAAAACAAATGGCTGATAAATAATGTGACCGGGGGGGGTCCGTATACGCGTTTTATCCGACCCGCTATAATAGTCCCGACATGCGGAAAGAGGAAAACGTTCGGATTAAGGTTTTGGCGAACATGCGTCAACCCATTTTTGGGGCCGGAACCCCTTTTGGTGTTAGCATTATGTTATGCTTTAGCTATTGAAAAATAGCAGATCTACAAGCTCGTAGCGCGCCACCGAGTGGCGCGCTATGAGCTTGTAGGTCTGCTATTTTTTGAAAAATCGAAGAACGACTGACATAGAAACATATAGCTTTTTCAGAAAACTGTCAGGATGTATATAAGACATTTGTAGAATCTGATCTCAGGTCAGAAGGGGTTAAGGTTTGGCGAACATGAGCTGCTCCGTGCCTGCGGTTATATAGTTAGGTTAGGGTTTGAGGTAGGCTGTCGTTGTCGGGGCCAATGACTGGTCGGAACATTGCACTGCACCCCTGGAGTTGTCATCTTCTCCCCCGTGTCCCCTATACAAAGAAAACATGCAGTGATCCTGATGGAGGGGAAAGAACCTGGTTGTCCCCTATACAAAGAAAACATGCAGTGATCCTGATGGAGGGGAAAGAACCTGGTCGGAATAACGTGTTCCTTTCCACGTGCTATACGTCCTACCGGGGGAAACTGAAGCGCAGTGGCGTGCACAGACATTTAGAGGGGCAGGTGCTCAAGTGGAAAAAAAGGGCACCTTGTGCAGCGCATTTTGGGGCGGGAACCCATTTTGGTGCTTTAGCTATTGAAAAATAGCAGACCTACAAGCTCATAGCGCGCCACCGAGTGGCGCGCTACGAGCTTGTAGGTCTGCTATTTATTTATTTTTATCGAAGAACCACTGACATAGAAACATAGCTTTAGATTGTGGGGGGCCTAAATAATATAGTAGAAGCGTTTTTTATCAAGATTTGATCAATGTCACCGCATGGTCCACACACTACAAATTAAGAAAGAAAATAAAAATTTCATTTTTTTTTTTTAGCAAAATTGCTAAAAGGGCAGGGGTGCTCTAGCACCCCCTAGTGTCTATCTGTGCACGCCACTGCTGAAGCGGCCTGCTTACTCCTGCTTACTCCTCATGATAATGACTTGTGCCTCATATGCATGGGCTCCGCAAGAGAACGTGGGCATGCCTTCACAACGGGCATATCGGGCCTATAGTTATTTCAATTGACCTATCCCAAGCCCCTCCCCAAACTGCTATGGTCCAATCACAGCTAAGCATAACATAGGTTAGACCAGGGGTCTGCGACCTTTTGGAAACAAAGTGTCATGTTTGTATTTTCTAAAAGGCAGTGTGCCATGTCAATAAATTGTCAACATTCATTTTAATGACACCACATAGAAAATTCCAACATATTTTGATTGTGCACAAATATAACCTTTCCCCTTTCTTTTATAAATGTCTCACATTGTAATTTATAATGATCATTAGATT
>NC_139718.1:7235401-7242901 GCF_964188405.1 Protomyctophum parallelum | reverse complement strand
AATTACTTTATTTGTATAGCACCTTTCATGACATGAAATGCAGCTCAAAGTGCTTTACAGAACAATGGAGAAAAAAAGAAAAGCAAGGCAACGACATTAAAAAAAACAAGCAGTAATGCAATACGGTGAGGACATGAATAACAAAAAAATAAAAAATAAATGATCAATTAAAAGCAATGTTGTAGAAGTGGGTCTTGAGCTGAGCTTTAAAAATGTCTACAGAGGCTGCCTGACGAAGGTACAGAGGGAGCTTGTTCCATGCCGACGGCCCGTAGAAGCAAAAAGCTGCTTCCCTGTATTTTTTAGTTGCCATTTTTTTAGGCAAAGCGAGCAGGCCGGCGGTGGAAGACCTTAGGGGGGCGGTTTGGGACATATTTAGGCAGGCAGTCATGTAGGTAGGAAGGTGCGAGACCATTGAGGGCTTTATAGACAAGTAAAATAATTTTAAAATCAATCCTAAAAACAACCGGAAGCCAGTGCAGTGATGCCAAAACTGGAGTAATATGTTCTCTCATCTTAGTTCTAGTTAAAACATGGTCAACAACGTATTGTAATACAGGTGCCATGTTGCCTCATATAGTCAGTAATGCCGCTCTGGCTGTTGTTACAGCGTACTGTACGTGATTACTAATTAAAAGTAAAAAGTTCCATCATGTGTCTCCACACAGTAACCACAAAGGAAACAAGCAAAGTCCATTTGGCGTTTTTTTTTTTTATTGTCATTTTCTGTCATTTTCTTAAACTGCCAATAAAGTATTCTATCTATCTATCATCATGTCTCCACAGTAAGTGGAGTAAACTATGTACTATGTACCAACTGTGCCACCGTGCCCCTGTGAGCTTGTCATTCTGCAAATTTTTGCAATTGTTTACAGATTTTTGCCTGCGGGTTGTACATTAAGCAAGGACACATAATGTTAACACAAGCTTGTGACTAAATATTATACCTGGATGCACTGCATGGACCACAGGTTCATTCTTCCATACCTGGATGCACTGCATGGACCACAGGTTCATTCTTCCATACCTGGATGCACTGCATGGACCACAGGTTCGTTCTTCCATACCTGGATGCACTGCATGGACCACAGGTTCATTCTTCCATACCTGGATGCACTGCATGGACCACAGGTTCATTCTTCCATACCTGGATGCACTGCATGGACCACAGGTTCGTTCTTCCATACCTGGATGCACTGCATGGACCACAGGTTCGTTCTTCCATACCTGGATGCACTGCATGGACCACAGGTTTGTTCTTCCATACCTGGATGCACTGCATGGACCACAGGTTCATTCTTCCATACCTGGATGCACTGCATGGACCACAGGTTCATTCTTCCATACCTGGATGCACTGCATGGACCACAGGTTCATTCTTCACTGCATGGACCACAGGTTCATTCTTCACTGCATGGACCACAGGTTCATTCTTCACTGCATGGACCACAGGTTCATTCTTCCATATCTGGATGCACTGCATGGACCACAGGTTCATTCTTCCATACCTGGATGCACTGCATGGACCACAGGTTCATTCTTCCATACCTGGATGCACTGCATGGACCACAGGTTCATTCTTCACTGCATGGACCACAGGTTCATTCTTCACTGCATGGACCACAGGTTCATTCTTCACTGCATGGACCACAGGTTCATTCTTTTATACCTGGATGCACTGCATGGACCACAGGTTCGTTCTTCCATACCTGGATGCACTGCATGGACCACAGGTTCATTCTTCCATACCTGGATGCACTGCATGGACCACAGGTTCATTCTTCCATACCTGGATGCACTGCATGGACCACAGGTTCATTCTTCCATACCTGGATGCACTGCATGGACCACAGGTTAATTCTTCCATACCTGGATGCACTGCATGGACCACAGGTTAATTCTTCCATACCTGGATGCACTGCATGGACCACAGGTTCATTCTTCCATACCTGGATGCACTGCATGGACCACAGGTTCGTTCTTCCATACCTGGATGCACTGCATGGACCACAGGTTCGTTCTTCCATACCTGGATGCACTGCATGGACCACAGGTTCGTTCTTCCATACCTGGATGCACTGCATGGACCACAGGTTCGTTCTTCCATACCTGGATGCACTGCATGGACCACAGGTTCGTTCTTCCATACCTGGATGCACTGCATGGACCACAGGTTCATTCTTCCATACCTGGATGCACTGCATGGACCACAGGTTCATTCTTCCATACCTGGATGCACTGCATGGACCACAGGTTCATTCTTCCATACCTGGATGCACTGCATGGACCACAGGTTCATTCTTCCATACCTGGATGCACTGCATGGACCACAGGTTCGTTCTTCCATACCTGGATGCACTGCATGGACCACAGGTTCATTCTTCCATACCTGGATGCACTGCATGGACCACAGGTTCATTCTTCCATACCTGGATGCACTGCATGGACCACAGGTTCATTCTTCCATACCTGGATGCACTGCATGGACCACAGGTTCATTCTTCCATACCTGGATGCACTGCATGGACCATAGGTTCATTCTTCCATACCTGGATGCACTGCATGGACCACAGGTTCATTCTTCCATACCTGGATGCACTGCATGGATCACAGGTTCATTCTTCCATACCTGGATGCACTGCATGGACCACAGGTTCATTCTTCCATACCTGGATGCACTGCATGGACCACAGGTTCGTTCTTCCATACCTGGATGCACTGCATGGACCACAGGTTCGTTCTTCCATACCTGGATGCACTGCATGGACCACAGGTTCGTTCTTCCATACCTGGATGCACTGCATGGACCACAGGTTCATTCTTCCATACCTGGATGCACTGCATGGACCACAGGTTCGTTCTTCCATACCTGGATGCACTGCATGGGCCACAGGTTCATTCTTCCATACCTGGATGCACTGCATGGACCACAGGTTCGTTCTTCCATACCTGGATGCACTGCATGGACCACAGGTTCATTCTTCCATACCTGGATGCACTGCATGGACCACAGGTTCATTCTTCCATACCTGGATGCACTGCATGGACCACAGGTTCATTCTTCCATACCTGGATGCACTGCATGGACCACAGGTTCGTTCTTCCATACCTGGATGCACTGCATGGACCACAGGTTCATTCTTCCATACCTGGATGCACTGCATGGACCACAGGTTCATTCTTCCATACCTGGATGCACTGCATGGACCACAGGTTCATTCTTCCATACCTGGATGCACTGCATGGACCACAGGTTCATTCTTCCATACCTGGATGCACTGCATGGACCACAGGTTCATTCTTCCATACCTGGATGCACTGCATGGACCACAGGTTCATTCTTCCATACCTGGATGCACTGCATGGACCACAGGTTCGTTCTTCCATACCTGGATGCACTGCATGGACCACAGGTTCATTCTTCCATACCTGGATGCACTGCATGGACCACAGGTTCATTCTTCCATACCTGGATGCACTGCATGGACCACAGGTTCGTTCTTCCATACCTGGATGCACTGCATGGACCACAGGTTCGTTCTTCCATACCTGGATGCACTGCATGGACCACAGGTTCGTTCTTCCATCTCCCGAAAAGCAACACGTTTGGACATACGAGGAGTTTCCTCCCGACAGTGACGATATGCCATTTGCCGTCGTCATGCGGTACTAATGATTGAAGACCGGGCGGTCACTGACCACATTTACGACGGACGATGTATAACGTCACCCGGCGGGGATATTAGACCATTCTGACCTGAGATCAGATTCTATAAATGTCTTCTACATCCTGACAGTTTTCTGAAAAAGCCATGTTTCTATAATTATGTCTATGTCAGTCGATTTTTCAAAAATAGCAGACCTACAAGCTCGTAGCGCGCCACTCGGTGGCGCGCTATGAGCTTGTAGATCTGCTATTTTTCAATAGCTAAAGCATAGCATAAGTCTAACACCAAAAAGGGTTTCCACCCAAAATGGATTAGACTATGAAAATCGTCGAGAATTTGCGAGACGCTGATTAGGGACAAACTCCCCTCGCAAAGGAATAAATTCATGTCTCATTAAAGTCCATCTTTTAAAGGGCAGTGCAACGCAGCTTAGCATTTTATGGACGCGGATGCTGCCACATAATAGGCCGTATATTTCAGAGGAGAGACATTTTCGTTGAAGTCCTCGAGCAATTCGAGCAATTATGACCATGATAAAATGCCGCTTTATGAGTGTCCATAATGCCAATGATTGTCTTAGTTTTGTCATTATAGCGACTATATAGCAGCAGGGTCAGAGGAAAGCACGGAGGCATTGTGCTTCCTTCTGAGGAGGACAAGACGAGAGGAGTTCCATTTCTTTGTGTGAAAGCCATCCGATCCGAATGACACTGCTTTGGAAAAGACGTCCTACCTTCAAAGTTGAAGGGTGTGGTGGTGTCGAATACAAGAAGACTCACCCCGTTTCTGTTTTTTTCCTCCCAGAATTTCCCCCAGTGAGGGGTGGAAGAGGCTGGACGGCAGACGGCTGGACTTTGAATTTCTCTAACTGTAAACTTTCATGACAGCATTATAAATATTGATATAATTTATGAAAAGCTATTACAGTGAAGTCTGTTCACAGAAGTTGTTGTAGGATATGGGGGGGATTATCTGATCTGACGAGGTACCATTTGAGGGGGCAAAACCTTACATAATAAATAATACTAAATTGTTTATAGGGTCAATATAAGTAATATAATATAGCCTTTCCACTGGAGTATCTTTTTATATTCTTCCAAAAAGAATACAAACAGCCAATAGCATATTACAAAGTTACCCCCCTCACTGGGGAAAATTCCGGGAGGAAAAACGGGCACGCACCGGGGTGAGTCTTCTTGTTACCGTGTTGTCATGCAGGGCGGAGTTGGAGACACATCCATTTTGCGACGGTATGTGAGCACTGCAGTGGTGAACAGTAAAGAAGCATATATTTAGGTATATGAGGTATATTACGGTATATGAGCACTGCAGTGGTGAACAGTAAAGAAGCATATATTTAGGTATATGAGGTATATTACGGTATATGAGCACTGCAGTGGTGAACAGTAAAGAAGCATATCTTTAGGTATATGAGGTATATTACGGTATATGAGCACTGCAGTGGTGAACAGTAAAGAAGCATATATTTAGGTATATGAGGTATATTACGGTATATGAGCACTGCAGTGGTGAACAGTAAAGAAGCATATATTTAGGTATATGAGGTATATTACGGTATATGCGCACTGCAGTGGTGAACAGTAAAGAAGCATATATTTAGGTATATGAGGTATATTACGGTATATGCGCACTGCAGTGGTGAACAGTAAAGAAGCATATATTTAGGTATATGAGGTATATTACGGTATATGAGCACTGCAGTGGTGAACAGTAAAGAAGCATATATTTAGGTATATGAGGTATATTACGGTATATGCGCACTGCAGTGGTGAACAGTAAAGAAGCATATATTTAGGTATATGAGGTATATTACGGTATATGAGCACTGCAGTGGTGAACAGTAAAGAAGCATATATTTAGGTATATGAGGTATATTACGGTATGTGAGCACTGCAGTGGTGAACAGTAAAGAAGCATATATTTAGGTATATGAGGTATATTACGGTATGTGAGCACTGCAGTGGTGAACAGTAAAGAAGCATATATTTAGGTATATGAGGTATATTACGGTATATGAGCACTGCAGTGGTGAACAGTAAAGAAGCATATATTTAGGTATATGAGGTATATTACGGTATATGAGCACTGCAGTGGTGAACAGTAAAGAAGCATATATTTAGGTATATGAGGTATATTACGGTATATGCGCACTGCAGTGGTGAACAGTAAAGAAGCATATATTTAGGTATATGAGGTATATTACGGTATGTGAGCACTGCAGTGGTGAACAGTAAAGAAGCATATATTTAGGTATATGAGGTATATTACGGTATATGAGCACTGCAGTGGTGAACAGTAAAGAAGCATATATTTAGGTATATGAGGTATATTACGGTATATGCGCACTGCAGTGGTGAACAGTAAAGAAGCATATATTTAGGTATATGAGGTATATTACGGTATATGCGCACTGCAGTGGTGAACAGTAAAGAAGCATATATTTAGGTATATGAGGTATATTACGGTATGTGAGCACTGCAGTGGTGAACAGTAAAGAAGCATATATTTAGGTATATGAGGTATATTACGGTATATGAGCACTGCAGTGGTGAACAGTAAAGAAGCATATATTTAGGTATATGAGGTATATTACGGTATATGAGCACTGCAGTGGTGAACAGTAAAGAAGCATATATTTAGGTATATGAGGTATATTACGGTATATGAGCACTGCAGTGGTGAACAGTAAAGAAGCATATATTTAGGTATATGAGGTATATTACGGTATATGCGCACTGCAGTGGTGAACAGTAAAGAAGCATATATTTAGGTATATGAGGTATATTACGGTATGTGAGCACTGCAGTGGTGAACAGTAAAGAAGCATATATTTAGGTATATGAGGTATATTACGGTATATGAGCACTGCAGTGGTGAACAGTAAAGAAGCATATATTTAGGTATATGAGGTATATTACGGTATATGCGCACTGCAGTGGTGAACAGTAAAGAAGCATATATTTAGGTATATGAGGTATATTACGGTATATGAGCACTGCAGTGGTGAACAGTAAAGAAGCATATATTTAGGTATATGAGGTATATTACGGTATATGAGCACTGCAGTGGTGAACAGTAAAGAAGCATATATTTAGGTATATGAGGTATATTACGGTATATGAGCACTGCAGTGGTGAACAGTAAAGAAGCATATATTTAGGTATATGAGGTATATTACGGTATATGAGCACTGCAGTGGTGAACAGTAAAGAAGCATATATTTAGGTATATGAGGTATATTACGGTATATGAGCACTGCAGTGGTGAACAGTAAAGAAGCATATATTTAGGTATATGAGGTATATTACAGTATATGAGCACTGCAGTGGTGAACAGTAAAGAAGCATATATTTAGGTATATGAGGTATATTACAGTATATGAGCACTGCAGTGGTGAACAGTAAAGAAGCATATATTTAGGTATATGAGGTATATTACGGTATATGAGCACTGCAGTGGTGAACAGTAAAGAAGCATATATTTAGGTATATGAGGTATATTACGGTATATGAGCACTGCAGTGGTGAACAGTAAAGAAGCATATATTTAGGTATATGAGGTATATTATGGTATATGAGCACTGCAGTGGTGAACAGTAAAGAAGCATATATTTAGGTATATGAGGTATATTACGGTATATGAGCACTGCAGTGGTGAACAGTAAAGAAGCATATATTTAGGTATATGAGGTATATTACAGTATATGAGCACTGCAGTGGTGAACAGTAAAGAAGCATATATTTAGGTATATGAGGTATATTACAGTATATGAGCACTGCAGTGGTGAACAGTAAAGAAGCATATATTTAGG
>NC_139718.1:7211250-7235201 GCF_964188405.1 Protomyctophum parallelum | reverse complement strand
TTCTCGTGAGGTGTTTGAGTGAACTCGTGTTCTACTGTATTTTATGACCATTAATAAACACTTGGCATTTTATTATTACACACATGGTGTTTAGGTTTAAACGCGTCACATGTTCCAGGGATTTACAGTGTAGAAACATGAGGTTTTTCAGAGAACTGTCAGGATTTAGAATGTGTATAGAATCGTCTCAGGTCTAAATGTATGGTGGAGTCTGGTGATGTGTGGAGCGTTGTCCCGGATGTTTTAGGAAGGTTTCAGATAACTTCCGTGTGTCCTCGCTGCTCTGAGTGAGCGGGAGGGCCTGTACGGTTGGATCAGGCTTTGAATATATGGGCCAACCAAAGGTATATATTTGGTTGCGTTGCAGTCAGCCAGCATCAGTGTTTTGGACTCTGGAGCGGAGAAGGGGGGGGAGACGTGAATCCTTGGGCCGGTTGAAGACCATCAAGCGTTGAGGTATATATGAGGTAGATATGACAAACAGCACGAGGTACACACAGTATGACAGTTAGAAGGTAACAGCGAAAAGTCCTGGGGACTTGTTTCCATTGTGGTCCTAGCGTGGTGAGCGTCTTGCACTGACAGCAGATGGTCTGGGTTGACAATTCAGAGTACATGGAGGGGAAAGGAACTGGTCGGAATAACGTGTTCATTCCACGCGCTACGTCCATCCGGGGAAAATTCCCCCGTCAGGTGAAAAGAAACAGCTTGAAGGAGGCATGAGGTCAGTCCGCTGCCCCCCCCCAGGTTGGCAGAGGAAGTGTAGCGCCAGGATTTACATTAGATAATTGGCACTGGGTGAAGAAACTGGGTTGCAAAATCGTGGGATAAAAATTATTATAAAAAGAAAGATAATACAGAGTACAGTATAAGGTGGAATAGAATAGAATGGTGTCAAAGACAAACTGAATCGTGTAACGGGGCTATGGGACGCCACACATCTGCAGTGTCTCGGTCAAAATGCAAAAAAAAAGCAAAAAAAAAAAAAAAAAAAAATCAATCTGAAGATGCATGCAGGGTTTGCTGCATGCGCTCCTCCTCCCCAGGGCAGCACTGCATGCTGCTCTCTGGCCCCCGCCTGCCTGCCTGCCTATAATGTGCAGTATACGTGGCAGCGCTGCATTTGCATGCGACACAGTGCAGGGCCTGTCTGAAAGCCTTCTCCATCAACACAAACAATGAGCCCCGCATTCTCCTCCTCCTCCTCCTCCTCCTGCAATGGGCAGGTGTTTTGCATCGCTCGCCAGGATGGAAGAACCTCGCATGTCTGGCTAAACCGTTTTTTCCCACTTTGACGACTATACTTCACGTGTTGTTTTTAAATAGCGAGAATAGCTAGATCTTGAGCGCTCGCTCCGACGAAGCACGGCGCCAAATTCCCCCCCCCCCCCCCCTTCCCCCCTTCCCAAAGAAAAACTGAAATCTTTAAATACGGAGATACAAGGTTTCCCCGCCCCCCCCCCCCCCCCCACACCCCTTCTCCTTGGAAGAAGAAACGAGGCCGGAAAGAGTTAACAAACCCCATCCACCCTCCCCCCCCTCTCTCTTTCTCCCCGTCTATCTAGCCCCCTGACTTTGCCCCCCCCCCCCCCCCCCCCTGCCCGTCCGTCCGACGCCCCCCATCCATCCCTCCCTCTCTCTCTCTCTCTCCCCACCCCCCTCCCTCCCCTCTTGTCTCGAGCTGCATCCATTTGCAAATGATCTCGCTTGTCTGCATATTGTCACTTGCAGCCTGCCCGGCCATTCATCACCTGTCGCGCCCGGCTCCCGGGCGCCGGGGCTCCCTGTGCCCTCCACACTTAATTGTTCCCTCTCTGACCTGGGAGAATAGAGAATGATGTCCCCCCCCCCCCCCCCATCCCAACCCATCCCATCGCATCCCTCTCTCTCCCTCTCTCTCTCTCTCTCTCTCTCTCAGAGAGAGCGAGAGGCCCCCAGAATTAACAGCTCAGCGCGGGAGTGGACTCGTGTGCCACAGCGTGTTGGTCACTCTCCTTCGGTTTTTCCTCTCTCTCCCCCCCCCCCTCCCCCCCCCCCACCCCCCCACCCCAACCAGCCCCCACCCCCCCCCCCCTCCTCCGCTCAATCCATCTTTTTCTGTGTTTCTAGGGCAGTGAGGAGAAGAGAGGAGAGGGGAAGAGAACGCAAGAGAGAGGAGGAGAGGGGGAGAGAGGAGAGGGGGAGAGGGGGAAGAGAGGAGAGGGGAAGAGAGGGGAAGAGAGGAGAGGAGAGAGAGGAGAGGAGAGGAGAGGAGAGGAGAGGAGAGGAGAGGAGAGGAGAGGAGAGGAGAGGAGAGGAGAGGAGAGGAGGTTTTGGTGCATAACTTCAAGCCCTCTGTAGAATATTTCCAGTGTAAGGGCCATTGTGCTCAAGGGGAGTGTGTGTGTGTGTGTGTGTGGGGGGGGGTGCTTAAGGTGCTCAGTGAAGAGAGGCATCATGCACGCACGCACACACACACACACACACACACACACACACACTCACAACACACACACACACGATTTATGGGCCCTTATCAGCATGCCATTTGCATCTTGCGTTCAGCTGGGCTGCACACGCCCATTTTCTCTCTCTCCTTAACATATCTCTTCTCTCTCTCTCTCTGTCTCAATCTTCCTCCACACCTCCATTGTCTCTCAGCCCATCTTCCCATATCATTTCCATCCAGCTAGTCTGTCTGTCTCTCTCCCGCTCATCCTTCTTCTGCCCATCTCCCTTTTTCAGAACACCTTTCATGTTTGCATATCTTCTAGACTTCCTCTCCATCCTGGTATCTCCCTCCCTCCCTCCGTCTCACTGCAGGGTTTCACTGTAGGGTTTGAGAATGTTTTAACTTCCATCATGTCTTGACCATTGGTTCTCAAAGTGCAGCCTGGGGACCCCCACAGGTCCTTGAGGGTGGTCCCCAGGGGGGTCCCCGGACAAAACGTGTCAACATAGCGTCATCATTGGTCTACATGCAACCATTGTAACCCATAATACATCAGCTATTCTCAAAACATTTGGAGGGGAAAGAAAAGTGAAGCATTTTGAATGTTTGAACATTTTAACACAAATCTTGTATGGAGGGGGGGGGGGGGGAGTGTCACAGTGACATGACCACTTGACAGACAAAAGGCTGCCCACATTATATTTAAAAGATAATGGATTTAAAAAGAAACGCTTCAGAAAAAGAAGACATACAGTTGTATGATTATTGTATGTCAAAAGCGTGACCTTTTGATGATTCCTCTGATAAAAAAAAAATAACATCACATTGTCAAAAGGTCACAAAATGTGTCGTCCCCCCCCCCCCCCCCCCCCCCCCCCACACACACACACACACACACTCCTGTGCCAGTCTTTTGGAATAATGCAGGAAATTAACATATTTAGTCGTGACCCAATAAAAATGGTTCCATGACCCAAAACTGGGTGCAGAACCCACTGTTGGGAACCGGTGCGCTATTCGAGGTCCATGTAATCTCTGAAGACAGATCCAGAGCTCCACAGCTGGATCCTGTTGCAATGGGTCAGGTAGTGTTAGTAGAATGAAAAAACACCCCACCGGAAGAGGGTCGTCTGAGGTGAGTGAACGGGGCCGACATCCGGACTCTTTTATTTATAAATAAATAAAGAGGCATGGTGCTGTCCTTAAAAACAAAACGTTACCAGCACCGTTTTTTAAAGTGCTGTTGTGCAATCCAAAGTGATTTCTTTGTCCAGTTCAGTCCAACGCTTCATTCAGTTTTTCCGGGGGAGGGGGGGTGGAGGGGGCACAGTTCGTTTACGAGCCTCACTGCACTTGGGAAAAAACTGTTTTTCATCCTGGTTGTCCTTAGCCCTAATACTCCTGTACCTTTTCCCTGAGGGTAGGAGCATAAACAGGCCGTGGGAGGGATGATGGGGGTCCCCGATGATGCTGGTGGCTCTTTATAGAGCACCAACAAGGGGGGGAACAGAGGCACCAATGATCCTCCCAGCTGTCTTCACCACCCGATTCAGCTGGTGTTGTTCGAGGCTGCTGAACCAAGAGGTGAAGCTGTAGGTCAGGATTGACTCAATGGTGCCCCTGTAGAAGGTGGTGAGGAGGGGAGGAGCTCACACTGCGTGGCAAGCTTTTATAGATCATAAATGCTCACATGACTAGTCTCCCGTATAGCCAGACAAGTACCATTCCACAATCTCCGAATGCTATAGCCTGGAACTACATCTCCCGAAATCCGATTAACAGAAGCTGAAACATATTTTAAAAAATATCCTTAAATTTCCATTTCTGCTAATCGGCAAGCTATATAGGCTATAGGCTATGCTTTGATCATTTAAATTTATATTAGGATGAATGCACAAAACTGTAAAGACAAAACGGAAGTGGGGAGGAGGCTTCCACCGGGCGCGTTGCGTCTCCGTCGCGTGCGTAAAAAAAAACGAACCAGGGCAATTTCAATGCAGTCACACAACGCAACGCGGGCAGTGGAGCCACCCTTCACTGATTAAAAAGGGAACATTCCCTGACGGTGACGGAGACACAACGCTGACGCACCCGGTGAGAGCCCCGGTGTTAATCGTCAAAAGAGCTTCCGTGTCCAAAAGTGTATGACTGGAAGGAAGGAAGGAAAATTGTGAGAGGCAACCATGAGAGACTACAGTATGACTAACTATACATCGGGTTTGAGGAGGAACCGGGAAGCATGTTAACAAAACCTTTGCAGAAAATAGCAGATCTCTCTGTCTCTCTCTAGGTCGTCCTCAGACGAGCCCTCCATATATCGTCACTTCCATGTCATCCCGGTTCTCCATACATCTGGCCAGCTCGTTGGTGCTTTGCGCTCCTGCGTCTTTATATGCCACATTATGTTAACCCACTCTGACCTGAGATCAGATTCATACGAGGTTTCCACTGGACACACGCTGGTCTGACGAACCCATTCTGACCTGAGATCAGATTCTAAAAATGTCAGTCGTTCTTCGATTTTTCAAAAATAGCAGACCTACAAGCTCGTATCGCGCCACTCGGTGGCGCGATATGAGCTTGTAGATCTGCTATTTTTTAATAGCTAAAGCATAACATGATGCTGACACCAAGATGGGTGCCCGTTCAGAATGGGTTAATGTAAGCTTGTAGCCTACATGCTATTTTTTTAACACTCATTCTCTCATGGGGATCCCTGGCACAACACATTTGAGAACGACTGATTTAGAAAAGACTCGGCCTCACTTCCTTAATGGGTTTAAAATGTGTTTTTTTTTTCTCCACATGACTGACAGCTGGTCACATGTGACATGTTAAGACGCCATGTTGCATGTCAGGTCAATTGACCCCTGCCCCCACTTCCCCCATCCCCTCATGCGATGCCCTCGGGCCTTTCCCAGAATGCACCACTCCTCCTCTTCCTTCCTTCCGCCACCAAAACATTTCCAGTGCATTAAGCGGCGCCGCTCCCATGCATTATGCACGCAGAGGTTTCACTGTTGCAAACTACTATTTCCAGTTGGCTAAAATAGGATTAAAAATTTAATGTTTTGCTTGCTACGGCGGAATAGCAAATGAGCCCCGAACTCGTGTCTTGTATAGGGATGAGTGGTCGCACTCGGGGCCAGAGTGCACCGTGAGAGTGTGTCTGTCGTGTGTGCATTCGCGTGTGCACGCGTGCGTGTGTGCGTGCATGCGCCCGCGTGCGTGCGTGTATCTGTTTATGTGGTAAAGATGATTCTTGACGGCGCAGCGCGGAAGGAATGCTGTGCGGCTCGAGTGAACCGTTTCGCCGCTGCTTGAGAAGGAAATCACCTCATAGGATTTTCCAGTATCGCGAAGGGCTAATGCAATAACACAATGAGGCATCCAATGCTTTCCGTCTTTCGAGTGGAGTTTGTGCCAAACTTAAGCCAACCATAAGGTTGGCTTAGTTTTTAACCCGCTCTCTTCCACCCCCGCGCTCCCACTCCTCGCCGCGCGGTCCGTGTTGTGCGGCTCCGTTGAGGTATAAACCCTCCCCCGGCCCCAACGTTGTATACGTATCATTTCACCTCTTTAAATCTTAAAGAATAGCACCTTGCTTCCTTCGCTCTGCAAAGCCCTCGCCACCCTGCTGGAGGAGGTCGGTCTCTTCCCAGGGAGAAGCGGGGTATAGGGACATGCTGCTTCCTTCCTCTCTTTCTCCCGTGAGCGCACGTGCGCGCGCTTCTGTGTTTTCCTCGACCTGCCTCTTCCATTTTTCAGGGCGCTCGCGACGTCCGAGCTGCCGTCGGCTGCTGGTCGTCATCCGTCTCCCCCTGCATGCGTTATTCACGCGTTTCCTGACGGCCTCGCAATCCTGTGCTTGCCAATCACTCCGTTCCACACGTCCTCCACATGGAGACCACAGACAGACAGGCCACTCACGGCATCGGGGCCGGAAGCCCTCCATCACCCACCCACAGAGAGACACACACACACACACACACACACACACACACACACACACCCTACCGGTCCTGCTCCATCCCTTTACCTCTCCGACCAAACCTCCCCCCGTTCTTCAATAGTTAATGGTTTCCATTATGGGCTCCACTGCTGTCCATGGGGTTGGTTTAAAGCTCGTTCACCCTCGCAGGGGAGGACGGCGCGAGAGCTGCTGCATGGCAGACGGACAGAGGGTGGGTTGTGGGTGTAGGAGGGGGACAGAGGGTGGGTTGTGGGTGTAGGAGGGGGACAGAGGGTGGGTTGTGGGTGTAGGAGGGGGACAGAGGGTGGGTTGTGGGTGTAGGAGGGGGACAGAGGGTGGGTTGTGGGTGTAGGAGGGGGACAGAGGGTGGGTTGTGGGTGTAGGAGGGGAACAGAGGGTGGGTTGTGGGTGTAGGAGGGGGACAGAGGGTGGGTTGTGGGTCTAGGAGGGGGACAGAGGGTGGGTTGTGGGTGTAGGAGGGGGACAGAGGTTGGTTGTGGGTGTAGGAGGGGAACAGAGGGTGGGTTGTGGGTGTAGGAGGGGGACAGAGGGTGGGTTGTGGGTCTAGGAGGGGGACAGAGGGTGGGTTGTGGGTGTAGGAGGGGGACAGAGGTTGGTTGTGGGTGTAGGAGGGGAACAGAGGGTGGGTTGTGGGTGTAGGAGGGGGACAGAGGGTGGGTTGTGGGTGTAGGACGGTGGGTTGTGGGTCTAGGAGGGGGTATAGGCTGAGGAGGGCTTGTGGTTAGTATAGCAGGAAGCTGTTTTAAGGCAGTGGTTCACCCTCCATGAGGGGCGAGCTCCAAAAGTGGTCTTTGGCATACCACTCTACACAAAGTGGTATATATACCACTTATGCCACTCCAGTCATTGAGGGGGTTCCTGGAGGCCCCACATTTCTTTTTTAAACATGAAAAGTTTAGCGAACCACTGGTTATGCGATATTATTACACGGGAGGTTGTGCTCTGCCATCGTTGACACGACAGTGATGCGGTCAGAAACGAGGCACGTCACTAGTGAAAAAAAAGAAAACGGGGGTCCTTGGCACAAAATATTTTCATGCAGGCGTTGACATGAAAAGGATTGCTAATACTCTTGTGCCTTTACATTTGTCTTGTCATTATTATTATTACATGGACAGCAGCTTACATTGGCTCATAACATAATGACATAAAATGTTGAATGAATGAATCAAGCTCGGGCCTCCACGACTTGACAAGACATGGTACCATTTGTATTCGCTTCATTACGCAGACATGGCCGATTTTTTTATGTCCGTGGCAAAAATTGAATTATGACAAAAATGTCAACCACAAAAGTGGTCCAAGTACAGAGCCAACTCCGATCCGGCTCGTGGCTTGAAAAGGTTGACAACCATGCAGTGGAATAAGGAACAAACGTCTTAGTTTCCGAATTAAGGGACAACCCTGTTTTTCAAGGGACAGTTGACGGTTGAGCGTGTGAGTGGGTTATCTCTGCACTATAGTCTCGCGTTGCCAGGCTGTTGCCTCTCGCAATTTCCAAATGCTTCCATCATAACGGAAGCAGCAACGGAAGCTCTATCATGAGTCAAATATAAAGTGGAAGTGGAGCCTCCTCCACACTTCCGTTTCATCTAAGCATATATAGCTTTTTGCTAAAGCACAAAAGGAAATAAAAAATACATAAATGTAAAGATATTTTAAAATGTATTTTCGTGAACGGAAATAGCAGCTTCCTTACTCGGGAGGTAACAGCAACACACACGCTTGTTGCACTCACACACACACACACACACACATGCACACACAAATAATTATTTGTAATAATTTCATATGTTTAAAAACAAACAAACAAATCTAAGAAAGTAATAAAGAAGCAGTGACAATAGCCAATCAACAAGCTCGCAACGCAGGCTCTCGAGCTGCAATATGTTTGAACCTATACAGTGCAGTGGTTCTCAAGCTTTGTGGGGCATTTAATATGTAGTTGGCCGCGGACGGCGGACCCCCCCCATCTGAAAAAGTTGAGGGGGTCCCCCAGAGGAGAAGATTTATGTTTAATAAAAACAACACGTATACGGACGGTGTGTGTTGTCACCAGATATATAACGACTCACCTGCCAGCGAGGAGCCAACACCGGGAGAAGAATGCAGCACCTTCGTCCCCAGGCACAGGCGTTTGGGTGGGTGGTCCCCTTCATTCTGCAGGAACAGGAGGGTTGGGTGAGTGGTCCTCTTCCTTCTGCAGGCACGGGGGTTGGGTGGGTGGTCCGATTCCTTCTGCAGTTAGAGGGGTTTGGGTGGGTGGTCCCCTTCAATCTGCAGGTACGGGGTGTTGTGCATCCGAACCAGAGGGAGGCTGGGTCAATGCTTAAGGACGTCACCGCGAGTATATATGGCGGCCTCGACTCGTTCTCACCGACTCCGTTTAGGTGATAAGGTTTTGGGGATTAGGTGGCAACTCACTTATAAAAGTTGCTTATCACGTAAACGTGGCCTATGACTAGGCCTCTAGACTCTGCATGGTGGTGGGCAGCTACGTTACCACTGAGTCTGAGACACCTGAGCATAGTATTATAAGGTCAATTTGGAGAACAATGTAAAAAATATATATTTGGAAATAAGGAAACCAGAAGAAAAAAAAAACACGAGAACACCTCACGACCTCAAAAGCGCTCACGCTTTTGTAATCTTTTTTTTTTATCTGGTAATGCCCAATATGATTGGCCGATACGGAAACGTATGACTCGCTGACACGCGTGCAGACAGATGGCACTTTGTGTATTGTTGAAGCACCTGCGATTTCAAAGCCCATTATGCTAAAAAATACATAAAAACACACTTAATGGCCTGACATTATTTTGACCTTTTCCTTCGCTGCGTGGCGTCTCCCAGACACAACAATCACGCATCACTGCATTGCCCCGTACTTCACCCTCACCCCCCCATCCCCACCTCACCACATCCATAAACAATACTAAACACCAGCCCCCTCCCATCCCCTTCAAGCAGGCATGACACCGGTCAACATGATCCAGACGACAACAAGCGTCCCTTTGGCTTTCCCCTTCCCTCGGCTACGAGGCCGTGCGCTGTGTGTGTGTGTGTGGAGGAAGAAGTCAATAGTGTTGGTGGTGTATAATTCATAGCGGTAGGATTACATTGAGAGTGCAGCTAGTTTATTCTCTCCGTAGGCCTACCGCTAGGCTATAGGTCCTTCTAGGCCCTCCTGTGTTCCCTCCGTACCGCTAGGACTATTGTAAGGGTTGAGAATGTTCTGTGGTCACAAGAGCGGAAGTGCTGACCAGATGTAACTCTTTGCAGAGTAAAGTGTTGACTAAAGATTTGCAGAGTAGATTAGGTCTCGGATTTAAAGATGGACAAGTAAAGATAAGCTTAGTTTTAAGGCTTAGGTTTATATTCTCTAGTCCTTCTAGGCCCTCCTGTGTTCCTTCCGTACCGCTAGACTAAAGGTCCTTCTAGGACCTCCTGTGTTCCCTCCGTACCGCTAGCCTAAATTTCCTTCTAGCCCTGTTCCCTCTGTACCGTCACACGCTCCCAGCCAGTACGGTGTACCTTTACTTGAGTATTTACAATTTCCAATACTTTTTACTATATCTACTCCACTGCATCTCAGAGGCAAATACTGTATACTTTTACTCCACTACATTTATTTGGAAACTTTAGTTACTTTGTACAGACACAGACTGAGTAGGAAAAAAGAAATGTGCGTTTTAACTCAAAACATTGCTTCTGGGGTCTCCTGGAACAACATATTTTCAGACGGAGCGTCAGCGGCCAATTGGGTGCAGTACGTTAGTTAGACTAGTCATTGGTCCGACAAACGACAACCCACCTCAAACCCTAACCTAACCATAACCGCAAGCACGGAGCAGGCGCTAGTCCGACATGCGTCCGCATGTCGAACTAATGCTACATAGGATTTACATTTTACAGGATAATTTCTGACAGAAACCCAGCAAGTCCCTCCAGAAATTTTAGGATTTTCAGAAAACTGAGGATTTAGAAGACATTTTGTAGAATCTGTCTCAGTCCTAAATTGGTTGCGTAAAAACTTTGAGTATGCCTACTTTTCCCCCCCCACCCACTGAGGCCACGCCCGGCGCTCTCTGAGTCTCCCACCTGATGTATGGAGTCCTAACGACAGCGGACATGTAACAGGCCTGGGACTCCCTAGTCGCTGCCCACACCGACCAGCCCATTATAATAACCCATTCTGACCTGAGATCAGATTCATACGAGGTTTCCGCCGGACACACACTGTCTGATGAACCCATTCTGACCTGAGATCAGATTCTAAAAATGTCAGTCGCTCTTCGATTTTTCAAAAATAGCAGACCTACAAGCTCATATCGCGCCACTCGGTGGCGCGATATGAGCTTGTAGATCTGCTATTTTTAAATAGCTAAAGCATAACATGATGCTGACACCAAAATGGGTGCCCGGTCAGAATGGGATAATATATTCAAGGATTAAGCCTGGCTTCTTCTTTTTTTTATATTATCTCAGAAGTCCCCATGAATTATGAATAGAGAATTTCAAAAATTAATTGCCCCGAATTAAATGATTCAAGATAATGTTTCTTTTATAAATCGTAATAGGGCCAGAGGGCAGAGAAGGGGGAAAATACATTATAACATGTCCCCCCCCCCCCCCCCCCCCCCTCCTCCTTTCTCTCTCCATATGACAAAAGGAAGACTGGGCAAAAGACACTAAGAGGGGTGGGTGACCCTTCTGCCAGTGTTGCCATGTCTGCTAATCGTAAGCCACTTTGTCTTGTTTTTCCTGCAAAGTTGCTTATATATTGGTAGCTGCGGCTTGCATTTTTCTGGGCTTGCAAAGATTATAAAGAAAACTAGATGTGCCTATCAGATCAGGCACCACCTACTTTGGAGCAATGCGTTCTCAAACATGTTTATGTTGAGGACCGTCTCAAATATAATTGGTTTTGTCCACGGAATAATCAGAAGATATTTTGTGCCATGGTCCCCGTTTCTCTCGCCCACTGCATGGCAAAATCTTCTGGGGACTCAGTATATGGACAAAATGTATGTATAGTTCAATTTATTTTTAAATAGCCAATATATATGGCTCTATCCAAGAGTTTCCAGTGTGCGCTGTGATGTGAGCTTGCAGATCTGCTATTTTCGGAACACAATCCCTAACATTTCAGTCTAGTTTTTATTTTGACAAAATCTGCAATTTATTCATCATAGTTTAGCTTCGTTTTTTTTTTTATTAGTTTGTCAGTGAAAAAATGTAATGGACGAAAAAAAAAAAAAAACAGTTTTTTATAGTTTTATAGTCAACAAAATTAAAGGAGCATTCAGTGATTTGGAAAACCCCCCCGGTAACAAGATGTGCACATGCACGCACTACAGTGGGGGGGGGACACGCAACAGGCCAACAGCACGCACACCAAGGCCTGCCCCCCGCTCGATCATGATTGGCGGAAGGCCCCTCTCTATCCTGATTGGATGAAGGCTGGGCCACCTAGCCAAAAACGAAACCTAAGGTTTTTTTGTTTGTTTTTTACCCCCAGGGGTTAACTGGGGGACAGGGAGGAACTCCTTATATGGTCAGCACACACTATAGTAGGGAGGATTATCACAACAACAAAAAAAACAAGTGAAATCACTGAATATACCTTTTAACACTGGTATGAAACAGGGCAAGAAGACAGCAGGACACAGTGAGGTGAGAAATGAGATGGTCAATTTAATCTCGGGAGGGGGAGGGGGGGGGGGGGCTCTGCTGCAGTTTGGGGGCGCCAAGTCCTGTAGCGTTTTAACATACTATGTGGTTCCTTCGTATGCACACAAACCCTGCAGAGACTGACTATATACTGCATGTATAAAGCTGTTAACGGGGTCCGTCGGATAACAAAACACGCATCGTCTATGTCGGAGAGAAACCTTGCATCTCGCCTCTGGCAACTTTCTTTTGTTCTTTTGTTTCCCCCCCCCCCCCCCCCCCGGAAAAAAGCTTTTTTTCCCCCTAAAATTTCTCACCCCATGAAAAGCCTTGAATGATTATATATATATTTTTTTGGGTCACATTCCTGACACATGCAATAATTTAATAATTGAAGACGATAGAGCACCGAAGTCTGACGTCAATGTCGGTAGAAGGTGCAAATCCACGGGTTCGTGTACTTTGTATATGCCTTTGTAATACTTATAGGAGGATTTTAGATTGCCTCATATAATAACTGTTTGAAAAATCATCCCGGACGTTTCGCTCATATGGATATGAAGAATCAACTGACGGAGAGAAAATGCTATATAAGGCCTATATAAAATATGAACTCCAAAACAACTGTGTGGTGAGCCTAGATATAATACTGATGATTCCAATTCACTTCAATTAGTGGAAATATTGGATTATTGGCTCAAGAATGCGACAAAAAAAAAATATCCCATCTCTCTTTTCAAGGCTTCTCATGTGGTGAGTAAAACAAGTCATTGTTGGGGTGAAGTTGTTTAAAGTGCGTCTGAGATTTATATCTTTTCAATCAATAATAACATATTGAATCAATGAGAAGTATTATCAAGAGCTTGTGTGACTAAATAACTACATGGGAACAGAGGTTCTTTGGACATATAAGGTTTCCACCCGACTGCGACCATATCTGGTATAGAACGTCACAGTCCCGCCCCCCCATTTCATGACGACGAGAGACCAGGAAAATAATTCCCCGCTCATAGACTTTTCAAAAACATATTTATTTAAAGACGTTTACGCTGCGGACAAAGCCAACTGGAGTTGTGACAAATCATGACAATAAACACAATGTTTTGCCGATCAAATAATTAGAAAGAAGAAGAAAACACTTTTTGTTTTTCTTGATTGTCATGATTTGTCACAACTCCAGTTGGCTTTGTCCGCAGCGTAAACGTCTTTAAATAAATACTTAACAGAGAATTATTTTCCGGGTCTCTCGTCGTCATGAAAAGGGGGGCGAAAGGGGGACTATTGTTACGCGTCTACAGGTTAAAGCTATAGGAGCTCACATACAGTACAAATGTCTTTTTTTCTTTTCTTTTTTTTTTGAAAAGCAGCAAACAGGTTGAACATATTATTACCAATAAGATTTGGTAAAAGTTGTATGGTTGCATAAGAAAATACAGAGGTTTTTGTGATGGGAAAAGTGCTGTAGCCCACAGAACAAAAGCGTAAAACGGTGGTAAAAAAAACAAAAAAACAGGCTTAAACAAGTCACACAATGTTCTACAAGCTGGTTATAGGAAGTTTGACAGGACGTTGAAATCTAGCCCAGCAGGTTCCAATCCCTTCCTGATCTGGGGCCCACTTTGAAAAAACAAAAACATCAGACACGTCTGAAAGTGAGTGGTGCTGTACTGTACTGTACTGTACTATAGCTCTCCTCCCTGGCCTCTGTCTGTGTGTTAGGCTGCACAACAGTGACACTTGGTGGTGACAATATGCTACTTCCGTGCTCGGACACAGGGACACACGCATAGCTGTGGTTGCACCGCTCAAAACGTGGTCAGATGGGTGTGCCGTGTAGGATTTCTTATCTAGTCCTCATTTGTGAGTAATGACACATTTTTAGAGGTTTATAAGAAAAGAATACCATAGATGTTGTTTATTTTACATTGTTATAATTTATTAGCACTAAAATCAGTGTTTTGGCAATAATTTGTGGCCCACCAGTGGGGTTGGCAATCGCTGGTGAGGCCCAATTTTATTTATTTTGGTAATCTGAACTGAAGGGTTGATATGTTAATATTAGAGATCGCTTTCCTGTCAAGACATGGGCCGGAAACTACGGAAAATACGTCTGCGGCTATTAGGACAGCCTGCCATTGGTGAACATAAGCCTACTCAATTAGTTGAAAAATACGCAAACGAAATAAAAACAATCAAACAAAAAGATACGCCAGACTGACAGTGCTTTTTTTTGTTTTTCACATAAAAGGTGCCATCATGTTCAAAATGCCTTGTGCTCTACAAGGCAGTCAGTATACTGCTCTGCATGGCTTTGTGACAAAGTCTACAAGCAGTGATCATCACGTCCTTCAGAGAGACCCTCCCACCATTCCTTAAACCAGTGGTTCTCAAACTCTTGTTCATGTCAAGGACCCATTCATTACTGAATTTGGCCAACAACCCCCATTTGAAAATAGGTTGTGCCAGGGACATAAAAATAGCCAACATTTAAAAAGTTCAATGTTATATATATATTTTTTTATAGTCTAGACTCTAGAGATTGTCTATTTTCAAGATCAAGCCAATGTTTTGCTTCTAGATCGGCTATTTTCAAATAGACTGTGTATATCGAGGTTACAACAGTTTTGGATGCTTTTGCTGTGGACTCCCTGGAACCCCCTCAGGGAACAGATGGGGGTCCCTACTTGGGGAACCAATGACTTAAAACACCAGAGGTGAAGTACATTCAAGTCATTTTCTAAATTATAATTAAAAATCACCTGACATTCTTGTCTCTCCTTATTCACGGCTGTAATATACCAAGTTGCCAAATGAATATTGTCATATTTATGACAATAATCTGTGATTCAAGCTGATCACTTTAAGCCTTGACAACTCACAATATCAGAATGTCACAGCGGTGTCGTATCAAAATAGCATTTCTGTTTTCTTTCTGTCTTTCTTCAAATTCAACCCTAAATCTACAATTACGCCCTTCACATCTTTACATGGGTTTGCTTTCAAATGCATTCCCGTTGTGTTAATTTCTTTAGTATTTTCAACCAATCCCTTCATAATATGCCTTGAAATCTTTCTATCTAAGAGTAAGAAAAGGAAGAAAAAAAAAGGAGTGGGCAGTGATGTTTCTTTTTTTGGACAGTATAACCCAAACACACGAGGGAAAACGATTGTCAACTCAAAATGCACCCGACATGTTATTGAGACAAACTACAGTAATAAACTGACCCAATCAAAGTGTGATTTTTTGGCTTTCAGGAGATAACATTTCAACTAATTCAATACTGTTTTCTTCTCCGTCCCCCCGCCACCCCCCCCCACCCGCCATGCTGGACTCAATTTCACGGTGTTTGCCTTCTTGCTATATCTTCCGTTTCCTTTCTCTGAACAGAGCATGTGGTGAAATGTGTTCCGTCGCTGAAAAAAAAAACAAAACTCATACCTCCGTATAGTTCAACTTTTTACGTCTTTCTCGTACACGTCGTCGTACGAGAGCCGATCTGAGCTCGGTTGTGAGAATGCCTGTTGTCGCTCTTGAACGTCAAAGTGAGAGATGTGTCTGTTGATGTCACGAATATTCAAAAAGCATTAACAAAAGCTCTGTGACTAAATAATTAACTACAGTGGATCCATTGCAACACAGGTATAGTTTTTCTATTTCCTGAAGAGACATACAATGATCCCCCCCCCCCCCCCCCCCCGACAGCGACAATGTAAAACTTCCAAACAAAAGCTGCTAAAAGACAAAAAACGACAAGCTGGGCTGGGTTCACACCGACAGCGTTGTAACAAACCGGCAAGTTATCGAACAGAAATGTTCAGCAGAATGTCTGTTGTTATCGAACGCTGGAAGGTAACACGCAACAAGTCACACGCTCTTGCAAGTTGTTTTAGTTAAAATTTATTTCCGCCTTTTATATTTCCGAGTCACTTCTTTTTTTTTTTAATAAGAGACAAAAATAAATAAATACGCTTGTGTGTGTGTGTGTGTGTGTGGGGGGGGAGGGTGGGCTGTGCGGCAGTGAAGGGAACACACACACACACACACACACACACACATACACACACACACACACATACACACACACACATCTCAGTCAATCTTCTCTTTGGGACCATCTTCAGTTCGAACGGCACTTAGGGCGGCAGCTTCCGCCTGGACGTCGTCACCGGGACTTGTAATCGCGGTGTCCGTCGTCGTCGTCAAGCTAACGTCCTGGCTGACCACGGTGGCCTCGTTATCGGCGGCCGACGGCGTCGGGCAAGTGTCATCGTTAGCATCTGCGGCGGCGGCGGCGACGACCGCCACCGCCACGGGCCCTGTTTTGGTCCCGTAGACCGCTGGCGCCTTCCCGTCCCCGTTGAGAGTGTCATCGTTAGCATCTGCGGCGGCGGCGTCTGCGACCGCCACGGGCCCCGATCCGGTCCCGTAGACCGCCGGCGCCTTCCCGTCCCCGTTGAGAGTGTCATCGTTAGCATCTGCGGCGGCGGCGACGACCGCCACCGCCACGGGCCCTGTTCCGGTCCCGTAGACCGCCGGCGCCTTCCCGTCCCCGTTGAGAGTGTCATCGTTAGCATCTGCGGCGGCGGCGTCTGCGACCGCGGTCCCGTAGACCGCCGGCGCCTTCTCGTCCCCGTTGAGGAGCAGCAGCGGCGTCTTCTCCAGTTCCTCCTCCTCCTCGTCCTCCTCCTCCTCTTCCTCCTCCACCTCCTCCAGCTTGCGGAGGATGATGGGCAGCTTGGCGTCGGCGTTCTCCAGCAGCGCGATGTCGCTCTCCTCGTAGCGGGGCAGCGGGGCGCCCTCGTCCAGCCGCCGCTGGAAGTTGAGCCGCCGCCCGCAGCCGCAGGCCGACGCCCTCTCCAGGATCTGCTTCTCGGCCAGGCGCAGCTCGATGGCCACGCGGGAGTGGGCCGAGAGGTCGGGCTTCTCCAGCGCCGAGCGGTCCTCCTGGAGAGGAGAGGGAGGTGGACAGTGTTGTTTTTGCACAGCAAATTTCAGTTTTTTGTCATAGTCTCTTGAAGAGTTTATTTAGTTTCAGTCACATTTTACTGATTTTAGTCACCTGGAATGTCTTAATGTTAGTCTAGCTTTAGTCGACTAAATCTACAGTTGATTGAGTCGACTAAAATGTATTTCGGCGGGCCTTGATGCCGTCGTAATGACTGCTTTTACACTTGCTGAAAATAGCCGTAATGCTTAGAACACCAAAAGGGGTTTCCCGCCCCAAAATGGGTTAAGTAAAAACATGCGAGAGCTTGCTACACCCAGTCCTCCTAGCGAATGATTAAGACCTTGAATGGCCGTGTGTGATGACCCATCCTCTTTGTGTGATGTCACTGTTCTGATAGTGTTGTTCTCTGTCCATGTGTAGGAGGAGACCAGCCTGCAGGGGTGTGCCTAGTGGAAGAGGCACACCTGACTCCAATCTGGCTAGGAGTACTTAAAGGGCCGCTGACACGCCCCGAAATTAATATGGGTGGTACAGCACATCACGTGGTCTGACGTTTGAAAACGATTTCAAACGGCACGTGACTATATCTCAGGCTCTGACGTGACCTAGCATCTAGGCAAGCTGAGTGGCTAGCGCACTAAAGGCTACTAGTGAGCTAGAAATGCAAACTTGGTGTCTATTTCATGGTTTCTGACCATGAGAGATTCAATGGCATACCTATTTTTTTATTATTGGGTGTGTCTGGACCCTTATTGTGCATATTTACAAGATGGTGACTACCCGAAACGTGAAACGTGAAAAAGAAAAGAGACAATGTCTCTTTTCTTTTTCACGTTTGCAGCCATATTGACAATATGCAAGCTCAAGGATATATGTCCCTTCTGGGCCATACATTAGCCAATGGATTAATATTGCTTCAATTTGCTTGTGTTTGCCAAAACAGTCAACAATCATGGTAGAAATCATGGTAAAGCACAATTTCGGGTAGTCACCATCTTGTAAATATGCACAATAAGGGTCCAGACACACCCAATAATAATCCATTGAGTCTCTCATGGTCAGAAACCATGAAATAGACACCAAGTTTGCATTTCTAGCTCATCTGGTTCAGAAGTTAGAGCCAAACCTATATTTTCTGGGTGCTAATATTATGGCGGCCATATTGGATTTCATGGAAACTTGCAATACAAAAAAAAAATCATATTTATATCATTGATCAACCTGTGAAGTTTCGTGGAAATATCCCTCAGTTTAAAATGTTGCCCTATTATAACTAATAGGGGATAATATTGGGGCGGCCATATTGGATTTCCAGCAAAAAAGAATGACCGGGTTGTCCATATAGGTTGTGATCCTATGGGGTCATAGATATTATTTCTGGTGGACAACCTTTGAGGTCATGGCAAATGCAGGTTTCCTAAAAAAAGGGTGGTTTGCCCCCTGGGTACCATGCATCATTTTCATTTGACCAACAACAACAAACTGGTTCTAAATGTTCTCCTTTGACAAACAACATTGATTCTAAAGGTTCTAATATGAGAAATAAGGTAAAATAAACATGAAATAAACATGGGGCGAGATATCCGTGCTTTGGGGCGAGATATCCACGATGTGGGGCGAGAACCACACTTTGGGGACGAGCTATTTATGGCTTTGGGGCAAGCCGTCTTCACTTTTCGAAATTCCAGGGCGACCGTTGTTCACTTTTCGTGGGGGTGAGTTGGAAAAGGGGCGAGCGTACCTGTTCTGGTTTTCAGTGTGCAACACTGCAACAGGCTTATTCTCCATTTTACACCAGTTCCGACATTTATATTCAGAGCTGTAGCATTAATTACCTTGAGTTAATATAATATTTGATATACATAAAATGATCACCCATACAAGTTGATCATTATAGCCTAAATAACGCTATGTCAATGATTAATGAGATGAAAGTTTCATCATGGTGGTGACGAAGACATCACATGCCTTCTGAATGTGGCTATTGGAGAGCTCCAAGTTGCGCACGGATACTTGTTATTTTTTCCAGTGGTTCCTAAATGCTAGTTTCTTTGAATATATCTAATCTTCACAAGTTGTCGCGCTGTGATTATTATTATTTGAGAGAGAGAGAGAGAGAGAGAGAGAGAGAGAGAGAGAGAGAGAGAGAGACAGGCAGTGGTAACCTGTGAATCTCCAGGGCTCCAGCACGGAGCCCTGTTCAGCACTTAGCCGTGTTTGAGGCCATGTCATCGGTGGAGAAACGGAGAGCATGAAACTCGTCACGCGAAATTGCGATTATGCAACAGTTTACCCTAAAACTTACACGTCAACTCAATGTCATTGTAACGAAGATTTTCGAGCGAAAAAATATTTTCTTTCAATTACATTTATAGCCATTATGACTCTAAATGTGACACCAAAATAGTAGCATAAGTTGCTATGCTACTACGGCCACCAAGCCCGGCGAGCCCGCATAGAAGTCGATGGGGAAAGCTTGTCACACTCTGACGTCAGAATCATGATAGCATTGTTTGATAGCCGTTCTTATCTCCCGAGGGGCGTGTCAGCGGCCCTTTAAGCAGGCTGGTCAAGGCCTTTCTCCCTCTCACCCCTACTCAGGAAACATTGTTTGGTTTTGGTTATTTTGAGTTAGTTTGGTCCTTATAGTTAAAGCACCTGCACATACACTACATTCTCACACATCCATACATGCACTACGTACACTACAGATACAACTGACTACTCACACCCCACTCTAAAAGTAAAGTATAATTTATGTTTAAGCTAGTTTCTAATAAATACATTTTGGCATTTATTTCTGTGTGTCGTCTCCCATATTTGTCATGATCTGAGTCAGGTCATGACACCGTGTCTGACCTCTACTGTGGTCTTGTAGGTCTGATTAAGACCTTGAATGGCTGTGTCTGACCTCTACGGTGGTCTTGTAGGTCTGATTAAGACCTTGAATGGGCGTGTCTGACCTCTACGGTGGTCTTGTAGGTCTGATTAAGACCTTGAATGGCCGTGTCTGACCTCTACGGTGGTCTTGTAGGTCTTGAGCAGCAGCGCGGCGCGAGTCTCCAGGAAGGTCCACAGCTTGATCTCGTTGTCCCAGCTGACGGGGAAGTCGCTGTTTCCCAGGGTGAAGATCTTATTGATGGCCCGCTCCCCCACCAGGAAGTCCTTCAGCTCCTCTGGAGAGGAGGAGAGGAAGGAACGGGATTAAAAGGCCGCTTCAGACGGGGGGGGGGGGGGGGGGGGGGGAGTGACGCAGGCTCGCTCGAGGTCTTAACCCATTCTGACCTGAGATCAGATTCTAAAAAATGTCTTCTACATCCTGACAGTTTTCTGAAAAAGCTATGTTTCTATGACGCGCTATGAGCGCTATGAGCTTGTAGATCTGCTGTTTTTCAATAGCTAAAGCATAGCATAATGCTAACGCCAAAAGGGGTTCCCGCCCAGAATGGGCCTGGGCCCGATCCGACGTTTTAGGGCCGGGCCTAAAATGTATGCTAATCGGGCTCCATGAAAAAAAATATATATATATTGAATTTGTTTATAATACAAATAATAGTTCTGTTCTGTCTATTTGTGTATTTATCTATTATGAAGATGGTGCTGACTGGCATTTCACTGTTACTCTGTGTAGAGTTCTCAAATTCTGCACAAAGTCGACCGGGCCCGACAAGACGTTTTAGGGCCGGGACGGGCCTAAAATCTATGCCAATTAGTTGGGCCGGGCCAGGCCAGGCCTCGGGCCTGATCAGTTAGGGCCGGGCCTCAATTCTCGGGCCCGATGAGAACTCTAAGGCTCGCCTGGATCGCCTGCACGAGGGGCAAAAAAAAAGAACGAAAATCTGACCACAATCCAGGTGCGTTTCAGTCGCTTACCGTCTGAAACGACCTTTAGGCTTCAAACGATTGTGGTTCCTTAACGATTCCCTCTTAACGGCCCAATTCCTTAAACAATTTAAGGAGTACTTCACCCAAAAAAGTACTTATTTTCCAACAATCACACACTGCATGGAGATTATTTTTTGTCGCATTCTCAAGTCAATAATTTGATGGCCGGCGGAGTCACCGGTAGTTCTCCCGGGTTGTTTTTATTTGTTATATCATCATTGTTTTTTTCAATTAGGTTGAGGATCGCTGACGTAAGCCCGGTCCACACATGCACGCAACTAGTTGCAACTTTCAACCAGTTGCAAGAAATTGCAGCGGTCTGGACCCACCAGGTGCAATTTGGGGAGAAATGGTTGCAAGACGTAGTAGCGTAACTATAAAAGGTCTGTACGGACCGAAAGAGTACATCTTTTTTTTTATGATATATTTGCATTAATTTAAACTGACGTTTGTGTAATTAGTACATGCACGCTGAGCCAATTATAATGAGGTGATAAAGTAACAAGATATATATTTTTTAAAACGTTTAAACCTTTAACCCATTCTGAATGGGAACCCATTTTGGTGTTTGCTATTGAAAAATAGCAGATCTACAAGCTCGAGCTTGTAGATCTGCTATTTTTTGAAAAAAATCGAAGAACGACTGACATTTTTGTGGCGCTACGAGCTTGTAGGTCTGCTATTTTTGAAAAAAATCGAAGAACGACTGACATTTTTTTAATCTGATCTCAGGTCAGAATGGGTTAATCAGACCAGTGTGTTGTCCAGTGGAAACCTCGTATGAATCTGATCTCAGGTCAGAATGGGTTAATGAGGCATCGTCAAAACAGAAATGTGTTGTGAAACGCCTGCTTCGTTTTCTCGCATCTTTTATTTGAGTCGCTAGCCTGGCGTGCAACGACTATTACTCACTCAGGCCTTTTGAACAGTACAGAAGGTCAAACGTTTTACGGTTGAGATCAACACATTGATTAAATGTCATTAACCCATTCTGACCCGAGATCAGATTCATACGAGGTTTCCACTGGACACACACTGGTCTGATTAACCCATTCTGACCTGAGATCAGATTCTAAAAAATGTCAGTCGTTCTTCGATTTTTCAAAAAATAGCAGACCTACAAGCTCGTAGCGCGCCATTCGGTGGCGCGATATGAGCTTGTAGATCTGCCGACGGTTCAAACTCTTCAACCGTTCATCTTCTTCGTGGGACCTTTGTGCCACGCCGGCTTTGATTCCGACGACTTACGCAGGTCTTTGGTTACATGAAACGGGGAACAGAGTGAGATAAAAGGGACTTGAGCGATGGTGCCCTGCTGGGTGTGCGAATGTGTGTGTGTGTGTGTGTGTGAGTGCACGACACGCTATTCCGTCATGTCACATCTGTTAAGAAACGTAGACAGCCTCGCTCGCTCTTTATGATACCGACCAACCCCCGACCCCTGTACCAACCCCCCACCCACCCCTACCAACCCCCCACCCACCCCTACCAACCCCCCACCCACCCTTCCCACCATTCCACCTTCCAAAAGGAGATGAGAAGCGGGAGGGGGGGGGGGGGGGGGGGGAGGGGGAAGACATTTTAAAAATTAACATGCAGTGCAAAAAAAGTGAATAATATATCACAAGCGCCGAGGTCCTGAGGATGAGTCCTTCCCCAGGAGGAGGAGGATGTGGCCTTGCTTGCTGGCTTGCTCTCGCGGCGCACGGGGGCTTGAGGGAGGGAGGGGGGGGGGGGGGGGGGGGGGGGGGGGGGTTATGACACCGGCGGGCGTTCTGCATACATGCAGATGAATATTGCAGGGCCTCCCGGCGGATCGCTCCTCGCACACATCTGGTGGACTGCCTTGATCAATTAAGCGCCTATGGAACGGATAGGCCCCGTAGCGCTCCCTCCCTCCCTCCCCTCCCCACCAGACTTCACTTCACTTCGCTCCATCCACCTCCATCTCATTCACTCCATCCTCTCCTCTCCTCTCTCCTGGTGAATGTGGGGAAGGAAGGAAGCAGTCACTTGAGTAGGGTCTCTGGAGGAGGTGCCTTACTGAGGGGAAGGGGCCCGGGGGAGCATGCATGTCGTGCTTTTGCGCTGCCGTGAGTGTCTGTCTTGCCGGGGTCTGTTGGCCGTGATATAGGGGGGGGGGGGGTGGGAGGTGATCCTTTGGGAATGTCCCCCGTGGCACGACCTCAGTGTGTGTATTGGTATATCGTGTGTGTGTGTGTGTGTGTGTGTGTCTTACCCTCGGTCATGCAGAAGACCCGTAGAAAGGCTAGGAGCTGGGCTGAGATGGGAGGCTCGTTGCAGTGCAGGGCGAAGATGCTGGACCTGAGGGGAGGGGATTTGGAAAACAGCACAATATGAATCCAATGATATTCAAGAGCCAATAATTTGATGACCAGCAGTGGTTCATTATGGAGACACAAAAAGGAGACTCTTTGTGTCTGTGTTTTGGGACGCAAAAATATTTCAATCTCTGGTGACTTGATAGAAAACAAGTCATTCTTTGGGTGAACTACTCCTTTGCGTGTCGGAGTGTGCTCGACGCTTTGCCCGGTGATGGGACCCTCCCTTCATCTACTTGTTAAAGTTGACCTTTGACTTTGACCTTTGACCTCTGCACTTGGGTCTGCTATTTGCTTTCTCGACACCAAACCTCCTTGCCGGAAATAGCCGATCTATAAGCGCGCGCTGTGAATTTATGGAAACATTCACAACGTGGGAAAATAAAGTGTGTGTGTTTTGGTTTTAGAGATATTTACAAGGTTTCCACATATTTAAAATAAAACAATAGCCTAGAATTGGCACGGTAAACATGTAAGATCAATTGCTAGGGAGTGTTCTGTTGAGCCAACAAAAAAAAAACACATTGTGCCGGCACTAGAGCCTTGTTCATTAACCCCTTCTGGGCGGGAACCCCTTTGTGTTTTTATTGAAAAATAGCAGATCTACAAGCTCATAACACGGCACCGAGTGCCATGTTTACGAGCTTGTAGGTCTGCTATTTTCTTTTTAATTGTGA
>NC_139718.1:7199113-7211050 GCF_964188405.1 Protomyctophum parallelum | reverse complement strand
CGTAAAGAGAGACTTTAGTCAGGCCATATAAACAAGGAAGTGAATGGCAGTGCACATTAGGCCTGTCAAAAAAAATCGATTCGAGTTAGAATCGCGATTATAATGCCGTCCGATTCAGAATAGATTCTCATTTTCCAAAAGAAAAAAAAAAAAAAAAACATTGCAATGCATTATGGCCTGGGTTTCTGCATAGTGCATTTACTACCAGCTAAGCTAAGCCTGCCAATTGTATTTATTTTACACCTGTTTTAATACTAATGTATTGTTCTGGTATTGAGTGAGAAGAGATTTTGTAACTTTTGTACTGGTTCAAATTTGTGCAAGCTAAATAAATGAGACATGTTCTTACTCTTGGATTTAACCTTTGGGTGTTTAAATCATTCAGTTGATAAAACCTTTACAATTATACAAGCTTTTTACTAAATGTACTCTGCTTTCATGCCAGAAGACTGGAGTAGATCATGCTAAAATTCTATTTAATTGGTTTTAATTAAAATAAAAAACTGCTTTAGAATCGGAAAAAAATCTTTTTTGAATCGAGAATCGGAAAAATCGAAAAGATCGTTTTTGAATCGAATCGTCACCCCAAGAATCGGAATCGGAATCGAATCGTGGGACACCTAAAGATTCGCAGCCCTAGTGCACATGCGCAAAACAGGTCTAGGATCGCTGAAGAAGGAAAGGCCAAGGAATTTAAATAATAATTGAATTACAGTTATCTGAAATTAACTTGGCGACCCCCCCCCCCCCCATGGGGTTCGCGACCCACGGGTTGAGAACCGCTGCTATAACAGAGCGCCCTGGCAAACAACCCCACGATTGTTTTCATTTCATTTTCCACTGTTGAGATTTAGACGTCGTCATCAATAAGAGATTAAAGGGGCCTTCTGATTAAAAATGCCGGCGAGAGAGAAGAATGCTGCATAATATTAAGGGGGCTAATGATAAAATGATTAACCCATTTTGGGCGGGAACCCCTTTTGGTGTTTTAAACATTGTTATAAATTAGCTATTGAAAAATAGCAGATCTACAAGCTCATAGCACGCCACCGAGTGGCGCGCTACGAGCTTGTATAGGTCTGCTATTTTTTGAAAAAATCGTGAAAATATGTGTGCAAATCTTTGGTTCTGTCGGGGGGTCCCTGGAACCACATATTTTCAGATGGGGGTTGGCGGCCAAATACATATAGTTCTAGGGGTCCTTGACATGAATAGAAACATGAGGTTTTTCAGAAAACTGTCATGATTTAGAAGATTTTATTTATTTATTTCGATGTCAGGTCTAAATGGGTTAAGCTCGCATGGTGATGAAAGCGTTGTGGCGGATGGTAAATTGATACTTGTTTTGGGGGGGGGGGGGGCACAAAAGAGAGAGAGAGAGACCTGCTAAAACATTTATACTGTCTTTCAATTAACGCCGAAGGGGCGAGCTAATTGTTTGAAACATTTACTGGGGTGGGGGGGGGGGGAGAAGAAACAGGCTGGCACACGTAATGGACCGTATTATGAGAAAAAAGTTTAGAGTGGTAGATTCCCGGAGCACGTGGGGTGGCACAGCGGCCACCGCCGCGGAGGTTGGAGGTTTTGAATCCAACCACGGTGTGTCCGGCGGCTTTTGGTCCGAGGCGTCTACGGCGCCGACACAATCGGCTCGCGTAGCGGGGAGGGAAGTCGGGTGATTTTATAATGTCACTAGTGTACGTCATATGTGTACGGGTAGGAATGATCTCTTTTTAGATGGCGCTCCTCCCTAACCAAATGATTCACCATCGAGTCTCATTCAAACCAGGAACAAGGAAACCACTTGCTCCTGTATTGTTCCACTTCCGCGGCGACCACCATTGCACAACAGGGGACCGCATTTCCCCCCCCCCCCCCCCCCATCAATTACTCACCCCATGAAGCATTGAATTCACAATTAAAGGCAATTTAAGTGTGTTTTGTCACATTCCTGATCCAATATAAATATATATTTCATGGATTGAAGTAAACAGGAGGCCATGAACACAAGGCTTCATAGTAATTGCGACCGCAGGTCGGTGGCCAATTACATACAAGTAATAACTTGACATGAAATATTGAGCACCACTGATATAGAAACCTAAGTATTTCAGAAAACTGTCGGGATCTATAAGACGTTTTTTTTTTTTTTGACGTCAGGCCTAAATGGGTTAACCCATTTTGGGCGGGCACCCCTTTTGGTGTTTTAAACATTATGTTATAATTTAGCTATTGAAAAATAGCAGATCTACAAGCTCATAGCGCGCCACCGAGTGGCGCGCTACGAGCTTGTAGGTCTGCTATTTATGAAAAATCGTGAAAATGTGCCTAAAATTTGGAATATATTTTTTCAGAACAAACGTTTTTAACTCAAATCTTTGCTTCTGGGGAGGGTCCCTGGAACAACATACTTTCAGATGGGGGGGTCGGTGGCCAATTACATATCATTTTTGGGTCCTTGACATGAAATATTGAGTGATATAGGCCTAGAAACATGAGGTATTTCAGAAAACTGTCAGGATTTAGAAAACTTTTTTTTTTTTCAGGCCTGAATGGGTTAAAGTGGATGTTCATGCCAAGCCACTCAGCGGTGGGTGCAGTGGCTGTAGGTAACTCTACACTCAGACAGTCTAGGCTATTAGACCGCCAGCCGTAACATTGGCGTCATCCAACCCGTTAACTTACGCGGCGATGCCGGCGCGGGCCAGCACCTCTGCCTTCATGGCGTACAGCCGCTCGCTCTTGCTGACGCCCAGCTTGATCTTCACCCTGTCGTGGGCGTTGTCCTGGAAGAAGAACCCGTTGTGGATGACGAACTCGGCATTGGAGCGCGTTCCGTAGAAGATGTAGATCTGAGGGGGAGAGGGGGGGGCAGAGGGAAACACGTACACAATTTAGGCATTTAGCAGACTAAGCCAGAGCTTAGACTTACATTAAGCAAGAACAAAAAGCATGGCAATACATCATATACATACAAAGTAGTTATCATGAATTATATGTAAGCTAAGAACGCAACAGTGGAATATCTATAAAATGAAACATATATATATTTACATAAAATGCTATAGGGTCTACATAAACTGCCATCTAAGTCTACATAAAACAGTCACTCGAGTCGTCACCATTACAACAGCCGTCACCAGCATCACAACTCGTCTCTGGGTTACCGCCTTCTGCCAAATATATACTCTGTTGTGCGCCGGAGCCGTGTACCGGATATAGCAGATCTACAAGCTCACAACGTTGTGAGCCAATAGTACTTTTTTTTAATAGATATAAAAAAAAGGGTTAACTTCCTGTTGATTTGCTGCCATTTTTATTAGGAAGAAAACCCGGACTGGATCCAGGTCTTCAAATAGTAAAATCAACATGCCGAGAACAAATAGTTAGCAATGGCTATGACATGTAGTCAGCCACAATCTTACTGTTCTTTATTTTCTTTATACCCGAAACGTAAAATCCAGTAATCGAGTAATTTTAAAAATCCAGTAATCATTGACGTGGACGGGCACGTCCATCTCGTTTCGACAAGTGTAATCAATAAAAAAAAGCTAAATACATTAAAGATGTTTTTGGCGCTTTGGGCCTTCCAAAAATAAAATAAAAATAAAAGGAAAATAGAGATGTTAAAGACGTTTTTTGCCAGTGAATGAACTAAACCTCTACATACACACGTATACATTGTTTCTACCTCATGTCCAAAACTATTACTGTTCAGATATTCAAATTAAAACATTAGCAAAAGCATAGCAAGATCTATGCGACACATTTTGAGCTTGTAGATCTGCAATGTTTGCTACTTTTGTGTGAACACTGTATAGTATTACAAAATAGGGCATCAATTCACAAAATACAATACAAAAATGGATATGGGTTGTACCCGACAACAATATTAACCCACTCTGAACGGGAACACCATTTTGGTGTCAGCATCATGTCATGCTTTAGCTATTGAAAAATAGCAGATCTACAAGCTCATAGCACGCCACCGAGTGGCGCGCTACGAGCTTGTAGGTCTGCTATTTTTTTGAAAAATCGAAGAACCACTGACATTTTTATAGAATCTGATCTCAGGTCAGAATGGGTTTAATCAGACCAGTGTGTGTCCAGTGAAAACCTCGTATGAATCTGATCTCAGGTCAGAATGGGTTAACAGTGTTCTCAGGTGCTCACTTGTCCAGTTATCGTATATACAGTGTGGATACACGGAGGACTTGTACTCGATTGTGAGTGACAACGTGACGAGTGGAAGGGGGGGGAGGGATGGGGGAGGGGGAGGGGGGGGGGGGGGGGGGGGGGGGGGCGGGTATCCCCAACATCAGTGGATCCACACGCTGCTCACGTAATCCCTCCGACACATTATCTCCATTCTGACCTGAGATCAGATTCTATAAATGTCTTCTACATCCTGACAGTTTTCTGATAAAGCTATGTTTCTATGTCAGTCGTTCTTCGATTATTGAAAAATAGCAGACCTACAAGCTCGTATCGCGCCACTCAGGTGGCGCGATATGAGCTTGTAGATCTGCTATTTTTAAATAGCTAAAGCATGACATGATGCTAACACCAAAATGGGGTGCCCGTTCAGAATGGGTTATTATTACCGTTTTCTGTACAGATAACGGAGGATGGAGGGGGAAATACGGAGCTGGGATGAGAGAGAGAGAGAGAGGCAAACCGACGCAGAGATAAAAGTATGTCTTTGATGCGGTGGTGAATCAGTATTGGCTGAAAAAACGTAAAAGTAGCAATATCACAAGAAATACCACACAAAAAAGGACCCAATCTATAAAATGTAATTTGAGTAAAAGTACTAAAGTATTGGCAACAAAACATACAAAAAGTACTAGAATTGTTAATAATTTTATCAGAGAATAATTAAACGGCGTACATGAGTACATGCTACTATATAGTAGGCACTAGGCCTACTTAACCACATTTTGGGGCGGGAACCCCTTTTGGCGTTTTAAACATTATGTTATAATTTAGCTATTGAAAAATAGCAGATCTACAAGCTCATAGCGCGCCACAGAGTGGCGCGCTACGAGCTTGTAGGTCTGCTAATTCTGAAAAAATCGTAAAAAATGCGGCACAAATCTTTGAATATATATTTTTCAGAGCCAACGTTTTTTTATTTCGACGTCAAGCCTAAATGGGTTAATGGTTGCATGCAAAACGCTCCTTCCAGTGGCCTGTCTGTGTTGCCATTGGCCAGGCAGGGAGGACAAATTCACCCATGGGTGTGGAGCGGACTGGATGGCAGAGAGGGTAGATCACTACGTAGGTCTACCAACGTTACCCAATGTTCCATCCACCCTCCCGGTCTTAGACATCTCTAAACCAGCCCCTCCTCCCTCCCTCCCTCCCTCCCTCACCTCCACGCCCCTTCAAGCTCTCTCTCTCTCTCTCTCGCCTGCACCTCTCTGTCCTTCTGAATCTTATCAAATAATTCCTATTCTAAAGGAAGGACATGGAGGGTGAGGAGAGGTGGGGGAGGGGGGCATGGAAACGGAGAGGGAAGGAGTGAGAGGTGCAGCGGTGGACAGAGTACTGTTCCACACACACACACACACACACACACACACACACACACGCGTACATTTGTATTACTATACTTGTGAGGACATCGATAGTCTTAGGACAGCCTTTTTATGTGTGTCATATACACTAGACCTGTACGTGCCCGTCGGCCACCGGTCTACTTGGGAACGATGGAACCTAATAATACGCGTTCTCATAGCACCCATTTTAAATATCGGTCTGTGTCCCTTTTGTGCCCATACTGTATATGGAGAGCTAGTATGCAATAACCGTTGTCATAGCACCCATTTTAACTGTCCGTCTGTGTCCCACATGGAGATCTCTGTATCTGCCAGTCTACCTGTGCCTGAAGAGTGCTGCAAACTGACTGTGAAAAGTGGACTGGTTAAGTAATCAATTGGCATCACGCTGTGACACTTTGAGCTTGCAGAGCAGCACATTTTTTGGTGCATGAAACTGCTACACAACTAAGTTTAAATCATGTTTTTAACTCCAATTCCAACCTCTAAACCTAAACTATACATATCTAATCCTAAACCTAACCTATATCTAATCCTAACCTATACATAACTAATCGTAAACTAAACTACTAGAAGATGCATCTAAAAATATATATTTTTCAACCATGAAACGAAAATGTTTCTTGCGAGGAGTGGAGACGTTTGGCACTCAGAAATATGAGAGAGAGAGAGAGAGAGAGAGAGACAGAGAGAGAGACAGAGAGAGAGAGAGAGATGAATCACACACACGATGTGAACAGGGCTCAGCTGGCCATATCAAAATGAACCAAGGGCCGATAACAGCTCAGTGTGCCACATGACACAGGAAGATAGGACGAGAGAGAGAGAGAGAGAGAGAGAGAGAGAGAGAGAGAGAGAGAGAGAGAGAGAGAGAGAGAGAGAGAGAGATAGGGATACTGAATCTCTCTTACTTCAGTAAAAGTATCAATACTGCAATGTTTGTATAAATACTCTGTTACAAGTAAGTAAAAGTTTCAAATGTTTTTGAAAATCTTTTGAAAATAGCAATCTACAAGTGCACACTGCATCGTGACACATTGTGATGCAACAAAATAATGATACAACCCAGATACAGTAGGTAACGTTATTTTTCATAATAAACAAAAAAATTGATTAGTTTGATTAACTCTTTGCCCCACCTTGCCTGGACCGCTGGTGGGCCGTGGCTCAGCAGTCCAGGCACCTTGGCTGGTAATCCAGTCTGGCAGTGTGCCGCGGGTTCGACTCCCGATCCCCACGGCCTTTACTGCATGGGGACGGCGGTGGCTCAGGGGTAGAGTGCCTGGATGGTAACCGTAAGGTTGCCAGTTCGAACCCGGGCTCCCCCAGAGTTACTGTCGAAGTGTCCTTGAGCAAGACACTGAACCCCTAATTGCTCCCGATGTGCTAGTTATGCCTTGCATGGTTTCCGCTGCCATCGGTGTATGAATGTGTGTGTGAATGGGTGAATGTAATGCACAATCTCTGTAAAGCGTCTTGGATAAAGGCGCTATATAAATGCACCATTTACCATTTATTTTATGTCTTCCCCCCATTTCCTGTCAGCCTACTGTCTGTCCCTCCATAAAAATGTGGCGAAAGCTACAAAGAAAAGACTCTTTGCCCCACCTGATCGTTAATAATAATATAATAATATATATATAAAAAAAAGACTCTTTGGCCCACCTGATCGTTCTCCTTGTAGTCCTGCAGAGCCACGCATTCACACCGGTCGTCCTCCAAGTTGTAGCCCGTGGTGATCTGTCAAATGTTTAAAAAGAATACAGTTGAAAAATATGTTTAACCCATTCTGACCTGAGATCAGATTCATACGAGGTTTTCCGCCGGACACACACTGGTCTGATGAACCCATTCTGACCTGAGATCAGATTCTAAAAATGTCAGTCGCTCTACGATTTTTCAAAAATAGCAGACCTACAAGCTCGTATCGCGCCACTCGGTGGCACGATATGAGCTTGTAGATCTGCTATTTTTCAATAGCTAAAGCACAACATGATGCTGACACCAAAATGGGTGCCCGTTCAGAATGGGTTAAAAATGTTAGTTGAAAAATATAAAACCTCATCATGAACCTCTTATAATGCATCATTTCCAGCTCCATAATGATTCTACCAAATGTATTCCGTTGCTTGCCTTGTTTGTTGTTCGTTGTGTTATTATTTGTGATTAATGTAATATAAGTAAGTCAAAAAGGGTAGGCACAATATAAGCTACGCTACGGCTTCAGCCCACACCTTTTCGGTCCAAACCTTTCCTGTAAACTTTTTGCTGTAATAATCATGTACTTGTTCTTAACCCATTCTGAACGGGAACCCATTTTGGTGTTAGCATCATGTTATGCTTTAGCTATTGAAAAATAGCAGATCTACAAGCTCATAGCGCGCCACCGAGTGGCGCGCTACGAGCTTGTAGGTCTGCTATTTTTTGAAAAATCGAAGAACGACTGACATTTTTTTAGAATCTGATCTCAGGTCAGAATGGGTTAATCAGACCAGTGTGTGTCCAGTGGAAACCTTGTATGAATCTGATCTCAGGTCAGAATGGGTTAAGACAGAAATAAACCATTCATTCATTCATTCATTCGTCTGAGGGGTATGGTCAAACACAAGACAGTGAGACAGGTGTCTGTGGTGATCTGAGGGGTATAGGGTCAAACACAAGACAGTGAGACAGGTGTCTGTGGTGATCTGAGGGGTATAGGGTCAAACACAAGACAGTGAGACAGGTGTCTGTGGTGATCTGAGGGGTATAGGGTCAAACACAAGACAGTGAGACAGGTGTCTGTGGTGATCTGAGGGGCATAGGGTCAAACACAAGACAGTGAGACAGGTGTCTGTGGTGATCTGAGGGGCATAGGGTCAAACACAAGACAGTGAGACAGGTGTCTGTGGTGATCTGAGGGGCATAGGGTCAAACACAAGACAGTGAGACAGGTGTCTGTGGTGATCTGAGGGGTATAGGGTCAAACACAAGACAGTGAGACAGGTGTCTGTGGTGATCTGAGGGGTATAGGGTCAAACACAAGACAGTGAGACAGGTGTCTGTGGTGATCTGAGGGGTATAGGGTCAAACACCAGACAGTGAGACAGGTGTCTGTGGTGATCTGAGGTCCAACACAAGACAGTGAGACAGGTGTCTGTGGTGATCTGAGGGGTATATGGTCAAACACAAGACAGTGAGACAGGTGTCTGTGGTGATCTGAGGTCCAACACAAGACAGTGAGACAGGTGTCTGTGGTGATCTGAGGGGTATATGGTCAAACACAAGACAGTGAGACAGGTGTCTGTGGTGATCTGAGGTCCAACACAAGACAGTGAGACAGGTGTCTGTGGTGATCTGAGGGGTATAGGGTCAAACACAAGGCAGTGAGACAGGTGTCTGTGGTGATCTGAGGGGTATGGGGTCAAACACAAGACAGTGAGACAGGTGTCTGTGGTGATCTGAGGGGGTAGGGTCAAACACAAGACAGTGAGACAGGTGTCTGTGGTGATCTGAGGTCCAACACAAGACAGTGAGACAGGTGTCTGTGGTGATCTGAGGGGTATATGGTCAAACACAAGACAGTGAGACAGGTGTCTGTGGTGATCTGAGGTCCAACACAAGACAGTGAGACAGGTGTCTGTGGTGATCTGAGGGGTATATGGTCAAACACAAGACAGTGAGACAGGTGTCTGTGGTGATCTGAGGTCCAACACAAGACAGTGAGACAGGTGTCTGTGGTGATCTGAGGGGTATAGGGTCAAACACAAGGCAGTGAGACAGGTGTCTGTGGTGATCTGAGGGGTATGGGGTCAAACACAAGGCAGTGAGACAGGTGTCTGTGGTGATCTGAGGGGTATAGGGTCAAACACAAGACAGTGAGACAGGTGTCTGTGGTGATCTGAGGGGTATAGGGTCAAACACAAGACAGTGAGACAGGTGTCTGTGGTGATCTGAGGGGTATAGGGTCAAACACAAGACAGTGAGACAGGTGTCTGTGGTGATCTGAGGGGTATGGGGTCAAACACAAGACAGTGAGACAGGTGTCTGTGGTGATCTGAGGTCCAACACAAGACAGTGAGACAGGTGTCTGTGGTGATCTGAGGGGTATGGGGTCAAACACAAGACAGTGAGACAGGTGTCTGTGGTGATCTGAGGGGTATGGGGTCAAACACAAGACAGTGAGACAGGTGTCTGTGGTGATCTGAGGGGTATAGGGTCAAACACGAGCCCTGACGTCAGAACAGCATTTTGATGAAGTGTGATAAATGTTGTGCGCCGATCTGAGACGCATCAGACTCCAATAACCCTCCACTATAATAGGCCCCATACCTCAATAACGAAACAAGATATATATATATATATATATAGAAAATATACGGTAAATGGTTTTGAGGAATGGAACCTTATCAAAGTGAGAGTGACAAAGGATACGCATACTAGGGATGTCAGTAACGGATAGTTTCCCAGCCGGTTAGCCGATAGGATTAACCGGGTCATTAACGGATAGTGGTTGATTTTTTTCTTTTTTTTTAATAGGCTACCCCAAATGTAATATGCATGTATAGGCTACATAATTAAAGTTGGTAGACGAGTGGTATACATTTATTTATGCTCCTTTTTTTAAAGACAAACAAAAAAGCAACATTTAACAATTTTATGAATAAATTGTTGTAGGCTTAATCATCAATAAACAACGCATCGCATCTGCATGATGCATGCATCTGCGCGTCTACAGTACAGAGGTCCGCCGGTTCTAGTCCAACAAAACATAAATAAATCCAGTCCAGATCTGAGCAGCCTATACCTATAAAGCCACTGGACGCATGGGCTAAGCCTTTTTTTTATTATTAAGGAAGATCACCATGCATGTCACCGTGTTCTGTTTGTTGACTTTTCGCTGACGAGAAAACCCTCAAACATCGATAGCACATGGCTAATTTGATAGCTTTAAAAGCCGTGCCAGTGTAGGGACTCGGGAGACGGATAGGAGGAGGAGGAGGAACCGGCAGCGGCTGTAAACGTTCTCCCTCCAGGCCAAAAAGCCCATAATGGATTTAATAATGGAGGTCTCTGCATTGATACGGTCGACATGTGTTCATCTCGTCTCGCTGTCACTCGCTTACATTTCGGCTACCGTTGTAGCCAACTAGCCATTGAAGTACAACAGATAAATTTGGGACATTGAGGGGGCAGAAAACAGCGCCCGAGCGCTGTTCATGCAGCCTGGAGTGTGACAAGCTGGGCGGCGCAAATAAGAGCAATTTTAGGCATGTGTGCAACATGACAACTGTTTTAAAGTATTGTACAGTGACAACTACAGTCTCTGTAATGTTTATGTAGTACTATTACTAAAAACGATCTAAAATAAAGGGATTTAAGATGAGAACACGTATTTATTATTATGCAAATTAACCGTTAAAGCTGATAAAAAATATCCGGATGTTTCTTAACGGTCGGCTAACCGGTTAGCCGGTTAACCCCTGACATCCCCAACGCATACGTCAAAAATGATACTCTGCTCCTCTAAACGTGTTATGGGACCGCAATGATTAGTGTCAACAACAGAACCAATGGAAAGTATTAACACGATCTTGTGACTATTGTTTTTTCCCCCCTTTTTATCTCCTTTATGATGATTTCCTGTTTTGGGCCATAAGTGTATATTTGTACGTCTCTTAAATGTTATGATGAATTGAAAACGGTGGACCCTCTTGTAAACAAGTGTAATGCTTTGTGGTGTCGTCCACTCGGTTGACAATTTTTTGTATCGAGTTGTGCTTGAAATGTACAGTAATTCTGTAAACTGTTAATAGATACTTCAATCAATCAATATGGTAATGGTAAATTATAACTGGATCCATTTGGAACACATGTTTCTGAAAAGTAAGGGTTTTGGACATACAAGGTTTCCAGCGGACAGCGGTCATGAAGAGATAGAGCAATAACAATACAACTAATAAATAACGACACATCCAGGGGTTTGAAAAGGCGCTTTTCATTTACAATCACGGCAGAGGGAATAAGGTAGCAAATAAATACATTTCAGGCTGTCTTAATGACGTACACTTTCATAGTCACTGGCTTTCCACACAAACACCAATCTCATTTGCGTGGCTAAATGCGCTTTGCGACGAACGGCCGTAATATTGCTCTGTTGCAATCAGTCACTGAACACAATCAAAGCAATAAAAAACGTTAAAACAGACACCGCCTCTGGAGAATCCGTCCAACGCCACTTATATTCTTGAAATCTATTAGTTGGATCATGAATCGTTTCAATTACTGTGTGTGTGTGTGTGTGTGTGTGTGTGTGTTTGTATGTGCGTGCGTGCGTCTGACCACGTGCCAACTAATCCACTGGATTCTCAATATAGGGGCCGAGGGAATCCCAGGG
>NC_139718.1:7124113-7196613 GCF_964188405.1 Protomyctophum parallelum | reverse complement strand
GAGAGACAGAATAGAGACAGTCAGTAGGACTGAGCTCACAATCCTACTAGAGATGTGCAAAACAATCAGACTTATTGCAATATTTTGAAAATAGCTAATAGATCTACAAGCTCACAAGCATTGAGAACCCCAAAATTGACACTTATTAACCCGCGGACCCCCATAAGGGCCATTTCTTATGGCAGTGATTCTCAACCGTTTTTTATTTATTTTTTATTTCAGAAATGCCATTTCTATCTGTGGGACCCCAATTGATATATTGAAACATCTATGTTGATTTAACTCCGTGTGTACAAATGGACCCTTTTGTACACTCTCTGTATAACATACAGACCCATAAGGGTCCATTTGGTTCACTCTCCGAGTTACATACAGACCCATAAGGGTCCATTTGGTTCCCATCTATCATTTAGCTATAGGGACCCCCTGAATCTCCCTCAAGGACCTCTGGGGGTCCTCGGACCAAACTTTGAGAACCAATGGCCTAAACCGCCGATCCGACTGATATGCCCATGTTATTTATGTGTGACAAAATTTGTCTGAGGGGCTGATTGTCTCCACCAGGCCGAAGGCATGGGGGGAGAGTATGTTTTGCACTCCGTCCGTCCGTCCGTGTGTGTGTCCGTGAGCAGCTAATCTCCGGCACCGTTAACCCGGTCAATGCCAAATTTTGCACACACACTCCCTGGATGCCAACGATGAATTTCCAGAACGGCCTGTTATAGCGCCACCAGGAGGCCGCTTTGTGCAAAACAAGTTTTTGTCCAAACATCGCGCAAATTGGTACAGTCTCTCTAGTTCACATCTGGCTTTTAGAGCGCCACCAGGAGGCCGACTTTTGTAAAACACATTTTTGGATATTACTCCTCCGGATTTTGTCCAAAAATCCCGCAAATCGTTACACAGTATCTCCATAGTCATGTGCTCAAGACGGATGTGTCTGATATTTCATATTCCATCCTAATTGGCTAACATTGGCTTTCAAATTTTGCAGGATTGGCCTGTTTTGAACAAAAAGCCTCAAATCATGAACGCAGCGTACAATTTGACGTGAAATCTTTCACGCACTTTCCTACTAGGCTGAGGAATATAGCCCACCCATTTCACATTGGCCTGTTATAGCGCCACCAACAGGTGGATTGTGCATGCGTGCGATCAACACGGATCTGCACCATTTCCCATATTCCATCCTGATTGGCAAAGATTGGAACAAACAAACAAAAAACATGTTTATATTACTCCTAAATATTCCTATCCTCCTGGTGGAGACCTGTGCGCAGAAGGGCACTTTTTCTAGTTTTTTTTTATTTTCGTTTTTCATGTCATATGAAAGCAGGGAATCATAGCTTCTAATTGACATATTGGTTGTTGAGTTTGACCCACCAGTTTTGGAGATACTTTGGAGATATTTTGGCTTATAGAGTAATGTCTTGCAGAAAACAGTGAGTTGAGAAAACAGGCTTGAAAGGTTCACTTCTGTGGTCTCTAACATTACACCTAGCTACATGTTTAAGCATTTATTTCATATTTACATGTCTTCTGTGGTCTCTAATATTACACCTAGCTACATGTTTAAGCATTTATTTCATATTTACATGTCTTCTGTGGTCTCTAACATTACACCTAGCTACATGTTTAAGCATTTATTTCATATTTACATTTCAGCTCTGACACTTATTTCAGACATGCTCTAGTATGTGAAGAGTCTGCCTGTGCCATTAACTCATTCTGGATAAAAATAAAGAACAGTTTTTCTCCAAGCTGGAGTTTGCGCCATGGTAGGCTCTCAGTCAAATCTGGTCACATATTACGGCCATAATAGGTGCATGTATTCCTAACTTACATCGTTCTGGACCTGCACAGCTCGATTGCACCTGAACACGGCTGTTTACACTGTTAAAGTTGTTAAAGAAGTTGGCATTGTTGTGACGCCAATAAGGTTTTAGCAACATCAGTGGCTTTGTTTAAATCCCTTCTGAAGTACCTCCACAACCAAGCGCTGCGCCCCCCAAGTGAATTGGTTCTGTAAGGCACTTTGTAATGTTGCTTCGGAAAGTGCTATACAAATAAATGTATTAGGGGATGCACCAAATGAGACATTCTTGGCCGAAACCGAAAACCGAATATAGGAAACAGTTGACCGAAAAAGATGACTATTATCTTAGTACAATTGTCGTAGAGAGATACCCACAGGCATGTGTGCGCGCCATGCTTTGAAGCCACATTTTGACGTCATCAAAACGGAGCGGTATAACCGCGGTTCTTTGAAGTTTGGTTTTCGGCTCTAAAAAACCAGACTAACCAAATACCGAAAATGATTTTTTTTGGCCACATTTCAGTCGAATAGTTTCGGTGGCCGACGAATATTCGGTGAACATCCCTAGTTGTTCCAATATTATTGGCCGATATATGCATAAGAAAAAGTAATAAAATATCGGGTAAAAAAATAAAAAAAATAACTGGTCCTTGGAAGTACAGTACTCAAGTACATGTGTATATATGTCCGTTATTGTCCCCCCTCCCACCTTTCCCAGTTTGTTGGTAGGCGAGAGGCCCAGAGGATCAGCACCCAAACGCCTCTCACCTTAACCAGCACTCGGCTAACCCTAGCTTATCTTTTAATGGCTGTCGACATAGCAGAGGGCTCAACACCCTCTCTCTCTCTCTCTCCATATAACCTAGCCCCCCCCCCCCCCCTTCTCTAAGCGTCACTTACAACACACAACGGCGCTGGTGCACACACAGGCACACACACACACACACACACACACACACAGATAGGTGAGAGGAGCGGAAGAGAGAGAGAGAGGTCAGGCAATTGGCACTACAGGCTATTATCCGTCTACAACCCAAAAACCCCTTTTCTAAATTTTTGGGGGTCCCTTCTCCTCCTCCTCCTCCTACCCCCCCCCCCCCCCCCTCCTCCACTCAACAGACGTCTATCTCCCGCTCCGATCTGTCCCTGTCTGTTGGGAAACCAATTTTTAGTGCAGCGTGGTATCAGCAAGGTTAGTCAGTCTTCACTGAAATTGTATGCATTGCAGCCCGTGTGCGCTTGCGCACACGCACACACACACACACACACACACACGCCCCTTGTCAGCTTGATTTATTTATTTTATTTTGAAATTTGGCTAAAGGATAGTCCCTTGAGTTGCAGCAACTCGTTGTCAAGGGGGTCCTTTGAGTTGTGTGATCTTCATTGAACCTGAACCTCCATCGCTGATGGAAGGACGGACTCTATTACACACACACACACACACACACACACACACACACACACACACACACACACACACACTTGCTTACAAATCTATGATAGCCTAGCTCTCTCTCTCTCTCTCTCTCTCTCTCTCTCTCTCCCCCCATATAGTCCAGTAATAATGTAATTTGACGTCAAACTAATTGCAAAAAACCCAAACTCAGTTGATTTTGTATCAACATATCCTGAATAACAGAAGAAAATCACTTTCAATAGCTAAAGTACAACATAATGCTTAAAACATCAAAAGGGGTTCCAGCCCAAAATAATGCAGCCATTGCACACCGCACTCGCAACTGCATCTGAACATCTGGGGGGGACGAGGGGGGGGTGGGGGAGTTTCCCTGGTTGGACGTAGCGCGTGGAAGGAACATGTTATTCCAACCAGTTCCTTTCCCCTCCATCAGGCTGGCCAGGGGGAGGCAGTTTTAAAGACCAGGATTACTGCATGTTTTTTTTCCACAAAGAAAGGCCCTTTTGCCAACCCCGCCTCGGGTATGGGCACTGATGACGTGGAGGAGAGAACACGCCCCCCCCCCCCAGCGTGAATCGAACCCAGGACCCCGGAGGAGCTTAATTGGTGCCGAGGCCGAGTGAAGCACAGAGACAATTCAAGTTCACTCTTGGACAGCGAGACGTCATTCAGGTGCAGTTTTACTGCAAACACTCCTTAAAAAAAGGACCTAGACCAAAAGCATGTGAAAAGTGAGTAGGTGCCCCCCCCCCCCCCCCACCCCACCCCCCAACACACAGACACACACACACACACACACACCTGCAGCTTGAGCTCTTGATGCATTAGCATCACCAGACAAGGGTCATCCATCATGTGCCACTGTGGAGAGTGTGTGTGTGTGTGTGTGTGTGTGTGTGTGTGTGTGTGTGTGTGTGTGTGTGTGCGTGTGTGTTGCCACGTGGCTGCATATGAGAGAGAGAGAGAGAGAGAGACGAAGGCATGCATAGCCTAAGTGGTAGAAGTGCATGTGTGTGTGTGTGTATGTGTGTGTATGCACACGTGCGACGTGCGTGTGTGTGTTCAAGAAAGCGTGAGCAAAGTGGTGACACTAAAAAAAAAAAGAAGTACAGTGAGGGTCCCGTAAATCAATTAGCCGACAGGGCCCTGACACGGTGCAAATGCTCCTGGGTATTATGCATCAGCGAGGCCCGCTAATTGGCTAAGCGCAGGTGGCCGGTGTGCCGGGCCCTATTTTAGTTTTAGTCATAGTCTCTTGAATAGTTTTCATTTAGTTTTTAAGTCTCATTTTAGTCACTTGGAATGTGTTAGCGTTAAGTCTAGTTTTGGGTCGAGTAAATATATGATTTTAGTCGACTAAATCTACATTTGATTTAGTCGACTAAAATGTATTTTGGCAGGCCTTGATGGTGTTGTAATGGCTGATTTTACACTTGCTGGAAATAGCCGATCTACAAGTTCACAATGTGTTGCGCTGCGACGCGTTGTGAGCTTGTAGATCTGCTATTTTCAGTATATGAAAATGACACTTGGTATATATAACCAAGTGTAAAATTACTTATACTGGATCTCTTGTCCACTCCCTCCCTGACATTTTAGTCTTATTCAGTTTTTAATCCATGATCTCGACCGCGGTCGAAAAATGATGATGAGTTTTTACGTGTGGAAAAAAAGGTAGTCGACGAACATTGTTTGTCATAGTAAGTCGACGAAAACAACACTGCTGTGTGCACCGTCACTCGTGTAGTGGCAGTACGTAATAAAGTACTAGGCTGTAGAGCTCAAAGAAAGCTGAAACCTTTTCATTGTCTACGTCGAGGAGCCCCAAGTTGAAGTGCATTTGGCCGCTTGTTTCTCTGGAAACACTGCTGCTTTTTTTTACCTGCATTACACCTGCAGTACAGCAAGCAGCAAACAGAGGGGGAAAAACCCAATGGCGCTGCCCCGCAGAGGGGGCGAGAATAAGAGGGAGGGGAGGGAGTGGGCCTCGATATACATCCAACCGGACACCCACCCCGCCCGCATACACTTCCATTCCGACAGTCGAGTTATGAGTCGAGAGGGCGAGGTGCAGATCGCGTGTGTGCGTGTGTGTGTGTGTGTGTGTGTGTGCGCGCAGAAAGGTGTAGGGGTTGTGGTCTAGTCTAGCCCATTCTGACCTGAGATCAGATTCATACAAGGTTTCCGCCGGACACACACTGGTCTGATGAACCCATTCTGACCTGAGATCAGATTCTAAAAATGTCAGTCGCTCTTCGATTTTTCAAAAATAGCAGACCTACAAGCTCGTATCGCGCCACTCGGTGGCGCGATATGAGCTTGTAGATCTGCTATTTTTAAATAGCTAAAGCATAACATGATGCTGACACCAAAATGGGTGCCCGGTCAGAATGGGCTAGTCTAGGCTATCGTCCCATTTACAGTACATGTATACCTGGGTGCGCGGCGTGCACCGAAAACCGGACGATCTACAAGCTCACACCGAGCTTATTATGTCTCCATTGCATCTCGTCTATCTGCATCAACATACTTGCGCGCGCGTGCGTGCGTGCGTGCGTCCCCTGCTCATACGATGAACAAAGGGAGGAGTGGACAGAGTGGGAGATTGGGAGGGGAGGGGAGGTGTGCAGCGTTGGGGGGTGGGTTGAGGGGGGGTGGTTCCTGCGTCTGTCTGTCTGTCTGTCTGTCTCTGCTCTACATGTGTGGAGGAGGAGAGGAGAGGAGAGGAGCGGAAGGTACAATCAGGTCAATTCAATTCAAAGCCAATGCGACAAGCTAATTTTCCTGCCCGGTCATCTGAGGCCCGCCTCCGAGGCGGAGAGGGGAGGGAGGGAGGGTGGAGTGGAGTGAAGAGAGAGGGGGGGGTGGGGGGGGGGAGAGAGAGAGAGAGAGAGAGAGAGAGAGAGAGAGAGAGAGAGAGAGAGGGGTTGACATTGACAGTAGTCATTACACTGCCCCCGCCAAAAAATGAAGAAGAAAAAGGGGGAAAAAGAACGATAGAGGAGGGGGAGGTAGGGTGTGATGGGGGGGGGGGGTTAGAGATAAGAAAATAAAAGGGGGAGAGAGGGAGCCAGAAGGAAGGAGGAAGAGATGAAGGGACGAGAAGGGTGGAAAGAAATGCAAAGGTGAGGAGGAGGAGGAGGAGGAGGAGGAGGAGGGACAGAACAGAGAGATGGAGAGGAGGAGGAGGAGGAGGGAGACGGGGGTGAAATGGAAGGGGAGATGTAGCGAAGACGTGGGGACAGGACACTGACACACACACACACACACACACACACACACACACACACACACACACACACACACACACACACACACACACACACACACACACACACACACACACACACACACACACACATCTCAAGCCAAGCGCAGAGGAGAGCTCAAAGGAATGAAGGGAGGCGGGGGGGCTTAACCTGTCACACGTTTCGCCGTTCAACCCCGGCGCCACTCGGTCATGCGAGCGAAGGTTTCATCTGGGTATATAATACCTCTCTGTTGTGTTACCCAGTGCATCTTAAAGGGGATTGTGACATAAAACTAAATAGTTTTTGTAATTGTTCTTAAAAAAAGTGTTTTGTTTTCTGAGCTCAATTGCACCCAAAAAAAACCCAGAACTTTTAACATTCAGTAGATGTTCTGTGGTCTGGGGGTTTTCTGGCTCAAACAAGTGCTACGATTTTCCTGCCGTTTGTGATGTCACAGCCTGCAAACCCCATATTATATCAATGGGATTGGCCACCGTTTTGCTTTTGTTTTCATTGCAGCTCAAAAGACTTCCAACCCCAGAGAAAACTCCAGACCACTGAAAATCTACTGAATGTTCAAAGTTCAGGGGTTTTTGGGGTGTGATTGAGGTCATAAAACCTAAAAGAAAAACAAAAAAATAAAGAAATAAAAGGAAAATGAATGTCATGAAACCTTTGAACATGCAGAGGACCCCGACCCCCATTGAACATGTTGTACTACCAGGGAAGTTCAATACAGCAACGCATTGATACACAACAAAACACTGTGCAATTTGTACTTTTGGACACTTAAAAAGTATTCAGTTTGTCAACCACTACTGTACTGTATCTCACCAATATTATCCCATTCTGAACGGGCACCCATTTTGGTGTCAGCATCATGTTATGCTTTCGCTATTGAAAAATAGCAGATCTACAAGCTCATATCGCGCCACCGAGTGGCACGATACGAGCTTGTAGGTCTGCTATTTTTGAAAAATTGAAGACACTTTTAGAATCTGATCTCAGGTCAGAATGGGTTAAAATCAGTGTTGGCTTCAGAGAACCCACCACCACTGCCACCTTGTGGACGCCCAGTGACAATGACAATGTGCGGGAGGTCAAATACGTTTTCAGAAACTCTAATAAATGGAAATACTGTTTGTCCAACATATTCGGCTGAAAACTGATGAAAGTGGTAGAGGTTGAAGTGAATATGCACAATTGCACATACTACCAGTAAATGGTAAATAGTGCATTTATATAGCGCCTTTGTCCAAGGCGCTTTACAAAGACTGTGGCATTACATTCACACATACATTCATACACCGATGACAGAGGAAACCATGCAAGGCATCAACCTGCACATCGGGAGCAATCAGGGGTTCAGAGTCTTGCTCAAGGACACTTCGAAAGGCACTGACTCTGGGGGAGCCCGGGTTCGAACTAGGAACCTTGTTCTCCCGCTATGCCACAATAATATGAAATGCCCTACCAACAGCCATGAAGAAATGTGAATACCTGCTTTCAAAGCCACTGTAAAAGAACACTTACAGATGGCCGCCAATTCGGAACTGGTCATATCGCGGGCGTGCCGTGTTCAATTAAGGAAGAGGACGAACGCAGACTTTATTCATTTATTTAATACTTAGCGCGGTTGTGTGCACTTGACTTTGCGGGGGATTGTTTATTGTTTTGTCTGTTGTGAACGTTGTAGCGCAGGACCAGTGGCGTGCACAGACATTTAGAGGGGCAGGTGCTCAAGTGAAAAAAAGGGCACCTTGTGCAGCTCATTTTGGGGTGGGAACCCATTTTGGTGCTTCAGCTATTGAAAAATAGCAGATCTACAAGCTCATAGCGCGACACCGAGTGGCGCGCTACGAGCTTGTAGGTCTGCTATTTTTTTATCGAAGAACCACTGACATAGAAACATAGCTTTAGATTGTGGGGGCCTAAATAATATAGTAGAAGCGTTTATCAAGATTTGATCAACGTCAACATGGTCCACACACTACAAATATAGAAAATAAATAAAACTTTTTTTATTATTTTTAAGAGCACATTGCCAAAAGGGCAGGGGGTGCTCTAGCACCCCCTAGTGTCTATCTGTGCACGCCACTGCGCAGGACGCTACAGAGAGCGTCGGGGCGGGAGGGGTTTTGAAAGAGAATTGTTTGTCGATTTCAGTTTGTCCGCCTGTTTATTTATTTTAGAGCGACAGGGACAGACGCACTTTATCAAGTGCTTGGTTTGATTGTACACAGTTCGTTTGACAATACACTTTTGCCGCATCTCTATATAAATAATTTAAACTATATTCCTATGATCCTGTTGTTTATTATTCCTTAGTTAATATTTTGCCTTAAGACACGAAGGGCGATTGTTACAGGTCACAAAGGGCGATTTGTAAAGTCAACCCGCCAGGACCGCCAGAAATGGCTCTGGCCATGGCTCAAATGAGTCAATTGATTGCCATGGCAACCCCAGCCTATGCTTGATTTGACAAATTAACTTATTGTCCCGCTTCCTGGGAAATCATGTATTTTTTTTTGGTTAAAAAAGGCCCTATACGGTACAAGGTTTCCACCCAACAGCAAGGAGATGTGCAAGAAATCAAGTGACATGCCTTTGCACAGTGCAACACTAGCCAAATGTCTCCCCCTGCCGGTCAGGTTGCGGTACTGCACACGCACAGGTTCCACTGCCCCCTCTGTGTGTCATTGCTGGCTTATCAGGGGGGAAAAGTGTGAAATTGAGTTCAAGAGGCCACTTTGCTGTTCACACTCTCTCTCTCTTCCTCCCTCACCAAACGTCTTAACCCATTCTGAACGGGCACCCATTTTGGTGTCGGCATCATGTTATGCTTTAGCTATTTAAAAATAGCAGATCTACAAGCTCATATCGCGCCACCGAGTGGCGCGCTACGAGCTTGTAGGTCTGCTATTTTTGAAAAATCGAAGAGCGACTGACATTTTTAGAATCTGATCTCAGGTCAGAATGGGTTAATCAGACCAGTGTGTGTCCGGCGGAAACCTCATATGAATCTGATCTCAGGTCAGAATGGGTTAACTTGATTTCTTTGGCCGGACATGACACCACGGCTGACAGGTAGGGGCGAGAGGCAAGACACAGAGACGAGACAATGGAGAGAGAGGGGCAAGACACAGACGACACCAGAGAGAGAGAGAGAGAGAGAGAGAGAGAGAGAGAGAGAGAGAGAGAGAGAGAGAGAGAGAGAGAGAGAGAGAGAGAGAGAGCAATCGCATCAAATAGCGTGGTCATGTCCAGTCGCAAAGCACACGGCACATCTCTCTCCGGTAATAAAGGGCGCACCCGTACTTTTACCCGTGCCTGCCGGCCAAGTATACGCGTGTGAACGCGCTGTGCCTGAATCATCCCTCATTACATTATATGAATAACGTGACATTTATTTATAGGCCCTTACACCTCAAAAATAGCCACTCTAGTCTACAGCAGGTTGCGGACGCGTCACGCGATCGACACTTCTATTACTTTCGGTGCAGGACTTGCCAGATTTGTAGCCTAAATTCAAAGTTCTCTTTATGGTCTGCAACCAAGGTAGTAAAAATGAGAAAAAGGCCGCACACTCATAGCCGTGCGTGCGTGTGTGCATGCCTGCCTGAGTGCCTGCCTGCGTGAGTGCCTGCGTGCTAGCCTGGTTAATAAACCAGACCGAATCAGCCGTTGGCAAAAATAAATTGCCTGCCGGCGGATTTCGGTCTGGAGAGGCTCAATTGTACGCCCATTTCCTACACCAGAGAATGTGGGCGGCCAATCGGGACACGGTATGCAATATGGGCGGGCTTTGGTACAGTGACTTTCAATGCTTGAGACCTTTGACTGACAGTAGCTCTGACCAATTGTGTCAAAGAGAAAATGTTTCCCTGGAAATGAAATCCAAGCTGAGCCTCCCCAGACTAATATCCCGCGGTCCGTGCGATATTAGTCTGGTTTATTAACCAGGCTACTCTTTATGGTCTGCAACCAAGGTAGTAAAAATAAGAAAAAGGCTGCGTGCGTGCGTGCGTGCCAACCCACCTGCACCACCTTGTAGAAGTAGGCGTACTGCCTCGCCGTGTTCTTGTACTGGCTCAGCACGTCCTGCAGCACCTGTAGCGTGCAGCAGAGGGCGCTCACAATTAGTGCATGATCGCCTGATCGCAATTATTTGACAACCATGCGAAAATATATTATTATTATTATTATATTATCTCAAATAGTGTCTAAAATTATGTCCATCGTTTTTCCATGTTGAAAAAAATAACACGTGACAACGTGTCACTTTGTGACGCGTCGTGAAGCCATTTCCATTATTTAGATTTTTTTTTGTGGGGAAATTAATAAAAATGATTCAATGTCTTCTAAATCCTGACAGTTTTCTGAAAAACCCTATGTTTCTATGTCAGTGGTTCTCAAAGGTTTTCATGTCAAGGACCCCAAAGGTTATGTATTTGGCCGTGGACCCCCATCTGAAAATCCAGGGACCTCCCCAGAAGCAAAGATTTGAGTTAAAAACATATTTGAAATATACGTTCAAAAATGTGCACGTTTTCACGATTTGTCAAAAATAGCAGACCTGCTATTTTTCAATAGCTAAAGTATAACATAATGCTTAAAACACCAAAAGGGGTTAAACGGGTTGTAACGGTGTTAACGGGGCCCTACCTGCGTGCCCAGCAGGTGGCGCACCTCCTCCTCGTGGTAGTAGAGGGGCGTGCTGTACTCCAGCGGCAGGCTCTTGATGTAGGGCAGCCAATGGGAGGCCGGGTCGGCCCGCTCACACAGCAGGTGCAGAGCCAGCGTCACGTTGCCCATGGCCTGCAGGATCCGGTCCTGGCTGTACAGGGGACCTGGGGGGGGGGGGGGGGGCACATGGTTAGCCCATTCTGACCTGAGATCAGATTCATACGAGGTTTCCACTGGACACACACTGGTCTGATTAACCCATTCTGACCTGCGATCAGATTCTAAAAATGTCAGTTGTTCTTCGATTTTTCAAAAATAGCAGACCTACAAGCTCGTAGCGCGCCACTCGGTGGCGCGCTATGAGCTTGTAGATCTGCTATTTTTCAATAGCTAAAGCATAACATGATGCCAACACCAAAATGGGTTCCCGTTCAGAATGGGTTAAGTGGTTCCCAAGCTTTTTCATGTCAAGGACCCCCAAATTGACACTCATTAGCCCCAGCGGACCCCCGTGAGCAGAAGATTTTTTTTATGGCTCTAGCAGTGATTCTCAACCCATTTAATTTCAGACAAGGAGACCCCAGTTTGACATGCATTCGGCTACGGACCCCCATTTAATCTCTATCTGAGGCCCCAATTTATATTGTAAAATCAATGTTAATTTAACTCAGTCAATATAGCAATGCTCACCCAGGACAGAGTTCTTGGCTGACTCCACGGTCATCAGCATCTTCCTGGGGATCCACAGGAACAGCTCTTCTGCCTGCGCGCGCACGCACACACACGCATGCACACACACACACACACACACACACACACACACACACACACACGCACACACACACAGACGTTTGTATCAGTGTTGTTTTCGTCGACGAAAAATGTTCGTCGACTACCTTTTTTCACTTTCGAAAACTACATGGAAACTAAATGAAAACTAAGCTATGGTGACTAAAACTATGACTAAATATACTGTCGATTTTGTCAACAAATAAAAACTAGACTAAAATGTTAGGAAGGGACTAGTGGACAAGAGATCCAGTATTTACACTTGGTTGCATGCTGAAAATAGCAGATCTACAAGCACAAAACGCGTCGTGTGTAAAATAAATTTTAGTTGACTAAATTAACTGTCGACACAAATCTTATAATTATAATTTAGTCGACTGAAACTAGACTAAACACTAAAAGATGCCAGGTGACTAAAATGTGACTAAAACTAAAATAGAAATGTGTTGTTTTTCGGTGCACGACAACCGAGAGCCATTCATGCAGTGGTGAAGGGTGCAATCTAACTCAACCAATAAAAACCCTGAAAATGTCGAGATATCTCGTCGATGTGTTAACACTCCGATCGGCATAAAACGGAGGTCTCCGTCCTATCAAATAATCCTGCTCGTCGCCCAGGACGGAGGTTAACCGTTTCAGTTCGTAGGACGCATGAGGCCGTCATAAGGATCACGAAATATTAGTGCCTACGACGTCTGTGGACGTCCTAGCGACGTCCCAGCGACGCGGGGCGAGATGAGAATATTCCGAATTTTTCCTATTTTATTTTTTGGCATTTCGCTTTTCGCTTTCCATATGCTAACGCTCAGTGCAATAATAATAGTTAGCGCGGCGGAAAGAATGACTCGTATCTCCTAATCCAGGGCGCTCTCCGTGGTGATGAATGGATCGATATGCTGGCGCTTCATTTCTGCTCCTCATCCGTCTCTCCCGCAAAATATGAACGTTTTTTGGAGCGTAAAAAAAATAATTAAGATGATCGGGGATGTGAGGTCTCTTTGTAAAGTCAACTTTTTTTAGGAAAGTGTTTCCGGTTCATGGCTTTCAGAGTAAAAGCGATCAGACAACTCTGGCACCCCGGAGCTTCTATTTTGATGCACTTCCGGCACTAAATGTGTTTTAATCACAGGACGGAACATTAATGATATCATAACCGAGCGCAGCGCTCCACATTCAATGTCATTTCCGATTGGGACGTACTCCGTAAACCCCCTCCATGTTAGTGGATGAGAGGGAAATAAATCTTCAAACGTGAATAACTCTTGACCTAAATCAATCCGTCCAATTCTAACCAAAGATGTTTTTTTTGACGGCCCATCGTGGTCCCGTCACTAGTCACGTTAGAAGTAATCATACTTCCCGTTGTCGTCGATCGCCTCGGGGGAGTTTTGGCTACATCTAGCTACTTCTAGCTACATCCGAGATGGCGCCTTGTGCACCTCGAAATGGGCCCTTAAGAAACACATCGCTGGGCGTCCTGATTTAACCCGTTCTGTGCGGGAACCCCTTTTGGTGTCAGCATTACGTTATGCTTTAGCTATTTAAAAATAGCAGATCTACAAGCTCATAGCGCGCCACCGAGTGGCGCGCTACGAGCTTGTAGGTCTGCTATTTTTGAAAAATCGAAGAACGACTGACATTTTTTTTGAGAATCTGATCTCAGGTCAGAATGGGTTAATCAGACCAGTGTGTGTCCAGTGGAAAGTAAACCTCGTATGAATCTGATCTCAGGTCAGAATGGGTTAATGGGTTCTGGGTGCTAACTGCCCAGCGGGCCGGTGTTTGTCCCACCTTGATGTCCTTGGTGGCGCGGAGGCCGTAGCCCTCGTCTCCGAAGCAGGCGATCTGGAAGCCCTCGCAGGACGCCCCGCAGTCTGAAGCCCAGGTCATCAGCTCTGGGAACGAGTCCTCCCGGCTGCCCTCGAACTGCACCGAGATGCCTGGGCACAACACGCACATCTGGGGTTAACCATTACTTGGATAAAGGTATCGACGCTGCAACAACGGGGCGGCGGTGGCTCAGGGGTAGAGTGCCTGGATGGTAACCGTAAGGTTGCCAGTTCGAACCCGGGCTCCCCCAGAGTTACTGTCGAAGTGTCCTTGAGCAAGACACTGAACCCCTAATTGCTCCCGATGTGCTAGTTGGTGCCTTGCATGGTTTCCGCTGCCATCGGTGTATGAATGTGTGTGTGAATGGGTGAATGTAATGCACAATCTCTGTAAAGCGCCTTGGATAAAGGCGCTATATAAATGCACCATTTACCATTTACCATTTAACAACCCCTAAAACATGATTGTGTGTGTGTGTGTGTGTGTGTGTGTGTGTGTGTGTGTGTGTGTGTGTGTGTGTGTGTTAAGGCTGCAACGATTCATCGATTACCGTAATCATAATCGAATCGATTATTCACTTAGTGGTCAACTAATTTGGTAATCGATTAATCGAATCGGCAACTAATCACTAGTTTTTTTATTTCCCACTTAGCCATAGTTTTTTCCAGTGTTAAGTACAACTAAACTAAAGAGGAGTGAGCCATCTCTCTTCCCTTACAATCTGATGATAGTTGCTCATGCACATGCAAAGCAAAATATGACACATAACGATTATAGTATCAAGTACAAAACGTATGGCTTGAATATTTATTTTTAAATTACCTATTTGAGTTCAGAAGAGTACTGTTCCTGCTAGACTGACACATGTGCAGCTATTCTTTAATCAAATGTATGCAGTCAGACTAAGCCTAAAGACACCATGAGTTGCTTTAATACATTTTAATTTAGTTTGTCTTTTATTTGAATAGCAACCAAATAAGCAGCTAATCAAATCTAATCTAATCTAAAATAACCTAAAATATATTTTTAAGGTGATAGCTAAATAAGTGTCATAATCCGATTAATCGTTTAACCCATTTTGACCGGGCACCCATTTTGGTGTTAGCATCATGTTATGCTTTAGCTATTGAAAAATAGCAGATCTACAAGCTCATATCGCGCCACCGAGTGGCGCGATACGAGCTTGTAGGTCTGCTATTTTTGAAAAATCGAAGAGCGACTGACATTTTTAGAATCTGATCTCAGGTCAGAATGGGTTCATCAGACCAGTGTGTCTCCGGCGGAAACCTCGTATGAATCTGATCTCAGGTCAGAATGGGTTAATTAATCGGCAGATGAATCGATTATGAAAATAATCGTTAGTTGCAGCCCTAGTGTGTGTGTGTGTGTGTGTGTGTGTGTGTGTGTGTGTGTGTGTGTGTGTGTGTGTGTGTGTGTGCGTGCTCTGCTCACCTTTCTGTTTTTTCCGGATCTTCTCAACCAGAGCTCGTATCTGGATGTACTCCTCCCACTCTTTGCCTCCGGGGGGCGCTGTGCTGCTGCATTCTACCAGGACGGACACACACACACACACACACACACACACACACACACACACACACACACACACACACACACACACACACACACACACACACACACACACACACACACACACACACACACACACACACACACACACACACACACAACAGATGAGAGATAAGCTGCATGTTTTTGAGTAGTGCTGGCCACTCCTATACGCAGCAATGTGTGTGTGTCTGTCTGTGTGTGTCTGAGCACGAAAATAGCGTTTTCTTTTTTCATCACCAAGTCTCACTGTGCACACACATGCACGCAGGCACGTGCACACACACTAGGGTATTCATTAAACAAATTGATGCATCAATTCCATTATTCAATTCAATTCAATGGGCTTTATTGGCATGAGAAAACATATGTTTACATTGCCAAAGCAGAAAGAACAATACAGCAATACAATCAAAACAACAATTATGTACTTTGAAGGTCAGGATCTTCAATAGATCAACTTCTATGTACCAAGATCACTCGATGCAGGTATAGCGCAGGAATATACACAATGATTAGTCACTAGTCGACTAACACTAGTCGATTCAGATTAGGAGAAGTCGAAAGTAAAAAAGAAATAATAATAAAAATATTTTTTTTTTTTCAAAAACTAAAATCTTAAATTACTGTCAAAACTGTCAACACTGGCACGTATTCCAGGTGACTAAAATGTGACTAGTAAAAACTAAATGAAAACTATTCTATGACTATGACTAAAACTTAAAATCTGTCAAAATCAACACTGGCACGCGTGCACTGTGGCCTCTTATCTGTCCATGTGTAGCCCAACACACACCGGCTCCGCCCGACGAGGCGTGACGCGTTGCCGCGCGGCACCGCCTGGAAAATAGAACTGGTTCTATCGGCGCGCCAGGCGAGGCGCCAGCGCCCGTCGGACGCCGCCGGTGTGCGATAGGTTCATTGAAAATAATGGAGGCGGCTGTTTTGACACGCGGCGGTCGCAGACGGTGTGTGATGGGTTTATGTTTCAACCTACTCTGTAGGAGCTCAGATGAGGTTCATCATCTCTTTAACTCTTATCTGTCCATGTGTGTTTCAACCTACTCTGTAGGAGCTCAGAGATGAGGTTCTTTAACTCGTATCGGTCCATGTGTGTTTCAACCTACTCTGTAGGAGCTCAGAGATGAGGTTCATCATCTCTTATCTGTCCATGTGTGTTTCAACCTACTCTGTAGGAGCTCAGAGATGAGGTTCTTTAACTCGTATCGGTCCATGTGTGTTTCAACCTACTCTGTAGGAGCTCAGAGATGAGGTTCATCATTTCTTTGTATCTGTCCATGTGTGTTTCAACCTACTCTGTAGGAGCTCAGAGATGAGGTTCATCATCTCTTTGGGGGAGACGACGGCCGTGGCGCCCGTCCCCGACGACCTCTGAGTCTTCACGCGACTCTTCTTTCCCATGGCTGGGCTGGACGCTGGTGTGTGGATGGATGGATGGATGGATGGGTGGATGGATGGATGCAGCTGCAACACAACAGGCCCTGTGGACAACAGGGATGGGACGAAAATAGTTATTTATATCGGCGTGACCAAAGAACGCGCACAACAATCGTATGGGAGAGATTTAACCCATTCTGGATGGGAATTAACCCCTTTTTGGTGTTTTAACCCATTTAGGCCTGACGTCAAAATTTAAAAAAAAAAGTTCGCTCTGAAAGAATATATATTCAAAGATGTGTGCCGCATTTTCACGATTTTTCAAAAATAGCAGACCTACAAGCTCATAGCGCGCCACTTTGTAGATCTGCTATTTTTCAATAGCTAAAGTATAACATAATGCTTAATTAAAACACCAAAAGGGGTTCTCATCCATTATGGGTTAAGCATTATGTTATAGTTTAGCTATTAAAAAAATGGCAGATCTACAAGCTCATGGGCTAGCGCAAATGTGGCGCAAATATTTGAATATATTTTCTTTCAGAGCGAATGTTTTTAACTCAAATCTTTGCTTCTGTGGGGTCGGCCGGAACAACATATTTTCAGATGGGGGGGGGGTCCGTGGCCAAATACAGATAATTCTGACATGAAAAAGAGTTGAGCACCACTGACCTAGAAGAAACATTATTATTTGTTTGTTATTGTTATTCAGAAAACTTTTAGGATTTAGAAGCCATGTTTTTAGAATCGACCTCAGCGGGTCTAAATGGGTTAAACGATGTTACACGAGAGAGGGTGTTCTTTATCGTCATTAATGCACGCATGTCGCATGCGATGCTGCAGGAGTTCCGAAAGACATCGCAGAAGTTCAGCAGTCGCAATTATACAACGGTTACCCTTAAAACTAAGATAATCGCTAAAACAATCATATTCTTTTGAATGACAGATGTAGCCACTATGATCACAAATGTCAGCTGCCATTCAGAACAGAGCGGCTGGTTTATTTGTTTGGTGTTCCTTAGCGCTCGTTTAAGCACGGCTATCAGATTGCTAATCAGATTGCTTCCTCGAAACGATAATTTATAATATAATTTATCGTGTAATTGTGTCACACACTACGAATTAGCTTTTGAGTTGCAAATTCGGCCCCACTTAAACCCTCTATACTTGATTAAAAAAAACAATCTTTAAAGAAGAATGCATTTGGTTTCGGTATGCAATTATTTCACTCTACACAAATGGGCCTCATCAGAGATTAAAATAGGGTGCATTTTGCATCCCAAAACGCAGTTTATAGTTAAGGGACGCAATAAAACAACGACCTCTGCATCCACGGGATGCACTACTGTACTGTTTTTTATTCTAGTTTTATTTTGCTAGCTTTAGTTATAATAATAAGTTCTTCTTCTGTTTTCTAAATGAATATAACCACATTATAACCATATAAAATGAAATGCTGAGTTAAATGCTGCAATTTGTAAAAAAATTGCAAAATATGACTCGTAACGTCGTTGAAGTGGGACTCATAAAATGTCCCTGGGACTCATCTAAAAGACCATCCCTGCATCCCGGGACTCATTACATTGAATACCTATTTACATCACTGCCTCATTAATGCCATTTCTATTTATTTTTCGTTTATGCAGTATATGTACATCGCCACTAGAGGGAGCAAGAGACCAGGAGACATCAATGCTCATAAATAATACCATTAGTTAACGCAATTAGGTTGAACATATTAAAAATGGCTTTTTTAAATCCTAACCCATGTTTCTATATCAGTGGTGCTCAACATTTCATGTCAAGGACCCCAAAAATGTCATGTATTTGGCCACCGACCCCCATCTGAAAATATGTTGTTCAGGGACCCCCCCAGAAGCAAAGATTTGAGTTAAAAACATTCACTGTGAAAGAATATATATATATATTTATATTCAAAGATTTGCACCACATTTTTTATGATTTTTCAAAAATAACAGACCTACAAGCTCGTAGCGCTGCACCGATGGGCTTGTAGATCTGCCATTTTCCAATAGCTAAAGTATAACATAATTAGCTTGCAACATACAGTTTTCAGAAAACTGTTAGGATCAGGCAGCATTCAGGCTCATCCTCTGGTCTTCATTGGCTTTAACTTATAGGACGTAGGCTTAAGCCCAAACCACACTTAACACACCAGTTAATAATAATAATAATAATAATAATAATAATAATAGCACCTTTCATGACATGAAATGCAGCTCAAAGTGCTTTACAGAACAATGGAGAATAAAAGAAAAGCAAGGCAACAACATTAAAAAACAAGCAGTAATGCAGTACAGTGAGGACATGAAAAATAAAAAATAAAAGATCAATTAAAGGCAATGTTGTAGAAGTGGGTCTTGAGCTGAGCTTTAAAAATGTCTACAGAGGCTGTAGACATTTTTTTTGCAACTATAGTCGCAACTTTTAAGGTCAGCCACACCAATGCATCTCCTTGCAACTGCCATTGGGGATAATTGTAGCAAGTAGTTGCATGTTGATTATTTTGCCATGCAACCGACGAGTTGCATGGCAAAATCATCGGTGTGGGTTTGGGCTTAAGAAACAAAAGAGAAAGACTCAGACAGGGCTCTTTTATATCCATGTCAGGAAATTAATTGAGGGCGAGTAGGGAGGGAACAGTTATCATACTGTATCAATCATTTGGCCCGGAGTCTAATAGCATAACAACAGCCCATCCTGTTTTATTTCCAAGCCAACGCTTTGGCCTGTGGCTCTGACCAGTAATGCACACAATCAGCGAATAATACAAAATCAAAAGGAGTAATAGAAGTAGACCTAAATGCAACTTGGCATTTCTTTTCTGCTTTCATTCAGAGGAGAGTTCCGTTGGCCGAGACCCATTAAATATCACCATTTGTTCATAAATGTAACCAGTAAGACGCCTGAGGGCGAGAAGCACACAGCCGCCTGGGTGACGGGCAGACTGCTGGGCGAGCGCTGGCGCTTTGGCATGGGGGGGGGGGGTCAGACCAACATATGGAATGAATTCTGTCAACAATTAGAATGTCAGAACAGGTCAGCTCCATATATGGAGATCTAAGGGTGGCCGCGGGGACAGTGTCTCCGAGTGTACACTGCACAGGGTTTGATGAGGCCCAGGTAGGGCCGGGCCTTAATTTTCGGGCCTGGTGAGAACTCTAGTGTGGCAGCGGGGGCGGTGTCTTGGGTGTACAGGGTTTGATGAGGCCCAGGTAGGGCCGGGCCTTGATTTTCGGGCGTGTTGAGAACCCTAGTTTTCGCCGGGCTGCCGGCGAAAACTCAACCACACCACCAGGGGGCGCTTGTGTTAGTGTGATAGAGATGAGTTAAATGAATGGACAGGTATCAGTCGAAAGGGCGACATCGAAGAGGAAGGATGGATGGGGGAGGGGAGGTCAACATAATTATGGAACAGGTCAGCTACATATATGGAGATCTGAGGTCAGACGTAGAGTTGCTGGCCAATATTGATGACATCAGGGATCTCCATATATATGGGTATTCCCATAATATATGGGATTAATATTGATGACATCAGGGATCTCCATATATGGGCATTCCTATAATATATGGGCGTAATATTGATGACATCATCAGGGATCTCCATCCCTGATGATCTCACGTGATGTCACACCATATATGGTCATGCCTGGGGTGACCGACCAACCGACCGACTGACTGACTGAAAATTCACGATTTGCTAGTAAATGCGACTTGCAGTCGCAATACTAGTTTGGGTCCCAGGGAGACACAAATTCCTCTCTCGCTACCCAAATTCCTCTCTTGCTAAAACGGTTTGGGAACCGGGAGGCTAAGCCCTGTCTCTTTTGCACAGTCATAATGATGGCTCGAAATAGACACACACACGCGTGTCAAAGTCTCGTTTGCATGGACCTTAGACCAGGGGCCAATTGAATTTATCCCCCTCCTGGTGTTAGCAGGAGGCCTAATGGTGATCTCTGGTGTCTCCCTCCCTTGTTCCCCTGCTGTGAATGGGATCGTTTCTCAAATTACGCTATACTTGTGGGGACATTTGACCCTCACAAGTATAGTGTGTAGTAATAAAAGTGAGCATGCAACGCACGCGTCGCACACGCACACTCACGCGAGAACATCAATGTTTTTTAACAGCTTTTGAACTTTTGTCATTTTTAACCGTAACCTAAAGCCGGAAGCCGGATCTGATCTACACTACAAGTACACACGTTTGTTTTGGACAGTCGTTGTGTGTCAACATAACTGTCTACTAAGTCCACATCATGGTTGCAAGTAGTGAGCAAGTATTTGCAGTTGCAAGGAGTTGCATTGGTGTGTGTGGACTGGCCTTAACCCATTAAAACCAGGAAAGCAGCTGTGCCATTTTAGATTTCACTAGCGACATATGTTTAAAAACTCTTGGGATTTAGAACAGTGGTTTATCATTTTGGGGGGTCTTTCTTTGGCACGGAAAAGTTTGAGAACCACTCACTGATTTAGGCATTTGCAGAATAGGCCTCAGGTGGACAGAGAAATGTCCACTCAGGAGGGAAAAGGAGAAAAGAAACCACAATACTTTTTTTGTGCTTGTCCTCTGCAATGTGCTGACACTTTACTCTTTTACTGGGTGAGCTAACCTCCTGACATTTTATTCTAGTGCTTGAGGAGGGTTGGAGGAGTAGACAGCTGCACGCCGTGACATTCGGTGGCAGCACTTGTCACTTTCAGTCCCACAGACTCCCACTCACTAGTCCGTCTGCTAGACGGACAGCTGGCCAATCGACACGCTGGCCTGTCCTCTTACTTTCAAACTACTTGAACCCTAGAATCTCTTGTCGGCAAAGATGTGTCGTGTAGAGCAGTGGTTTGGCAATGTAAACGTATGTTTTCTCATGCCAATAAAGCCCTTTGAATTGAATTGAATTGGTTCCCAAACTTTTTCATGTCAAGGACCCCCAAATGGACATTTATTAGGCCGCGGACCCCCATTTGAAAAGAAATGCCAGACCCCCAGTTTGACATACTTATTAGTCTACACTACAGACCTCCATTTAATTGCATTTCTATCTCTGAGACCCCAATTTACATTGTAAAATCACTGTTAGTTTAAATGTACAAAGTGTACAAATGCGAGTTACATACAGAGTTACAGACCCATGAGGGTACATTTGGTTTCAAATTATCATTTAGCTGGGTCCCCCCTGGAACTCCCTGAAGTACCCCTGGGGGTCCCCGGACCCCACTTTGAGAACCACTGATTGTAGAGCAGTGGATTTCAACCAGTGGTCTGGGGGACCACCAGTGGTCCTTGAGAGGGTTCCAGGTGAACCAAATAAGACCCTTAGAGATCTTTAACTCTTGAGAGCGTAAAATGAAACCGAATGGTTTCATACGGGGCGGTCCATTTGGTTTCATGTTACACTCTCAAGAGTTACATTATGGTTATTAACATCTGCATTACTTAAGTTATTTTTGATCAAAAATAATGGAATGTTGCATGAACCTCCCAAACACTTTGTGTAGGGTGGGTATATGCTGGACAATTGTGGTGGTCCCCAGGTTGCTCTTAGTCAGGATGGTGGTCCCTGGGTCAAAATTAGTGATGCACCGAATATTCGGCCGCAGACAATATTCGGCAGAAAATGGCTAAAAATGCTTTTTCCGCCTATTCGGTTTCGGCTCAAATAGGCCGAAAATATATCACCGAACGAATAGTGTATGCAATTAATGCATTAAAAAGAGCCGAATAAATGTTTTATGGACCCATAATAGACTAGTGATTATTATTTAGATTAAGTTTTGCCATAACCATTTCATTTGTTTTTGGAACAAAATGCCTCAAATCATCCAATTGCCATCCAAGGCGTAAAAATTGGCTTATTATAGCGGCAACAGGAGGCCACAGCCTGACCTGCCCTACTGGAGACCTGTGCCCCGAGGAGCACTTTTTCTTGAGATTTGTTTTATTTATTGATTTTCTTTTTCCCATAAATCAATGCTACCTTTACATCTGTGTGTTGGTTGAAAAAATATTGAACCAATGAAAAGTATTAAAGAGCGCTGCGGACAGAACCTCTTAACTCCATTGAACTCTCAAACTGCGTGCCAAAGGAGCTAACTCCACCACCTCTCCCCCTCTCATGCAAGTAATTGTAGAAAGAATATATAAAGTCACAATACCAACTTTGATGAGGCAGTATTGCATTTTTTTTATATCATTTTTATCCCACGATTTTACAACCCATTTTTTCACTCAGTGTCAATCATCTATTGCAGGGGTTTTCAACTGACTATGAACCAGGGACCACCACCCTGACTGAGAATCAACCTGGGGACCATTGTTGTGTTGGGAGGGGGGATACCGTCGTGGTGTGGGGGAAATAAATTAACCTTCAATATTAAACTCTGTTCATTGTAACTTACTCTGTGAGTAAGCAGACACTTGCGGTTGATTATGGGCACATTTCTTTATAATGGTGACTCAACCAGGCAATCCGGTACGGTTTCCCTTGAGATTCTAACTCACTTTTCTGTGGAAGTTCTTGACATCAGACTTCCCAGTAACTGACGACATCGACATCATTTGTCACCAGATCATTTACTGCAATGTTTCTCAACTTGTGGTCAATACAATAAATTAAAATATGAATCTTCACTTTCCTACATTACTAAAGCATGGTCAGGGACCACATGCAACACCTTCACGGACCACCAGTGGTCCGCGGACCACCTGTTAAAAACCCATGATCTATTGTAATCTATTGACCTCATGCTTCCTTCTATGCATGGAGGAGTCAAAGCTGCTTCTTTTCACTTGACGGGGGAGAGGACGTAGCGCGTGGAAGGAACACGTTATTCTGACCAGTTCCTTTCCCTTCCATCAAGCGCCCCGACTGGCCAGGGGGAGGTAGTTTAGAGACCAGGATTTACTGCATGTTTTTTTGTGAGGGTACCTACCCTAGGGGACACGGGGAGAACATGCAAACTCCACACAGAAAGGCTCTTTCGTCATCTTAATTTCTTGGAAATGTATTTTTCTTCTTTTTTTTTGTTTTACATTTAGCAACACAAATGTTACAAATAGTTCTTGAGAAAGTTTGAGAACCACTGACTGCACTAAGTAAATAGGGTTGAAGTGGTTAAAGTCTGCAGGGGTTAGGCAATCAAGAGGTCACAAACTGCCGAATTTCAACCAATACCAATATCCACATTTTATCACACCTTTTGTGATAAACAGCAGGGATGTAACAGCAGGGCTTGCAGCTGCCCATTGCATACTCTAAAAGTTGCAATTATCTCCACCCACCTAGTGGGACTTGAACCGAATAAAAACTAATTTGATTTTATACCCGTGCCTGAACATAAAGCAATATGGCCTCCTTAGCTGTGGATACACAGCTATACTGTCAAATGGCTGTCCAATTCATTTTAGTTATGTTTTTGCTACAAGAGAGAGACTTCATGAGAGGTTTAAGTCAAGAACTTTGATGTTGTCGTTGATGTTGTGGTTTAAGATGACCTGTGTGCTTCTTTTAACCTTTTAGCTGTTTAGGTGATCACAGAATGTTTTAATTGTTTTATTCTTATTTTTCTTTCATATATTTCTGCTTGTAGCACTTTGAGATTTGTTTCAAATGTAAAGTGCGTTATAAAAGTTATTATTGTCCGTTTAAAGCCACATTTTGAACGTAGCAATGTTCAGCAACTACAGACAAAAGACAATCGTGTGAGAATAGTGATCTCAATTATTGTGGAGGAAAATCGAGATTCACATTTTAGCAAGAATCGTACAGCACTAAATACATGACTTGTGACTCTATATCTGTGCTCTGAAATCGCCTTAATTTGCCAGTGGAATAGGACTCAATTTCAGAAGGTGGAATGTTAACCCATTTAGACCCGAGGACGATTCTACAAATGTCTTCTAAATCCTGACAGTTTTCATTTTCATTTTCAACCCCCAGAATTATATGTAATTGACCAACGACCCCCCATCTAAAAAGTTCGCTCTGAAAGAATATATATTCCTAATTTGCGACACATTTATGATTTTTCAAAGAAAATAGCAGATCTACAAGCTCGTATCGTGGCACTCAGTGCCGAGCTATGAGATTGTAGATCTGCTATTTTTCAACAGCTAAAGTATAACATAATGCTTACAACACCAAAAGGGGTTCCTGTACTGAATGGGTTAAATAGAATTCTTGGTTAATGTATCACACACGAGTCAGTAGGTGATTGCAGACTGTACTCGAGTACAGTACTTTTGAGTAAATGCTATTTACAGTATGTACTTACTTCCCTTATTCAATGTAGGCAATGCCAAATGCCAATATTATTCTACACAGCAAGATCTCTGAAGCAAACTCATGCTCAGCTATTGTAGTTGATGATAAAACTAACTTATCCAGAATCCCGATACTACAAAACCACATGCACACAAACCCCTGAGACCTTTTCACCCAAGGAAATATCCATGCATGATAAAAAAAAGCACTCGCCTGCAAATCAATGACACGCTGACTGCAATGTGTGCACAGTGAGTCAGCTACAACTTTTCAAACTACACAATTCAAACCAAGCCATCCTGAAACTGGACAGTAGGCAATTAATTGAAGGTATATTGAAACTGAAATGTAGGACCAATAAACAACTTAATCTTGCTCATGTAGGTTAATTGAATAAGAAGCAGGTTTTTCTTTTCCATATTCACACACACACACACACAGTCACACACACACACACACACACACACACACACACACACACACACACACACACACACAACCAGGGTCTAAATGGTAGTGTAGGGAGGCCACCTGTAACAACCACACATGTTGCACCATTATATTGTAATGTATTAGCGAACTCTACCAAACAGATGTAATAGTTCTGTGAGTTCTGCAAAAATGTGGCGCAAATCTTTGAATATATATTCTTTCAGAGCGAACGTTTTTAACTCAAATCTTTGAATATATATTATTTCACAGCAAATCAAATCTTTGCTTCTGGTTTCAGATTGGGGTCGGCGGCCAATTACATATATTTTTGAGGGTACTTGACATGAAAATGCTTGAGAACCACTGACACAGAAACATAGGTTTTTCAAAGACATTTGTAGAATCGTTCTCAGGTCTAAATGGGCTAAGGGCCGATTCATACTCCTATTTTACCGCTGTAGTGCCGAAATGATTTTGGCTCGTCCGAAAATTTCAGTAGCACCGAAGAGCCGACTGTAGGACGGTACCCGCCCCCCCGAACCTCAAATGACATCACATTGTGGGCTCTACAGAGCCGAACCGACTTTTATTCGGCTCTAAAATAATAGTATGAATCGCGCCTAAGCCAGTGGTTCCCAACATTTTCAGGCCACAACCCCCCAAAAATAATCATAATTATTTGTCCTGACAAGCACTTGGAATTGTAGAAGTTGTGGGGTGCGGCATTCAATTATGTTTTGACTCAGTCCCACAGATACATTTTATATTGTGAAAATAGCAGATCTACAAGCCAATTGTCACTTTGCCACCCAAATCATGTGGTTCTCAAGTTGAGAACCACTGCTTTAGGGCACACAGCTAATGGTATCCTAACAAATACACAACAAAAACAAATCTACTCTGCCATCCACAGTAATAATTAGTTATGACCATACAATACATATGTCTGTCTCTCTATATATATATAATGTATAAAAGGTCTCTCTCTCTCTCTCAGCCAGAATAGTGTGCCATGCACTCCTCCTGGGGTTCTGGTCAAGTTATTTGTGTCTCTCTGTGGAGAACTATATCATCTTTCGTTCCACCCCCAGCAGGCCATGCATGTGTATACTGTATATGACTGACTGTACGTATGCTAGCGTTAGCATTAGGACAGGACAGTGGTAGTACAGTAGACTCTATGGGCATCACGCCCATCCAGCAGTACAATCTAATTGGAGCAGGAGCAGAGCAGCTCAGCAGAGAAGCAGGGCTTTGCTTATTAATGTTAGCACAACATATCAGAGAGAGAGGCTAGAGTCCGGGAGTCCCATCGCCCGGAGGGACGCTCAAAGGGGGGGGGGGGGTCGGTTGGCTTACTGCCATCTCCCAGGGTTGCCGGAGCAACGGTTATTTCATCTATTGATTGTAAAAGCAACGAAACCAACAGAAACAGTGTTTCTGATTCTGAAATCTGAACTATTTATTATTATTATTAGTAGTATTATTATTATTATTATTATTAGTATTATTATTATTATTAAGAGGCCTATTAACTCCTCGACCCCACAGCAGACCACTGTGAGCTTTGCTCTAAGACAGCAAAAACAAAATAGAGAAATGTTTATTTGATTATTTTATGTCAAATCATTTATTTTTATTTTTAAATAACGCCTTCAGATTGCTGCGGTTGTTTTGACAACCAAAGCTGGGCCAATCACAGCACTGGTGTCCGTCCGTCCGTCCGTCCGTCCGGCCGATGGGTTCGGACTCGTACGATTTAAAGGCTTTTTTTTTTTTTTTTTTTTTTAAGGTGGCTAGGCTAACCAGGCTAACAACTCTCAAAAGCTCAACCTACATAATATCACGTGTCTGTGCGCTATAGTTACGAGTCACGCGGTGCAGTCGCTACATTATATCCACGCGGCGCCATGTCGCTGTGAAACAAAGTAACGAGTGTTATTATTACCTTGTACTCAGTGTTGTTGTGTGTGTGTTTGTAGCGGTTCCTCTCAGTCTCCACTGTCTGCTCTATAATATCCAGCACTTGTCGTCTGTATCTCTCTCTCACTCTCTCTCTCTCTCTCTCTCTCTCTTCTCTTCTGACGTGCTGCACGTGAAACCTATCTTGACAAAGACCACGCCCTTCTTTGCCTCACGTGACGGAGCGCTGCGGCGCCGCCATTGGAGGACGAGTCGGGGGTTTGTTTGTTGCGGACAGAGCTTAAAGAGAGAGCGCTTTGATCTCGCCGCAAAGCGGGGGTGCTATAATGGGGCTATAGTTCCAAACATTAATTGGAACCAGTGTTGTTTTTGGCAGCAAATTTCTAATTTAGTTTTAGTCATAGTCTCTTGAATAGTTTTCACTTAGTTTTAGTCACATTTTAGTCACCTGGAATGTTCTAGTGTTTAGTCTAGTTTTAGTCGACTAAATGTCATAAGATTTTTAGTCGACTAAATCTACAGTTGATTTAGTCGTCTAAAATGTGTTTTGACAGGCCTTGATGTCGTTGTAATGACATATTTTACACTTTGGTTGCATGCTGAAAATAGCAGATCTGCAATCTTGCAACGCGTCGCAGCGCGACGCGTTGCAAGATTGTAGATCTGCTATTTTAGCATATAACTGGATCTCTTGTCCACTAGTCCCTTCCTAACATTTTAGTCTAGTTTTTATTTGTCGACAAAATTGTCAGTATATTTAGTCTTAGTCATCATAGATTCGTTTTTATTTAGTTTATATTTAGTTTTAGTCAGTGAAAAAAGGTAGTCGACGAAAAAAAAATCGTCTTAGTTTTAGTCGACGAAAACAACACTGATTGGAACTATATCCCATTGAGATAGAATGAGCACTTTCGCATTCCATTGTTACAACAATGGGAGTCAACGCTAGTCGGCTAGTGTCGCCACTCTCTTTAATACTAGATTACTCTGCTGTCTGTGTGCTGTTGCGGAATAGGTTGTGCGCTGGTTGGTGTATCACGTGAACCAAAACGAGCGCTCCCTCAGCCTCGCTCTCAAGTCTCAGGCTCAGCCAATGTGGGGGGTTCTTTTTTTTGTCTCGCATGAGCGATACACAGTACCCACCGTAAATAGCAGACCTACAAGCTCACAGGGTATCGCGGAAGCGACGCCTTTTTGGGCTTGTAAATCTGCTAATACTTGAAGCGCGCGGCACCGTCGTGCGACGCAGTTGGAGCTGTAGAACACGCCTATTATGAAGAAGAAGAAGAAGAAGCAGGAGAAAAACCCAAACACGTTTTATTTTTCCTCCCGGAGCTTCTGTTATATGTATTCTTCTTTCGTGTGCGTTATCATCATTTGAGTGTCCTTTTTTTTTCTATAGTTCTGGAGGTAGAACATTAAGTGCCGTATGCTTTGCCTGCCATGTGCAATAGTAACACATCAGTTGTTATTATAGAGGAATAGCAGCTGCAGTTAATCAAGGACCCCCCCCCCCCATCCATGGATGTGCATCCAGTGTTCATGTTCAGGAATTATTCCAATACAGGGTAGGCTATCTTGAATGAATTGAACACGGTGGACCCTATTGTAAACAAGTGTGATGGTGCTTTATGATGGTGTTGTGACACTGTCGTCCACAGTTAACAGTCTTTGTATTTGAGTTGTGCTTGAAATGTACTGTAATTCTCCAATCTGTTAATAAATGCTTCAATCAATCAATCAATCAATGTAATGCAAGTGTAATGCTTTATTGGGTCGTCCAGTCGTCCACTCACAGTTAACAGTCTTTGTATTGAGTTGTGCTCGAAATGTAGCTACTGTAATTCTGCAAACTGTTAAATACACATTTCAATCAATCAATCAAAAGTATGTGAATTAAAGACTGTGTATATTTAGGCTGCCATAGCTCGCTGCAGTTATCCAAGGAGGACCACCACTCATTATTGTTGCTGCATCCTGAATTGATCCAGTGATCTAGTCTGATTCTTCATGAACGAATATTTGAAACTTCCTCTACAAAAAAAACGTTAGAAACACCCCCGTACTTTACAGTACGTTCATGCAGGGCTCTCTTTGTTTATTATTATAATATTTGATTTGAATGCAATTAAGATATTCTATAGTCAGCATGCAGCATATCCCCCTGTAGTGAAAACACGTCTAAAGGGCTGCCTGCAACTATATTGATGATGGATGCATTTCATAACTCTACACTTCACAGTCTGAAGTGTAGAAGAGTAGGCGGCAGGCCTGTCTCTAAATGATGAATTGAATTTAGTCTAGTTTTTATCTGTTGACGAAATTGTCAATACATTTAGTCTTAGTTTTAGTCAGAGAGCTCATGTTTCGTGGCCTATGCCCAAGGATGGGCAATAGGCGTAAGTAAGTAAGTTCAGTCATCATAGCTTAGTTTTCATTTAGTTTCCATTTAGTTTTCGTCAGGGAAAAAAGGCAGTCGACGAACATCTTTCGTCTTAGTTTTAGTCGACAAAAACAACACTGTTTTAGACCTACCTTTTGATTTATTCATAATACTCATATATGCCATGTGTATACTCTTTTGTTGTGTGGTGGTGGTGGTGCTGGTGGTGTGGACAGACTTGCAGGCATTATAGATGAGAGACTTCAGGGAGAACTCGGTGTTCTTTGCGGAGCCGGTGGACCACATCAAGCCATGCTGGTACTGGGACAAGAGAGACCTGGCCCACACGCCGTCCCAGTCCGAGGGGATGGACCCCGCCACGGAGGCCCGCTACCGCAGAGAGGGGGCCCGCTTCATCTTCGACGTGGGCACACGCCTGGGACTGTATCCTATATGAACACCAAAACGACTCGCACCCCCCCCGCGAAATGTTGTAATGTAGTTAATCCATTCTGACCTGAGATCAGATTCATACGAGGTTTCCACTGGACACACACTGGTCTGATGAACCCATTCTGACCTGAGATCAGATTCTAAAAAATGTCAGTCGTTCTTCGATTTTTCAAAAAATAGCAGACCTACAAGCTCGTATCGCGCCACTCGGTGGCGCGATATGAGCTTGTAGATCTGCTATTTTTCAATAGCTAAAGCATAACATGATGCCAACACCAAAATGGGTGCCCTGTCAGAATGGGTTAAGAGTTAATTTAGTATTTCCCTCTCTCTCTGAAATCTGAACTAATCTTGTATACCTTAACCGCTGCGGTTCAGACACTATGACACACTGGCTACCGGCATCATTTACTTCCACCGCTTCTACATGTTCCACTCCTTCAAACAGTTCCCTAGATATGTAAGTACAAGCATTATCAAAAGAGATATAGAATGATATTAAATAATTATAACAATAGATGTTACGGTTCTGATGAATTGAAAATGGTGGACCCTGGTGTAAATAAGTGTAATGCATGATCATGGATCGTCCACAAAGTAACAGTCTTTGTAATGACGACATGTGCTTTCGTTTGAAATTGTACCCATTCTGAATATACCGTGCTCAGGAGGGGTCCCTGGGCACGGTTTGAATCTGTGCAGTAAGTACTGGGAGCTGATGGTAGGTGTTGCGCTGCACCTCAGCATTCCATCTCCCAGAGGTCTAGCGCATTGAAACGGGGAGAGATTCAAGCATTATAAATAGAGACATACATTATGTAGTATAAGCATTGCAAATAGAGATATACTGTAGACTGATCTGCACGAATGGATGTCGGTCACAGTGTCAAAACAGTTTGCATATTTATTGGAGGGTCCGAGAAACGTTTGTTAATATGAACTATGCTGTCATTAACGCACAACTTATTAACTGTTTATTTGAAAAAGACTAAATTGACAAACTATTTAGAGAAAGCCTGGGAGTCTGGGACCTGAGGAAAAAAATCCATGTACTAAACAACCAGTAACAGCAATGCTGGTAACCAGTGTAACAAGAAGTGTACATTGGAATTATTGTAACTGTATGAAAAGGTATCATATCATTCCATGAGGGATGGGACACGAGGTGGCCCATTTATTCGTCCGTTCATTCATTCATTCATTCATTCATTCATTCATTAATGCATCCATTCATTCATTCATTCATTCATTCATTCATTCATTGTAGGTGTCTTAAAACACTTGAAACCCAGAATCGATATTCTGGGGGGAACATTTACCAAAACAATAAAAGATCTACAAGCTCACAATGCCACTCGGTGTAGAGCTTGTAGATTGGCTATTTTTGGCAAAGAGATTTGGAGAGAGAGAGAGAGAGGAAGAGAGAATGTCTCTGTTTGGTGCAGATGGAAAAACTCAACAAACTCAATGTAACAGTGTGTGTGGGTTGTGTGTGTGTGTGTGTGTGCGTGCGTGCGTGCAGGTGACGGGGGGATGCTGCCTCTTCCTAGCAGGTAAAGTTGAGGAGACGCCCAAGAAGTGTAAAGACATCATTAAGACGGCCCGCAGCCTCCTCAACGATGTCCAGTTCGCCCAGTTTGGAGACGACCCAAAGGTTTGTGGAACGTCGACACCAGGGCTGGGAAACTTATTATTTATGCATAAATCATTATTATTCTAAATCATGACAGTTTTCTGAAAAACCTCATGTTTCTATGTCAGTGTGGCGCTCAACCTTTTTCATGTCAAGAACCCCCCGAATTATATGTAATTGGCCGCCGACTCCCATCTGAAAATATGTAGTTCCATGCAGGGACCTTCCAGAATCAAAGATTTGAGTTAAAAACGTTCACTCTGAAAGAATATATATTCAAAGATTTGCGCCACATTTTCACGATTTTTCAAAAATAGCAGACCTACAAGTTCATAGTGCGGCACTCGGTGCCGCGCTATGAGCTTGTAGATCTGCTATTTTTCAACAGCTAAAGCATAACATAATGCTTAAAACACCAAAATGGTTTCCTGCATGTTGTTTTTAATCATTATTTCAAGACATTTTCAAAAAACATTCCCAAAAAAAGCAAACATATTGTCATGAATTCAAAACAAATTCAATGATTTCGCCCCCCCCCCCCCCCCCCCAATAATTTCAAGAAGATAATAAAAGTAAAATCAATCTGCGTCTCCAGATTGGCCTGTTATACCTGGCTTGATGCGCAGTGGAATCACAACACGTTTACCGTAGCCCTTCGGCCATGAGTGTGTTCTGTATTCATAAGCCTGTCGCAATTATTTCATAATCCTAGCCTGATCCATTGTGTGTGTGTGTGTGTGTGTGTGTGTGTGTGTGTGTGTGCGCGTAGGAGGAGGTCATGGTGCTGGAGAGAATCCTGTTGCAGACCATCAAGTTTGACCTGCAGGTGGAACACCCCTACCAGTTCTTGCTGCGCTACGCCAAGCAGCTCAAAGGCACGCACACACACACACACGCACGCACGCGCGCACACGCACGCACGCGCACACACACACACACACACACACACACACACACTTATATTTTGTACACAAATCTTCTCTTCTGGGGGTCCGGTGTGGCACACCATTATTTCCAAACGGGGGAACGCTGACAAATAAACTCAAAATTCGGACATTTAACTTACCTTATTTATATTATTTATATTATTATTATTTATATTATTATTATATTTATATTTATATTACGGTTATTTCTCACCTTTAATAATACCAATTGGTATTGTATTTTATATCGTTTGTATCGGTGATTAGTCACCTTTACAACGAGGTATAGCTTTTCCTAATAAAGAAACTTGAATCATCATCACTTACCGTAGCACTTGCCCTATTCAGTATTTAAGTCCGACGTCATTTTGTAGTGCTACGTTACGTCCGGGTCCAAGTGGCACCAGCTCCCGTCCGCATCCCATTGTAAATTGAATATCTAAACGCGTGAATCTTTTTACAGTGACGTTATTTTTCAGAAAGGAAGCCATTGAGGGTTAAAATGGGTCTTAATGCTTCCAACTCGAGTGGAATTATTAATGTTTTGTACAAGTGTCCATGACAACAAAAATAAATGATGTGGAGACAATAAAGACTATTATTATCATTATTATTGAAGGTGGCAACAGTCAATTTGCTCGGTAAAATATTTCTGGGGTATATTTAGAATGTGTGCAGGCTTGAGTATGTTGAATCTAGTTTGCATTATGAGGATTTATTTGACACAATCAAATAAAATGGCGATAGTATTCCATGTGGGGCAGACGGCCTGTCACAGCCAGATTTTGGAGAGCAGCGCAGCTTTGTTGTTGCGAGGAAAGCGGTAAAATGAGACTTTCGTGGTTGTTTTCGTCTCAGATTTAGTCCGACGGAGCGTCACAGTATAACTCCATGGGGACACAAAAGCGACACAAAAGTAGGACCCGGAAGTATCTCAGGAGGCGGCGCTCACGTCACAGCTAAAATACTGAATAGCCTCAACGACCTTACAGGCATATGCAAAGGCTCAATGTATCTAATTTATATAGGACCTTTGTAGACATAGCAGTCTGTAGTGTAAATACATAGTTTCATTATATAGATATTCCACTGTTAGGTTCTTATCTTAGTACCGTTGTGTCCATTTCAGGTGACAAGAACAAGGTGCAGAAGCTTGTCCAGATGGCGTGGACCTTCGTGAATGACAGGTGAGTCCGTTCTTTTCCAAATCAGTTAGGTTAGGTTTACTTAGTTTTGTAAACACAGTGCAAATAAAAACTAGACAAAAAGTGTTAGGGGGGAGGAAGAGATCCATCAGAACTAAGAGTAAGTAAGTAAGCCTGAGGCCCCATACACACACATACAGAACTCATGGTATGTGTCTTGTCTGTGTTTAATGGCTGCCACAATGCAATTCCAATGGGAGTCGCATGGTTTGACCAAACATTTGTGTTTGATGGGCAGAAGTGTTTAAAAGTGTTCAGGGGGCACAGTGGCACAGTTGGTAGTGCTGTCGCCTCACAGCTAGAAGGTCCTGGGTTCGATTCCCGCTCGGGACGTTGTGGGTGCTGGCGCCGTGTTTCCTCCTCCGCGTCATCAGTGCCCATACCCGAAGGCGGGGTTGGCGAAAGGGCCTTTCTGTGTGGAGTTTTCATGTTCTCCCCGTGTCCCCTAGGGTAGGTACCCTCACAAAAAACATGCAGTAATCCTGGTCTCTAAACTGCTTCCCCCTGGCCAGCCGGGGCGCCTGATGGAGGGGAAAGGAACTGGTTGGAATAACGTGTTCCTTCCACGCGCTACGTCCAACCAGGGAAACTCCCCTCTGTCAGGTGTAAAGGAGCAACTTGGACACTCAGGCATGAAGGAAGCATGAGTTCAAGTCCGTTGCTCTCCCCTTGTCCCCCATATATGGGGACTAGGTTGGTGGAGGGTGTGTAGAGCCCAGGATCACATTAGATGATTGACACAGGGGTGAAAAATGGGTTACAAAATCGTGGGATAAAAAAATATATAAAAAATAAAAAAGTGTTCAGGGGACTATAATAAGTGTCCCTCCATCCGTCCATCCCGTGCAGCCTGTGCACCATGCTGTCCCTGAGTGGGAGGTGTTTAGGTGTCTATAGTAACCCTCCCTCCCTCCATCCATCCCGTGCAGCCTGTGCACCATGCTGTCCCTACAGTGGGAGCCGGAGATCATCGCGGTGGCCGTCATGTACCTGGCCGGACGCCTCTGCAAGTTCGACATCCAGGAGTGGACGGCCAAGCAGTCGTCCCGCCGCTGGTGGGAGCAGTTCGTCCAGGATGTGCCCGTGGAGGTGCTGGAAGGTAAGGTGACTGACTATAGGGCCCTTTCCTTATCAAGGTCCATTGTTTATTCCAGCATTTGGTGAGATTTTTAGCCTCTCAGACCCAAAAACGTAGAATATCTTCGTTAATTGGTTAAAAACAAAATGTGTCCACACAATTCCATGCTGTATCGATGTGGTACAATTGTTCTACATACTCTAATTGTGTGACATCTTGTTAATGAACTAAGACATGTAGATGTTTAACAATACCTCTCACCTCTTGAGAGCTTAACCCATTTTGGGCGGGAATTCCTTTTGGTGTTTTAAGCATTATGTTATACTTTAGCTATTGACGTTTTTAACTCAAATCTTTGCTTCTGGATGGGGGTCCCCTGGAACTACATATTTTCAGATCGGTCGACGGCCAATTACATATAATTCTGGGGGTCCTTGACATGAAAATGTTTGACAACCACTGATATAGAAACATAGGGTTTTTCAGAAAACCGCCAGGATTTAGAAGGCAGATTTGTAGAATGGTCCTGGGGTCTAAATGGATTCATTATGACTAACCCTAACCCCTACCGCCCCCCTGGGGGGCCGCAGACATCTGCCACCAGATCCTGGACCTGTACTCCCAGGGCAAGCAGCAGATGCCGCAGGCTGCCGCCGCCGCGCTGGGCGGGGTGGGGGACAAACCTCTGTTGGCCACGCCCCCCGCCGCCGCCGTCGCCGCCGCCCCTCCTCAGGTCCAGGTTCAGCAGACCCCCACAGCCCCCGTCGTGGCCCCTCCTCCGCCTGCCCCGTCTGCCCCGCCCCTGACCAAGAAGCCCTCCCCGCAGACCAGCCCGCCGAGACCAGCGCTCAAACGCCCCCACGTGAGTGGATCGCATGCATGCACGCACGGCCGCACGCGCACACATACACATTACACACACACACAAACGCGCGCGCACACACACACCGATACAGGTGCGTCTCGAAAAAATTGTGGTTCTCAAACCTTTTAATTTCAAGGAGTGAATATGTATTTGGCCGCATACCAAGTATTGTTAAGATGTTTAGAATATTATTTAAATTATTTCCAAATATATTTGGTTTGAAAACACCCGATCTACAAGCTTACAACGTGTCGCGATAGGCCGATATATACATATAGGGTTACATTGGTTAAACAGATTTTGATACTATTTTCATCAGACCAGTGTGTGTCCAGTGGAAACCTCGTATGAATCTGATCTCAGGTCAGAATGGGTTAACCATTTTACTTGGGACCCCCTTAGTTGGAACCCCCTCAAGTCCGCGTACCCTACTTCGAGAACAACTGGATTATACAGTGAATACAGTGGAAGCTGTTTAGTCAGCTATAATAGCCCTGCACAGATGTTTAAGTCCATCACGTATATGAAAAATAAAATACAAAGTGCTGAACTGTGATTGAAAAGTTACACTTGTGGTGCTTTTTCTCATACTTAATATTATGTTGCAAATACTTTGTCCAGAAAGAACATTCTGTTCTGTTCAAAGCAATGTAACAGCAAGGTCATTTTAATAATAGGCCTCTTAGATCTTGTCTCCAAACCTTGTTGTAACTAATGAAAGCTACATGTTGTATTGTGAGAGTGTGCTGCATGCTGTTTGTGAATGGGTTAATGCTATCTCACTCTTCCTCGTGTCATTCCTGTCACTTTAGCCATCTCCCAAAGAAGACATCAAGAGCTCTGGTAAGCCACAACTCTGCTTGGTTATTCTTTAGATTGAACTGAATATTTAATGTTGATTATTGATTCATTTGTTTATTTATTAATTCATCAACACAGCATGTTTTTATTTATTTTGTATTTGCTTTTTTTTACATTGAAAAAGCATGGTCCCCTCACGCATCAGGGGGAAATATCAGTCGCTCACCAGAACCAAGGGTGTGCGTATAGGGCCGTGTCTGATATCAAATATCTAAATGTTGAATCAAGCTACTACTACAGCCAGAGTAGACGTTAACATGACCCTTTTAAGTACAGTAGTTGAGTAAATGTACTTTCCACCACTGCATCTATCATTTAAATGATACACGTTGTCTTTTTTTCCTCTTATCCAGAGCTCGTCGGCTCCAAGATCCCACGACTAGAGCCTCCCATGCCTCCCCTGCCCGCCACACTGCCCCCCGCAGGTCACTGCTCCCCACTGCACGCTACACTTTGTAACGCCATAGACGCGGTTCCACAGACAGCGTCGCACACTGATGAAGAACCAAAATGAAACCCGGCCACCGCACATTAGATTCGGCGATGTAAAAGTGGTCACAGAGCACTCGCGTGTAAATAGGATTCCATCAAACTTTCAGATGCTTCTTTCCTCCCAGTGTTTACTGTGATCGGGGGGCACGGTGGCACAGGTGGTGATATAGCCTCACAGGCGATATAGCCTCACAGCTAGAAGGTCCTGGGTTCGATTCCTGCTGGAGACGCTGTGGGCGTGTTCCCTCCTCCGCGTCATCAGTGCCCATACCCGAGGCGGGGTTGGCGAAAGGGCCTTTCTGTGTGGAGTTTGCATGTTCTCCCCTCGTGTCCCCTAGGGTAGATACCCTCACAAAAAACATGCAGTAATCCTGGTGTCTAAACTGCCTCCCCCTGGCCAGCCTGATGGAGGGGAAAGGAACTGTTTGGAATAATGTGTTCCTTCCGCGCGCTACGTCCGGCCGGGGAAACCCCCCCCTGGAGCAACTTGGACACTCATGCATGAAGGAAGCGCATGAGTTCAAGTCCGTTGCTCTCCTTCCAGGTTGGTTGAGGGTGTGTAGAGCCCAGGATCACATTAGGTAATTGACACAGGGGTGAAAAATGGGTTACAAAATTGTGGGATAAAAATAAATAAATAAATAAAATAAGAGAAGCCAAGAACAGCAGACCTCCAGGCGCACAGCGACGCGACCAACACGACGTCGGACAATGGCTGACAACAACGACGGAAATATCCATACTGGCTCCATCGCATGCTCTTGATGGACAATGCTCATATCAGTTTTTTAAGAGCATAATATGTAACTCTGCCCTGTGTTTACATTACAAAACAATATACCGTAAAACTGCTTCACAGTAAATCCTCAAATAGTGACCTCTATTCAATTAAAAGCGAACCCCCCCCCCCGCGCCCCGAAAACTGCTTTTTCCGGGCTTGTAGATTTTGCCCAGTTTTTTTAAACAAACTGTTGTTTCCTATACAGATCGCAAAGCTCCTCCTTCCTACCCATTGGCCCACCTCCCCCTCCCCGGGGACCCTGAGCCCTCCCCCAATCTCCCGGACGCCTCCTCCAAGGTCAGTTCAGATGTTTGGACTTAAGGCTGTAGGAAATACTTGCCATTAATATAGTGGTTGCAAAGGTTTTTTAATTGATTGCCTGAGTCCCGTGGTGGGAGTTCTGCTGTGGTTTTGGTGAATATTAAGAGTTGACTATAGACATACTAAGGCTGCCATTGTATATATCATTATATATTATTATTATTATAGTGTGCACGGAGCATCAGTGAGGACCAGTTATTTGAAGATAATGTTGAAAATGGGTGAAGTGCTCCTTCAGTAAAGTAATTAATACAAAGTATACTAATTTGTGTATTTCCTTCCTTCCTCTGTCCAAGGTGTCTGTTCTGGCTCCGCCTCTCCAGCACCAGCCCCCTCCGTTGCCCCACCGGCCTCCCCCTCCCCCTCCCCCTCCGCAGCCCCCCCAGGTACAGGTAGGACCCCCCCCCCCCCCCCCCTCCCGTCACAATTATTACCTAATTATTTTTCATCTGAATCGTTCGCATTCGCCTGTATAAATGTACAGTATGTTGGGGTGAAAAAAAGATGTGCAAAGAGACAAGCTGAGACATTATTATTATTATTATTACTTTTTTATATGAAAGTGTAAAATCATGCCTTACTGCAAACCATGCCTTATGCATGGCCCCGGCACAAGAGCATTAGTACAAGCTATTTGTGCATTGTTTTGTCTACAAAGCCTGAAAGGTGATGGAGGGGAAAGGAACTGGCCGGATAATAACGTGTTCCTTCCACTCGCTACGTCTGGCCGGGTAAACTCCCCCCTGTCAGGTGAAAAGTACATGTACTCGATACTTCATATAGATGACAAGAAAGTGTTGAAGTTCGACACCAAGCCCTATCGTTGTGAGACATTACCTTTCTTTTATTCCATGGACACACACCACCCCCAGCGGTGGCCGAACGGTTTGCGGAGCGGTCTTGATACCGCTAGTTCGTATCCCCGGACCGGCACGTTCAAATTACCACCGCTGAAGTGCCCTTGAGCAAGGCATTGAACCCCTACCATGAAATGTTCTATTTGCAGGGCCTGGCTGTAAACAAGTTCTTGAGCTTAGTCCAGTTACCCTGGGTAAACATGGTAACTTTGCTTTGCCTCCCCACCAGCAGGACACACACCACCCCCACCAGCAGGACACACACCACCCCCACCAGCAGGACACACACCACCCCCACCAGCAGGACACACACCACCCCCACCAGCAAGACACACACCACCCCCACCAGCAGGCCGCCACCAACAGCTACATCATGGGCATCCCCACAGACAGCTCCTACATGTCGGGCGAGGGCTACCAGAGCCTGCAGTCCATGATGAAGACCGCCGTGCCCCCCCAGGTACTGTTGGTCATGTTTTAGTCATCTGAAAATGTTTTAGTTTTAGTCTAGTTTCAGTTGACTAAATATCATCATACTATAATCATCTGAATGTCTGTCTGTCTGTCTGTCTGTCTGTCTGTCTGTGTGTCACTGTGACTGCCGTAGCTCCTCACTGAATGCACCAATCACTCCCACTTTTCACACAGGCATTGACCATAATAATATGGAGGTCTTAACGAAGCGCTTTTTCCAATTTAACAACTTATAAATTAATAATAAATGTATTAGTGAATAAAAAATGCGGGGGGCAATATCTCACAACGGGTAAGGGCTAGTAACTTTATACGGAAAAAAAAGTATATATTTTTGGCAGGCCTTGATGGCGTGACGTAATGGCAGATTTGACACTTGGGTTGAATGCTGAAAATAGCAGATCTACAAGCTCTAGACCTGCTGTTTTCAGAGCGCAACACCCGAGTGCAGCCAAACTAAACTAAAATAGAATGTCTTGTCTTTTTGTTCGAGTGGATCTCTTCTCCACCAGTCCCTCCCTAATATTTTAGTCTGCTTTGTATTTGTTTCCGCGGTGCTAATTAGTGTCAATTCGGGGGTCCTTGACTTGAAAAGGTTTTGGGAACCAACCACTGTGTGTCCTATAACGGTCTCCTCCCTCTATAGGCCTACGCGCCGGCGCCCCTGGGCTACCACAGCCACGGCTACGCGCCCGCCGCACTGCCTCCGGCGCCACCGGCCGTGGCCGTGTCGTCGTACCACCCTCCTCCTCCGCTGCCGCCACCCTCGTCGGCCTACGCCCACGCCCACGCCCACCACCACCCGCTGCCTCCCTACACCCACAGCTACGCCATGCCGCCGCCAGCGCACATGGTGAGCATGGCCGATTATGGGCACGCAGCAGAGTATGGGCACGCAGCAGAGTACGGGCATGTCGCCGAGTATGGGCACGCCGCTGAGTACGGGCACGCCGCTGAGTACGGGCACGCCGCAGAGTACGGGCATGGCCTGGGCGGGTACCCGCCGCCGCCGCCCCCCTCGGCTGGCCAGGGCCAGGGGGTTCCGCCACCACCCCCTGGCATGCCGCCCATGAGTGGCATGCCTCGTGGGGGCTCCTGGATGAGGTGATGACCCCCCCCCCACACACACACACAACAGTTTCACCAGTCACCTTATATAGGGCACCGAGTCCTAAACAGTGGTTCTGGGACCGGCTTGTGGAGTCGCAGATCCATTGGAGGTCATGAGTAAATATATTTTTTGTTTTCTTTTACATCCCCTACATTTCTGCTATATAAAAAAAAGGAAAAAGATGAATTCACATTCTGCTCAGGTTGTTTTTATTTTTTATTCTTCATTGTTTTTTTTATATATAATGTATCCATAAAGATTGTGTATTTAAAGTTGTTGCGATTGTGCCATCTAGCTGAGAATTAGAGTGTTATTTTAGTTTGGCCAATGGTGTCTTCATCATACGACAGTGTATGCATAAAGGATAGCTCTGTTACATCTACGTCTTTAGCTCTCTGAGCTAAAGACGAGCTTGCAGGAGAGAGAGGGTAGTCTTAGAATGGCTGATATTCCATGTTTGTATATCAGAACACAGACCACATCTACGGCCAAACATACAGTATGAAAACTTATAGGGACACAACCACTAACTTTGACAGGTGTCATTAATTTCACCAACACCAATCTGAAGACCTAAGAGGTACAGTGTCGTATAAAATACGCTTTCAAATGGATATGAAATACAGTAGATGGCAACAGCTGACCCCCAAGTCATGGTCGGCAATTAGATATTATGAACTATTGAGTAGTGAGTACACACACACACACACGGTGAAACAAATCAAAACGTAGCCGAGATGAATCCCTTCAGAAAGAGCATTGAGTGTTCTATATCTGTGTTATGGTACATGCAATGCAGTGTTGTTCATTTCTGGCAGTTTTCATATTGTAAATATGGTCGCCAACGTGGTTTAGCGACTAGTACTTTGACAGCTCATCCATCGTAGCTTGTTTACAAGTGATACGACTTCCTGTGCAGAAACTGCCTCATCAAAATAAGAGCCACTTGTATTGATTAGTCAACACTAGTTTTATTACCATCTACTTACAGGACGTTAACATCTAATTTGAGTGCCTGTCAGCATTCTCTAAATCCCTGTCTCTCAGCTGGTGCGCAAATGGCTATAGACTGTGGCAATATTATTTTTTTTTAAAGGGGAAAAAAGAATGAATGTTGAATTATGAACTATGAACTGAACTAGTTCCTTTTTAAATTTCTGAACTGTGAACTGAACTAGTTAATAAAATAAATGAACTTTCCCAACACTGATGCAATGTATGGAATATCAACCATTCAAGGGCTACAGAGAGGGAAGCTGCCCTGTTTTGGAGTAGAGAACACTTCATTTGAAATTGTCTTTTAGCTCAATTAAAAATTCAAGCCCATTTCCATCTATCACAATGAAAACAAATGTTCCAATTATTTAAAGACAAACATAAATACCTTGTAATTTGTCTTTTATTTTTTTCTTTCTTTACGTTATTATATATATATTTTTTTTACATTGTTATATTATCATAAAAATCTTTAGTGTTTTGCCAAATACTTGGTGGCCCACTTGCAATGGTACATTTATATAGCGCTTTTATATAAGGTGCTTTACATAGATTGTGCATTGCATTCACACACACATTCATACACCGAGGGTGGCAGAAACCATCCAAGGCACCAACCAACACATCAGTGGCAATTATGGGCTCAGAGTCTTGCTCAAGGACACTTTGACACTAACTCTGGGGGAGCCCACAGGGTTCAAACTGGCAACCTTGCGTTTACCACCCAGCCACTCTACCCCTGAGCCACAATATCCTCATGCCCCACAGGTTGGGAACGGCTGCATTAACTGAGGTCGATTCTACAAAGCCTTGTACAGTATATCAGTAGTTCCCAAACTTGTATGTGCCAAGGACCCCCAAACACTTTCAAGATTATAAAAAATATCTAAATGCTGCGAGCTTGTACATCTGCTATTTTTGAGAACCACTGTCTTTAAACACTGTTCTAAATCTGTTGTTCTAAAGGAGTTTTCTGAAAATGTATGTTGTTGTTGTTGCTTATCCATGTTAATCTGTGTCTCATGGAGACAAATCATTCTCGGAGTTGAAAAGCATTAAGTTAATTCAACACGTACTGTAGATATTGTCGATGTTCAACTTTTTTACTTTTATATTTGATGCATGTATAGTTTATACAAGCTGTTTTTATACTTATGCCTTGCATTAGGTTACATACATTATCTTACCATTTGGTTAATGTTTTGTACAGTTTAGTTTTATTCTTTTCTCTTTTTAATCGTATTCTGGCTGACTGCATGGCTGGATTTTGTAAAGAATTTATTTTGTACACGAACAACTTTAGCAAAATGTTTCTCCACAGTATTGTGTAATAGGAAGGTGTTCCACTAGGGAGCACTCTAATGTTGTGAATAAATGTCAATAGCTAAACAGTCCAGTGTCTGGGGTGGTAATTGTGATTTTACTATTTGTCATCCTACTGTGTGTGTGTGTGTGTGTGTGTGTGTGTGTGTGTGTGTGTGTGTGTGTGTGTGTGTGTGTGTGTGTGTGTGTGTGTGTGTGTGTGTGTGTGTTAGAATCATGCTGAACAGACATTAGCATAGCAATAGAGTCTAATGGTAATACACATCGGACTCTGTGCAAGGATGTTTTGCGTGAGGTTTATTTATTTTTGGTGTGTGTGGGGGGGGGGAATAAAAAAACTTCAGTGTACTGTGCCTAAACATGTTGCGACCGCAAGTCGCAACATGTTTAGGCACAATGCAAGGAATAAATGCATTCGCCATGTATCTGAAGGAAGTCTGATCCAATCATTTTTAGATTTCTCCAGTTTAATCCTGCGTTTAGGTTTTGTTGTGTTCAAGATCTGATTTTAGGCATGTTTAAGCCTCCAGGAAAATCTGTGTTGAGGTTCTTAATCCACTGTTTTTCATTAAAACGTCTTTGTCCTACTGTCCAGTTGGGATTGTGTTGAAGTCCAGTGCATTTTAGAGCTTCAATGCCATGAGCCATGAAATGTTGCACAAATCTTGTGGTTGTCTTTTTTCCATTGTTAATATTGTATCTGTGTTGTCCCAGCCTTGTACCTATTGTTTTACCCGTTTCTCCGACATATTGTAAACCACATTTGTTACATGTGATTAAGTAAATGCAGTTGCTGGTTCTGGTTGTTATTCGTTGTTTAATCTCTAACACGCGTTTTGTAGTTCTATTTTTGACTAATTGTTTGGGTTTGAAGTATTCTGGTCCCTCGCGTGCTGGTGTGTTGATTTATTTTAGCTTGCTGTGTACTAGATAATCTTTAAGGTTTTTGTTTTTTCTGTATGCCGATATAATTTTATAATCTTTTAGAAGATCATCCGTTCGGTTCTCAAAATTCCTTTTTATTCTGTTGTTGGCTAGTGTGCTCTGTGTTGAATAACTGGTTATCAGGGCCAATTTAGGGCCTGGATCTCGCACTCTTATTTCTAAGAAGGTACTTTGAGCTTTCCGGAGGAATGTCCTAGTGTATCCCCTTAGTCTGAGTGCCTTAAATAGTGTTTTACAAGCTATTTTGAAATCACTACTTTGCGTGCAAATCCTATGGAATCTTAGTAGTTGTGATTTGACTATCCCTGTGTAAGAGTGTGTCGGGTGGAATGACGTTTTGTGTAATAGGGCGTGGGTGTCTGTTTCTTTAAAGAAAAGGGGGGGGGGGGGGGTTCTGATCCGAATAAACGAAACTACGGAATGCACTTTTCAGACTCCATCATGGCCCGTAGCACTTGCCCTAGCCCCTTAGATAGCACTTTATGTAGACTTAGATAGCATTTTATACGGACTTTATAGTATATATGTAGCCTATATTATAGTATATATGTAGGCCTAAAGTTTATATGTATAGTTTCATTATATAGATATATTCCACTGTTACGTTCTTAGCTTACGCATGTTTCATGATAACTATACTTTTTGTGTACTGTATACATATGTATTGCCATGCTTTTTGTTCTTGCTTAATGTAAATCGCTCTGGATTAAGAGCGTCTGCTAAATGCCTAAATTGTAAAAACATAACAATGTGCAACCACCTTTACTGATCCATTTTCCATTTGTAACATTGAGGGGGTGAGACATAAATCGAGTTATTTATGTGGTTCTATTGTAAGGAGCTGTGAAGATCTGACTCAGTGCCTCCCAGTGTCAATAAAGATGTCAATCAATCAAGGCCAGTGTGCGCTCAAAATACCCTGGGAAATCTTTTGTGCACCCTGTATCTATTATGTGCATGTGAAATTTCCAGAGATTTTCTAGCTCTTAACTGGTCATGCAACTGGTTATTACAGCTAAGCCATGTCATCTGTCATGTGTCATAAAACCATAGTCCTGGACCAGTGGACCTTATTGTCTGACCTGTGTAATATTATATGTAAATCTATCAGCGACAGTTACACACCTCCACCTCCTCCACCAGGGGGCGAAAGGCATTACGGCAACAGTGCCCTGGATGGCTGGATCCTGTGTTGCAAGCTACTCTAGGTTGCAAGCTTGACGCACGTTGACCAGGAAGTAGAAGGTCGTAAAGTAGCCTACTACTACGGCTAGTTATTCCAGTTGACGCGAGGTTTCTCCTAAAAACGAAGACGGTCTCACAACAAAGGAAGTCAAATGTCTCATAAAAGGGGTTAAAACGTCTCTCTTAAAGGAGTTAAAATGTCTCAAGGAGGGAAAACGCGTCAAATGGAGTCTGTACGACTGGAGATAAATGGACACATGATGTCGGTGGGAGAGCAGATATTGTGTGTTTTGGAGAAACACACAAGCAGTGCCAGTGATGTTTGTCAGGTCAGGGTGTTTGTGCTGGAGTGCCTCTGTGCAGCCGCCCAGTTCATGTGCAGCCTCTTCCAGAGAGAGATGGAGATGCTACACACTGCTGCAGGTGTGTGTGTGTGTGTGTGTGTGTGTGTGTGTGTGTGTGTGTGTGTGTGTGCGCGCACGCTTGTGCACGCATAGCCTACATGTGTTTAAGACATGCTTAATTTCTCAAACATTTCCATGTGAAATTATTGAAATTAATTGCGACTGTAGGTCACATTTACTATGAAAACCTGCATCTCCCGTCCGTTCATATTGATCTGACCTCAAACCCTGTACACTTAAGACTCACTCCATATATGGTCAGTACAGAATTCCTTCCATAATGTTGATCTGACCCACCATGCCAAAGCTCGCCCAGCAGTCTCCCATTCGCAATGCGTCACATTGTTCCTCACAGCCGCGCATCGCCTCCTCCTCCCAACCGGCCGTCGCTTATTAATAATATAGCATATTGGCATTGTCTGTTGGTGCACAAATGTTATGTGGACCATGTACTGTAACAATATGGTCAACAACACTGTTTGCAAATGTAGGTATGCAAACAGTGATATGCTGCTGCCTGCTAATGAAAGAGCTTGTAGATAACTGCCTAATTCTTTTTCGGGGAAATTGCAGATATTTCTCCTGGCAGAAATGATTGGTAAGGTAATTAATACCAACTAATAGGCTTCCTGTGCTGGCGGTGCGCTGTACGCACACGCGTTCATTCACTGGACGCAAAAAGTGTCGTGTTGTTCTTGATTGTGTTACGCTCACATGAATCAGACATACGCACGCCACGAATTGCGCGTGCATGGGGCCTTCAGAGGGGTTGATAGTCGGCACTGCATATGGTGGTCTTGATGACATTTAGCCTCTCAGACCCAAAACTTAGAATATTTGCGACCGCAAAACATTTTACAAAGTGCACTAGTCCTTATTTTTGGTGATCAATAACTTTACATGACATCAAGTGTTTTCTTTTGTTCTTAGGTGGAGGAATTGGTGAAAAAAAGAAGAAAGAAAGAGAAATAAAGAAAAAGTCCAAAGCAAAGAAGACAGCTGGTGAGAAAGCCTCTGTGAGCGCTGTTTGTGTTGTATATTCACAATATTTCTCTCCCGAATGCTCCGCTCCTCTGTGAACTGAACACCTAACTTGCATCTCCGTTTAGTAGCCATGCGTCGTGTAGTTTGTTGTGTGCGACCGGCGTATTCCATATACGCAAGTATAAAGTCGGGCAGCGAAGCGTACCGTAATAGATGCGCCCGCCCACTTGTGGAAAATGTTTTATTCAACGCCACCCCTGGTAATTAATAGAAGCACGGCTTTTAATTGAAAGGAGGATACTATTTGAGGATTTACGGTATATTAGCCTCTTGATATTGTTATTTTGTAAGACATCCCGGCGCTGATTGTGTTAAAGGGTAAGACCACTTTTTTAGAGGTTTGGGTTGTGTAGTTACCTTGTAGTAACTCCAAATGTGGACAAGAGATAAATAAAATAATGCTCCAGTGATTAGAAATTGATAATTCAAAATATGCTCCTCATTGACTTACATTGTACGCTGAAACAGCTCTCAAAGTCACTCTTTTAGTATGTAAACAAACACAAACAAAGTTGATTCAGACAATAGGCTATAGACTCAGAGTATCACCAAAACTCTATAAACTATACAAATGTTAACTTCCTGTTGATTTGACTATTTGAAGATCTGGATTCCGGGTTTTCTTCCTAATGAAATGGACAAATCAACAGGAAGTTAACATTTTTATGAAAAATAAAACCACATGAGTTTTGGTGATGCTCTATATTGTCTGAATCAACTTTGTTTGTGTTTGTTTACGTACTAAAAGAGTGACTTTGAGAGCTGTTTCAGCGTACAATGTAAGTCAATGAGGAGCATATATTCAATTATCAATTTCCAATCACTGGAGCACTTATTTTGTATTTGTTGTCCACATTTGGAGTTACATCATGACAAGGTAACTAGTAACTACCTCAAACCTCTAAAAAAGTGGTCTTACCCGTTAATATTTCTTGTGTGTGTACAGAGGTGGTTCCTGCTGACCAGCAGGAGAGGAGCTCCACTCTGGTACAGGAGAAACCACAAGCTCCGCAGATTAAAGAGAGACTAGAGGAGCCTGATTTAGAGGACTGTGGAACATCACAACCAACTAGTGATGACCAGCTCCTCTCTTCACACTGTTCTGGTTCTGACAATGAAAACAGAGAGATGGAGCCTCTATCCAGCACCTCAGCTGAACACATGAAAACACACGCTTATGTAGAGGACTGTGGAACAGACCAGCTCCTCTCTTCAGACTGTTCTGACGCCGAAGACAGTGATGACTGGGCGGAGACCAGGGAAGGTCAGTCGGCTTTAAACTCACTGAAATCAGACCGTTCTCAATCTGACGCTGAAGACGGTGATGATTTAAACTCACTGAAATCAGACGAGACACAAAATGTGTATGGAGACAACAAGCTGTCTGAAAACTACCTCCACAAGGTGTCACACAGGGAATTGGAAAAGCTTTAGGTGTACAGATTGTGGCAAAAGGTTTAATCAAAAGTGTTCTCTGAAGAGACACACAGTGATTCATACAGGGGAAAAACCCTTTACATGTGCAGTGTGTGGCAAAGGCTTCATACAGGGGAAAAACCCTTTACATGCTACATTGAATGCAGTCAATGCACAGTTGCGCTCTCCTGTCACTGATGCACAGCTGTATATATATATAAAATAAATAAAGAGAATAATCGAACAACGTGCTAAATGGCCACGACACGTCCACTCACGAAATACTGAGTCGTTCACATCCTTACTATTTACAGCACAGAGTGCAGTCAGCGCACAACAACATTTACATTTTGGAACATGTGGGCAAAGAATAATCTGTTGATACTTTTTCCGGGCACTACTCTGCACTGAGGTACAAGATTGAAACCTATTATTCAGTCTCTTTGTATTTCTTTTCCTAGACTTTACTACACACGTACTTGTGTGTAAAGAGGAGGTTACACCTGAAGAGGAGAGGAGCTGCAGTCTGGTCCAAGAGGAACCACAACCTCCACAGATTAAAGATGAACAAGAGGAGCTACTTCAAAGACCAGAAGAGGCTGGTGGGTCCACGTTGACATTACTAGCAGAGCCTGTAGCCGGCACCTCAACTGAACACATGAAAACACAAGCTTATATAGAGTACTGGGTACGAACACAACCTACTGGTGATGACCAGATCCTCTCTTCATACTGTTCTGAATCTGACACTGAAGACAGTGATGAAGAGTGGGAGGAGACTAGGGGACTAGGGACTTTAAAAACACTGAAATCACAAAACACACAAAGTGTGGGAGGACGGCGCAAGCTGTCCCAGGAACTGAAATCATCAAAACAAACTAGTTTTTGTTGTACAGAGTGTGGCAAAATGTTTAATTACAAGGGAAATCTAAAAACACACATGAGGACTCATACAGGCGAGAAGCGCAAGCTGTCCCAAGGCCTGAAATCATCAAAACAAACTCACTCCATGAGGTTTTGTTGTACAGAGTGTGGCAAAATGTTTAGTTACAAGGGAAATCTAAAAACACACATGAGGACTCATACAGGCGAGAAGCGCAAGCTGTCCCAAGGCCTGAAATCATCAAAACAAACTCACTCCATGAGGTTTTGTTGTACAGAGTGTGGCAAAATGTTTAATTCCAAGGGAAATCTAAAAACACACATGAGGACTCATACAGGCGAAAAGCCATTCTCTTGTACTGTTTGTGGTACAGGTTTTGCTCAGCCAGGTACTCTAAAAGCACACATAAGGATTCATACAGGCGAAAAGCCATTTGTGTGTACCGTTTGTGGTAAAGGTTTTGTTGACGCAAGTAGCCTAAAAGTACACATGAGGACTCATACAGGTGAAAAGCCCTTTTCTTGTTCAATATGTGGTAAAGGCTGTGCTGAGAAAAGTAATCTAAAAACACACATGATGACTCATACAGGCAGAAAGCCCTTTTTGTGTACAGTATGTGGTAAAGGCCGTGTTAGCAGAGCTGATCTAAAAACACACATGAGGACTCATACAGGCGAAAAGCCATTCTCTTGTACCTTGTGTGGTACAGGCTTTACTCAGACGGGTAGTCTAAAGGTACACATGAGGACTCATACAGGCGAAAAGCCATTCTCTTGTACTATTTGTGGTACAGGCTTTACTCAGATGGGTAGTCTAAATGTACACTTGAGGACTCATACAGGCGAAAAGCCATTCTCTTGTACCGTTTGTGGTACAGGCTTTACTCAGACGGGTAGTCTAAATGTACACATGAGGACTCATACAGGGGGAAATATCAACATGACTGAATAAAATACACATGAATAGTTTCTGGTGATGGATTTTTGTTTCATCCTCAAGTTCAAGTTCTTTATTAATGTCCCCGGAGGGCAATTTGATTTGCAGCAGGTCATAGAGGTTTGTAACATAAAGCCAGTACAGAACAGCAACAGACATGTGACAACATAGCATGAGCACATCTGTGCAATTGATGAAAAGGATAAGAAAATAAAAGAGTAGCCAACCAAGTACAGTACAAAGTGAGGCATCATAGCATCATAAAGTGCCAATAGCCAAGTGATAAGTGTTAGGTACTTCTTCCCAGCAGCATTGACTGCTCGGATCGAGGCAGGGACTCCGAACTGAGTGGGTGGGCACTATTTGAGCGGATGGACAGGGCTTGTGTATGGATCTTATTTTCTATTCAACATGATGGAATTTCATTTTTATTTTATTTTATTTTGCATTATTCCCTCCAGCTCATAGGTTACTGCCGGTATTACAATATAAGCATCAGTTTGTCCACATTTGTCAGAATTATAAAGTCATATTTAATAATATTCATGCAATCATTATTATGTTAATTGATATGCCGTAAATATTGGTGCCGTAAAGTGCTAACGAGCTGCTGGGTTTGTGTAGATGTTCACTGTGTGTTGACATGTGTCCTTGTTAATTGACGGTGTACATTCCACATAGTTCTGTTTCTTTATAGCCTTAAACCCTTTTACAACTGGCAAAATAAATATTGATAATTTTTTATTGCTTGATTTAATAAAGATTTAAACACTAGAGATTATCTATGTATGCTTTATCATTATATAAATGTACATACACAAGCGCATACACCTGCTATCAAAATATTATCGACCTACACTACACAAATGTTCCTAAACATGCTTATGAATCTAAGTGATTCAGGATACACCATTATGCCAAAGTAACCATCGCGTCAACACATCAGCATAGCATCAGATGACTGCGGATTTGTACATCCGTTTGTTTCATATGCTTTTCACCTTTGTTACGATTATGGTGATTAGTATTATAGCCATCACCTGATGGTAACTAGTGCATTTATATAGCGCCTTTATCCAAGGCGCTTTACAGAGATTTCTGTAATTATGCTTTAAGTAGCATGTGACGTGTCAAAACTAGGGGTTATTCATGATTCTGAACAAAATATTTGCACAAAAAACACTCCTTGGGGTAAAAACGGCCATAGCCGTCATCACAAATGTCATGAGGTGATCACATTTGGGCACATTTTGGAACTTTGCAAATGGCTGTGTTTTCCGTGCAAAACGAATGCTTGGAATGGATTCAGAATGATGAGTCACATGCTACTTAAAGCATAATTCAAATTATAATGTTTTACCTTATAGCTTTTTAATGGCACCCCGACTTTCAACCCCTGAATTTACCATGATCCAAAAATGGTCAATCCATCAATTTGTAATGTTATTTGACCCTAATGCAATTTAATTTGGGGCACGCTCGAGCGCTCGGTTTCTGCCCCCTCTATATCGTAACTCTTCTATTAGATGGCTCTGGACTAGCCTATATGAACATGTGCCCAACATTGGTCACCACAAAAATATAGTCTATATAGGTCTATATAGCCGTTGATGTATTGCGCTTGTATGCATATTCTATGGTTCACATGACTGTCTGACAGACAGATATGTTTCAGGGCTAATTATATAAAAATAGTCCACACACTGTCACTTTGCATAGAGCTATATTATAGACATGATCTAAATCCAACCAATTTTATTTATTTTTAGTCGCCTCGGCTCCGCCAACCAATGTCACGCGTGATTCATCTTTTGTATATGATTTATTGACCACTTCATCTATCTCTTATAGTTCTTTAGTTTTGTTATCATATGTTTTCTGATGCGTATATTTAAGATTTCTGTTGTAAATTTGCTTATTCGAGGGATGACTTCCACACACCCGGTTCAATTTTATAGCAGGTTTTTTTAACCTGCTATAAAATTTCCTTTTAAGGAAGGAGGAGAGACCCGCACAACGCCACTTGCTGGTTGAAGAAGTCATGCCTGAAAGGCCGAAACGTTGCTACGACTCTTAAAATAAACCTCTTGAACCAGCAAGTGGCGGTGTGCGCCGGGTCTCTCCTCCTGTTGTAAATTGCTGACTTGTATATTGTTGATTTGTGTTCTGTATTCGGCTACATTGAAAATGAGAGCCTGCCCCTCAATTGTACTCCGAATTGAAATAAAGGTTATGATGATGATTGAATGGCATCGGCGTGTTTGCAAGTCGGCCGACGGGGTTTAAGCCAGCTCTCCAGCACTCTCCTCCAAAGGTAAGATCCCTATAGGCCTAATGTCGCTGGCGGCTGTATTGCTGGGCACAGAATGATGTTCCACATTTTGTCGTGGTATTCATTTATCCCATTCTGACCGGGCACCCATTTTGGTGTCAGCATCATGTTATGCTTTAGCTATTTTTGAAAAATCGAAGAGCGACTGACATTTTTAGAATCTGATCTCAGCTCAGAATGGGTTCATCAGACCAGTGTGTGTCCGGCAGAAACCTCGTATGAATCTGATCTCAGGTCAGAATGGGTTAAAATAGGCTACTGCATATTGATCACATCATGAACCCCAGGCACAGTTTCATGTGCGCCTTTGGTAACTCAAAATGTCAATGCCACAAATCATTTAATATTATTTATTGACAACATAATTATATCATCACATGAACGCATATGTAGTCTACTTAGTAGGCCTACTTACAGTACCATTTGACAAGGACATTATAGCTGTGTCGTGTGTCCAGATTCAGATCCATTTCCCCAGGCATTCTGACATACGACAGTGATATCATTATAAAATAGACGGATTTCCCCTCATAAGCTCTGATAAAAACAAATCAGCTATAATTTTACCTCTGCAAATAAGTGAACAATTTGTTCAATAAAAATGGCAAGTTGTAGGCCTATTAGCGTATTAACTGCCATGACCAAATCAGCAAAAATAAACTTGATGTAGCCAACTACTTAAACATCTTCTTTACAAACATTGCAACAACGCTGGTTAACAAACTGCCCTCCCACTCGTTTTGGCGTTTTGGTGTAGAGCACATCAATGCCTTCTACAAAAACCTAGGTGTTTGTAAAGATGAGAGAAATGGCAATGGTAACAACTGAGGAGGTGCTTAAAAAACGGAGTGCCCTCCAACCCCACTGGCCATGACAATATTCCCTCCAAATTTCTTTATAGCCATCTTTATAGCTCCAATCATCACCCACATAGTAAACCTCTCCCATCAAACAGGGACAGGTCCCCCAAGATTTCAAACTGGCCAAATTAAGTAACCCCCCTGCACAAGAAAGGGAGTAAATTAGACCCCGGCAACTACCGCCCTATTTCTTCTAAGCTCCATCTCGAAAGTGATGGAAGAAATAGCCCATGAACAGGTTGAAAAGTAACTTGCCACAAATAAATTAATGTACGAGTTCCAATCTGATTTCAGAACATCCCACTCCACTGACCCATGCCTCCTCTATTTGAGCGACACCAGACTTTTCTACACCAGACTTTTTTTAAAGGGGTACATGGCCGGAGACCAGGCCCCTTTTCCACCGGTTGGTTCCCAATGGGAACCGGTTCAGTTCTTTTTGGTACTTAGTCCATGAGCCAGAGCTCCAACATTGGAACGTTAATTATGAATTGAGTGTGCAAAACCATACCTATATTAGATTGTTATCACCATGAAACTTCCCCAGTTGATTATTTACACGAAGACAATGATTTATTGTATTACAAATACATTTTTAAATATGCAAAGGAGGCATTATGTAGGAAAATATGCAAAATAATAGAAAATATGAAAAAGCTACTACTGTGGAAGGGTTTATCATGTATTCATTTACTTGTATTGATCCTATAAACAATTTAATATAGGTCTAGTTTTTCCCACTAATTGTTATGTTAATATTTGGAGCTCTGGCTCATGGACTAAGAACCAAAAAGAACTGAACGGGTCCCCATTGGGAACCAACCGGTGGAAGTGGGGTCTGAGTGATTCATGATGTTGAGCAGGGATGGTACCATAGACTGTAAAAAATATGGACAAAGCGTTCTCCGGGTCTAACATGAACGTAAAATGAAGCCTGTTCAGTCCTTGTATTGTAAGTCGCCATCTTTCTAGATCCGTTTTGGCCCAGCTGGCCATTGGCTGGCCCAGACAACGAGGCGGGACTTCCCCCCCTTCTTCTCCGTTGGTTTTTATTTTGACTCGAGTGGGAGGGGAATCCCGATCATAGACTGTAACGGTAGCCACGCCCCTCAGAACATACGCGACTTTATGGTCATTTTTTTTATTAATGGGACCATAACTTTCCAAAAAGAATATTATGACATTAGAAATGAGACTTTAAACTAGTGACTGGAAGAAGAAAGTATTCATACCATGTTTATTAAAGGACAACTTTAGTTTTTTTCAACCAAGGTTCATGTTTTAGGTTGTTATTAGAGAAAGTAAAAGATGAGTGTTATTTTTTTCCATTTGCTGCTTTCTTTGGTTTTAGGGATTTTAGCTGTTTTTGACAGGGGGGCGGGGGCATTCGAGCATGGTGCTAAATATGTATTTTTTTACAAAATATTATGGAGATTTATTTTTTTATTATTTACTATAGCCCTAATAAACCCCAGGAAATTACATCTGGCCACAAATAAATCACAGGATCTACTGAATGTGAAGGTAGCCTACTGGGGGGAAGCCACACTGTGTGTCATAGGCTCAATGTCAGTTTGACACATTCAGTAGATCCTGTGATGTTTTGTGGCCAGAAGAAATTTCCAGGGGTTTATTAGGACTATAGTAAATAATTAAAAAAGAAATCACTATAAAATGTTGTAAAAAAATACATATTTAGCCCCATGCTCGAATGCCCCCGCCCCCCTGTCAAAAACAGCTAAAATCCCTAAAACGAAAGAAAGCAGCAAATGAAAAAAAAAGAACACTCATCTTTTAGTTTGTCTAATAACAACCTAAAACATGAACCTTGGTTGAAAAAAACTAAAGTTGTCCTTTAAGGTAATATAGTCTAGGTGAAGTTGGGCCCAAATACATGGGCCTCTATGGGGCTATGGGTTTTTCTGGGTCCAATGACAGCGCCACAACAGGCCATTATATGAACGTTCAGGAAATCCCGATTTCCTCAGTGGCTTCACAAAATATCTGTCTGACTGCCCCCCTGGATGGTACTAAAAACATCTTTCAACATGGTGGTTGGGATGACATCTAGTGGACTGGAGGAGGTTTTCATGCTGCTTACTATCTGTGTTAAATGATGGAGGGAAAGTATGTGCAGATACATATATCCAGGATTGACTGATGGTGGTGGTTGGGGACTAGATGGGATTAGAAGGGGTGATACCTGCCCTAATGTTGGCAACTTTATTTACAAAAAAATTATAGAAAATCATTGCAATCATTTGTAGAGAAGAGAAGACGTGAGGATTGGGCATTGGTGGACAGACAATTATTGTTAATGGTGTCAAAAGGGACCTTTGGGTTTCGTGCGGACAGTGCAAGATTTAAATGGAGCAACTACATCTAAAATATCAGTACAGTGCGAGTTAAAAGAGCTAACTAAAACATCAATATCATCGCTGACATTTGGGGGCGGTTGAATTAGCGGCAGAAAACGTTTCGGCTGATAAACCATTTACAATGTGAGCGCTTAATGCGTGTACCGGCCACACAGTCAGGAATAAAATATATATAAAAACAAGGGATTTATGGTCCGTCATGGCATGGTCATTTTGTCCTGTGGCTTAAACCTCAAATTATCAGGTGCGATGTCTCATGGCTTCTTCCCTCACAGATCTGACTCTGAGTTTACGCTCGGTCACTCTGAAACGATCAGTCTACCGGTGCCACGCTATGAGCTTGTAGATCTGCTATTCTTCAACAGCTAAAGTATAACAATGCTAGAAACACCAAAAGGGGTTCCCGCCCTGAATGAGATAAAATAGACAAAACAACCTACCGTCTTTCATTAGTAACAATGGTGTCTATATCTAATCCAAAACTGAAAACAAGATTGAGGTCGTTTCCCTGGTTATGTGTAGGACCTGTAGCATGATGTATCAAATTAAAAGATTCAGTAATACTGAGGAAATTCATTGCGGAAAGGTCAGTGTTGATGTGAAAATTAAGATCTCCCAGTAATGCACATTTCTCAAGCTTAATAATGGAGGTTAAAAGGTTGCTACAATCAAATTAAAAAGGAGCTGCTGAAACCAGGGGGGCAATAGATTAAAATACAATAAAAAGGGTCAGTACGCCCTACTTTAGTAATAAAAAGTTCGAAGGAGGTATTATATGTATCAGAGCTCACTGCCCGAGGAGAAAAATATACTCTTTACATAAAGTCGCCAAGCCGCCTCCGATGTTAGACCCAGCTGGCCTGGAGGTGGAGGTGGAGGTGAAAGAGCAACCCACAGCTATTAGCTGTGAAAAAGTCGTTAAGGAGGAACGATTTTTGGGTGATGGAGCGGGCATTTAGTAGGGCTGTTTATTTATTTATTTTATCCCATGATTTTGCAACCCAGTTTTTTCACCCAGTGTCAATTATCTAATGTAATCCTGGGCGCTACACTTCCTCTGCCAACCTGGGGGGGGGGGGGGGGGGGCAGCGGACTGACCTCATGCCTCCTTCTATGCATGAGGAGTCCAAGCTGCTTCTTTTCAACGGACAGGGGGGAATTTCCCTGGAAGGAACACATTATTCCGACCAGTTCCTTTCCCCTCCATCAGGCCAGCGGGAGGTAGTTTAGAGACCAGGATTACGGCATGTTTTTGTGAGGGTACCTACCCTAGGGGACACGGGGAGAACATGCAAACTTCACACAGAAAGGCCCTTTCGCCAACCCCGCATCGGGTATGGGCACTGATGACGCGGAGGAGGAAACACGTCCCCAGCGCCCACAGCATCCCCAGCGGGAATCGAACCCAGGACCTTCTAGCTGTGTGAGGCGACAGCACTATAGTAGGGCAATGTTAATAGATTTGGGGCCGGCTGGGTGTGGGGGTGGGTGCAGCTGGAGGGATGACACCTGTCCTGTCAATTTGTGACTGATGATGATCTATGGGAAATAGTAACTGGGATGGAGGATGTGATGGCTATGTGACTAAGTGGCAGTGAGGGGTTTATCTGACTTCATTCAGATGAGAGGTGGTGAAGGATGTTTTTTTGCAAAGATTTGAATGCCTTTGTGATTGGGGTGTATTGGGTCACGATACAGTGATGGGCTTTTCCAGAAATCATCCAAATTGCTGATGTAAAATTGCGCAACCAGTTGTCTGCGCAAAGAATGCGGCTAAAGTTTTCGGGGCCACGGAGGAGAGTGGGGATTAATCCAAGGAAGATACAGGATGTATTTATCATACAACTACAGGTGTCAGTCAGTTGGATCACCACCCATCACCACCCACCAGGCAAACCAGGCATACTTAATGAACTGGTGGGCGTGCCCACATAAAAACAACATTTTAACAAATACTGTACACTTTTTGGAAAAAGATGTACCTCCTTATCTAACGATAAGACCCGATCATCATGTTTTAGGGTGGAAAAAATCACGGCGCTCCATCTTTAATTATGTAAGCGTCAGTCTTCAGCAGTGCAGTTGAGCATGCCCACCAGCACAGCTGCATCATGGAACCATAGTTGAGTATTGAGTGACTTATTTGGCACCGTTATTAACTTGTGGAAACAAGACTTTGATCTGTGTGTGTGTGTGTGTGTGTGTGTGTGTGTGTGTGTGTGTGTGTGTGTGTGTGTGTGTGTGTGTGTGTGTGTGTGTGTGTGTGTGTGTGTGTGTGTGTGTGCGTGCGTGCGTGCGTGCGTGCGTGCGTGCGTGCGTGCGTGCGTGCGTGCGTGCGTGCGTGCGTGTGCTGAGTCAAACCTCCAGTCACAAAGGAGCATTGGCATATCCTAGCAACACAGGAGCTTTCCTGTTCATAGTGCATGTGCGCACACTCGCATGCATGTGTGTGCACGCCACGCACGCAGGCATGCACGCAGGCATGCACACACAGAGCAGAGACATCCTCCTGGGGGATGGAAGGTTGGAGAGAGAGAGAGACACACACTAGTTAGTCGTCTGTGGAGGTAAGCTAGCTCGGTTACTATTTAAGCATTTATCTGATGTTTTTGTCTAGAAATACTACAATGCACAGCACAGTCAGACATTATGAGCAATACAAAATATCATTGTTGACTCAAACACAGTCAAATAGTCAACTTTCTTTATGCTATAGCGGAGAAGGCATATCATACAAAGTAAGTAAACTTCATAGTGCAGGGGTTTTCCAGACCATGGACCCTTTAGCTGAGAGAGAGATAGCATGGTTTCGTCTTCGGATTCGGGTTCTTGGAAACGCCCCCCAGCCACTGCGTTAGTTTTACTGAGGTTAGGTTAGGTATAGTTTACTGAGGTTAGGTTTAGGTATAGTTTACTGAGGTTAAGGTTAGGGTTAGGGTTAGGTTTAGGTATAGTTTTACTGAGGTTAAGGTTAAGGTTAGGGTTAGGTTTAGGTATAGTTTTACTGAGGTTAAGGTTAAGGTTAGGGTTAGGTTTAGGTATAGTTTTACTGAGGTTAAGGTTAAGGTTAGGGTTAGGTTTAGGTATAGTTTACTGAGGTTAGGTTAGGTATAGTTTACTGAGGTTAGGTTTAGGTATAGTTTTACTGAGGTTAAGGTTAGGGTAAGGTTTAGGTATAGTTTTACTGAGGTTAAGGTTAGGGTTAGGTTTAGGTATAGTTTTACTGAGGTTAAGGTTAAGGTTAGGTTTAGGTGTAGGCTGTCAATCACAGCGACTGGCCAGTCACAGCGCACCCTCTACGTCACTTTGTACTCAACCCGAAGACGAAACCATGCTCGCCTGAGAGAGAGATAGATGAAGCAGGGACCCCCACTATAATATAGTAAAACAGCAACCCATACAATATCTTTGTTGTTGGGCCTGTTATCTCCATATTTGTGCTTTTTCTTTTTTTTTCACACTATTTGCAAGCATGTAGATCAGCTTTTTATTGCAATTATTGACCCCTGGGGGACCCCATCATTGAAGTATAGCATACTGTGGGTGGTTAAAATGCAGTTTGGTGACAGCTGGTGTTTGGTTGACCTCCAGAATGTGTGTGAATGTCATGGAATATAAAAAAAACATTACAAGTTCACTACAGCACAAGAGTCATCTACAAGCAGATGATTTTTTTCTAAGTGCTGGAGTTTGGGAGCGCTCGTTGACTATCACTCAACGGCCCACGCGTACCACCTGTTTTGAATGTGCACATAGTGCAGCAGGCAGCAGGAGGTTGCTTTACTGATAACGAGCGCTTCCATACTCATCTGCAAGGAATGTCTTGACAGGAAGTAGCTCATAAAAAGTCTACGGTGGATTTTTATTAAACAAAAGCTTTACAGATTGAAAGAGGATAATTCAAGCTTTCCCTACAACAGCTGCAATGTTGGTGATTTTGACGTTGTTCAATATAATTAGAGAGGACTTTTCTGTTTGGATGAATGGGCTCTCTATGGGAAGTGTCACCTATGGGTATCACCTTGCTGGCAAGATGGCTGCGGTCTGAATAAAGAGAATACATGCTGATTTGGAGGTTCTCAACCATACATGGAATACTGATGTTATTGATTTCAGCTTTTACAATTCCAAACATGCAAACATGACGCGCTTTAAGCTTTATGACCCCTGAGCGGCGGTGGCTCAGGGGTAGAGTGCCTGGATGGCAACCGTAAGGTTGCCAGTTCGAACCCGGGCTCCCCCAGAGTTACTGTCGAAGTGTCCTTGAGCAAGACACTGAACGCCTAATTGCTCCCGATGTGCTAGTTGGTGCCTTGCATGGTTTCCGCTGCCATCGGTGTATGAATGTGTGTGTGAATGGGTGAATGTAATGCACAATCTATGTAAAGCGCCTTGGATAAAGGCGCTATATAAATGCACCATTTACCATTTACTTACAGTTTAAATTAGTATTTGCTTGCTGAGTAGTATTACAAATAATGTCATTGCCTTTTTTCATGTCCAATCTATTTGTATTTAGTTAAAATGACTTTCAGGATCCCAATTAAAAATAGCAACAAAGAAAATCAAGATTTCTATTCGAATATAGCAAAAAATAGCCGATCTATCGGCTATTTTTGGCCGTGGATCGCGTTTGCTTTCAAGACCACTTTACACGGCAGCCGACGGGGCATCTTAGTTCGGTCATTTCTGATATTCTTCCATGACCGAAGGTCCGGTTCTCAGTGGATTTGCCATCAATGAAGGTTAAATAAAACATTGAGCCCCCACCGCGCCACACGAATAAATGCGAACAAAGTACGTCATTTCAGTTCAGTTTTAGTTAGTTTTATAAACACACAATACAGTTTTAGTTAGTTATCGTTTATGTTCTATTGTAGTATTTTATTTAGTTCCGTTTTATTATTATTATTATAGCACTTTAACCCTATTTCTTATATGGCACATGAATTGCAGTGAGTGAGAAAAGGGAGAGAGAGTCAATATTTGTCTTTGTTCTGATATTCTGTTATCGGCTATTGTACTGTCTTTATGGTGGAGACTGCCCTAGACAAACACGCCTGTGTATGTGTGTGTGTGTGTGTGTGTGTGTGTGTGTGTGTGTGTGTGTGTGTGCGTGTACTGTAAAGAGTAAATGTCCGGCATTCAAAATGTACAAAAGTATTTGCATCAAAATGTACTTACAAAATGTACCAAAAGTAAAAAAAGTACTCATTATGCATAATGTCTCATTTAAATTATTAGAGCTTGTAGTTCGGCTATTTTCAAAGGGCTGAAATGTATATAGGCTACTGTTGAAATTCTTGCTGTATGTTTTATAATAATAATCAAAGTCTACAAAGTACTGGAATTTGGAAATACTCAAGTAAAGTACAAATAACTCAAAATTGTACTTGAGTACAGTACAGTACTTACTTTCCACCCCTGTGTGTGGTAGCATATTAGTGTTAGCAGCAAGTAGCTAGTAATAGTAGTTTTTGCTGCAAAGAAAGAAAGAAGGTAAAGAACGGTGTGTTCATTAATTAACGTGGACAAAAATTAACAACGCTGTCTCCGTGGCAACCATGTGTTTAACTTTGAACCGTGTGTCTATTTGATGTCACAGCCTGTCACCATGGACACCAGCCCAGGAGAAACACAGCGGGGGGGAGAGGAGGGGCCAGGTACGTGCACACACACACACACACACACACACACACACACATTCTCATGCATGTGCACGCTCATACATGTACGCTCACATAACACAGTACGCTCACTATGCACACTCACACATGCATGCACGCACGTTACACACACTCACACACATGCACATGGACGCTCGCACATGCACATCACTGGTGGAACAGTACTGTACAGTATGTTCTCGTAGCAGCTGATGAATCTGGGTGCATGTACAGTAGAATATACAGTGTCAATGTATCCATGTGTAGAGAGGCTACACATGTAACCACGTGGACATAAAATTCCATGTCCATGTCCCCCACCCCCCCACCCCATTTCTTGAAATGTAACTGTTTTGGACATACAAGGTTTCCACCTGACAATTTGACAGATTATATGACACAATTCCTCAGATATTGCAATAAGTTTCTTTGCTGGCGTAACGGCCGCGAAGAAGATGGTTGCTTCGCACTGGAAACCGCCTCACACATTGACATTTCGCCAATGGGCTTTGACGTTTCTAGATATCATTTACATCTAGAAATGTCTACAGCAAGATTGCATGGTGCAAAAGAGGAAAACAGTGAGATTTGGTCTGGTATTGCAGATTTGGTTAAGGGCATGATTTAGTCATTATTATTATTATTATTATCATTATTTATTTTTTGTTCCCATTGCACAGTAGTAGGAGTACTGACATTTTGTGGCATCTTTGGTCCCGGGGGGGAGGGGTGGGTGGGATTGTTTGTTTGTTTTTGTGTTCCTTGCTTTTGCTGTTATGTGTTGTTTTTATATGTTTTGTTTTCTTTAATCATTCTTGATGTTAACGTGTCTTATTGTGATTTATTGTCTTAAATAAAAAACATTTGATAACAAAAAAAAGATATTGCAATAAGTAAACGTTGTCACATTTTGTGCCCACACATCGTGTCGTCATGGCGGCACCAGGTAAGAGGAAGTGGCGTTTTAAGCAGCTGCGGAGCCGTCTGTTTGGTCGCCTGAGGAGGAAGGAGGCGGAGCCCGGAGCCGGCAAACAGAGCCAGTCCACCAGTGACATCAGCAGTGATGTCATGACGGCGGGACAGGGGGCGTGTCCAGCGTACTACTCAGAAGAGGAGGAGCAGCTGTGAGTGAGACTGTAACCGTGGTAACCATGGTGCCATTTGCACTTGGATATCTGAGGGCAAGAAGGGGGGGGGATGGGGTCCAGACAGTGGCCTTGTGGTTAGAGTGTCCGCCCTGAAACTGGGAGGTCGGGGGTTCGATCCCCCAGGCCGGGTCATACCAAAGACTGTGAAAATGGGACCCAATGCCTCCCCGCTTAATTGGCACTCAGCATCAATAGGTTGGATTGGGGGTCAGATCAAATCAACTAATGATTCCCGCTCACCGCTCCAAGAGCTGAGTCAAACGAATGTCAATGCGGTAACGTGTGTGACTCAGATTACGACTTGTGACTTTGAGGTGTGTCAGCGCGCGTGTGTGCGTGCGTGTGTGCGCCTAGGTGAAGCCTAACGGTACCAATGAAGTGTGTGTGTGCGTGTGTCATTAATTGTGAGCCTCACAATCATCAATATGATCCTATTTGCGTTCCACTTCTATATGCCCCCTATTTCAAATTGAAACAATATGCTATACTAATATGCTATGTTATACTATACTAGTTCCATTCAGCCAATCATGTTGTTCCAACAGGGGTTCAGCAACGTTGAGTTCCCGGGCGCTGTCACATGACAGCATCTTCCAAACGGACCTATCACAGAGCTCCATGCAGTCGACCTGTGTTTCATCTCAGGAGAGCCTACATGGAGGGAGAGTACGCGCGCTGCAGGTCAGTGCGTGTGTGACTCCAAACAAAAGTATAAAGGCTCAAACATAGTCTGGATTTTCGGTGGTGAGGTGACCACCGAACTACAACATGACGTCACTGAGGTGACCACCAAACTACAAAATGACGTCACTGAGGTAACCACCAAACTACAACATGACGTCACGAGCCGCGGTGAAGAGCAAACCACCGCCACCCCCCCAGCCCTTCTCTCTGTTTTTACTCACCACCGCTCAACGTTATTTCAGCTCCGGTGGTCAGCTCACCACCGGAGCGGTGCTCACCTCACCACCGAAAATACAGACTATATATGAGCCTTAACTTGCCAATCAGTGTAATTGGTGCACACCCCTGTCCACCTCTAAAGGCTCATACATAGTCTGGATTTTCGGTGGTTAGGTGACGACCAAACTACAACATGACGTCACGAGCCGCGGTGAAGAGCAAACCACCGTCACCTCTCCAGCCCTTCTCTCTGTTTTTACTCACCACCGCTCAACGTTATTTCGTGGTGGTCAGCGGTGGTCAGCTCACCACCGAAAATCCAGACTATAAATAGGCCTTAACTCTGCTTCTTTTTGATTGGCTGCAGCTGAAGCTACAGCAGCAGAACATGCGTTTGGGCTTGCCCCCCCTGCTGATCCCCCCCGCCAAGAGAATGGAAGAGTCCGGTGCCACCTCTGAGGACGATGGTTTGCCCCAAAGCCCCCCACACCTGTCTGAACAGCACATGGCACAGGAACTACCTTATAAGGTAGGGGCCCGGGGTGCGGTTAACACAAATGACAATAACAAATATGAACACAATTAGTTATAATTCTCCATTTCCTTCTCTGTAGTATCCAGACTGTCCAAGAAACCAGAGTCCTCTGAGCCTCAGTGAAGAAGAGGACCAGGTGTGTGCGTTGGTGTGTGCATGCTTGAATGCACATGTCGGTCGTGTGTGTGTGTGTGTGTGTGTGTGTGTGTGTGTGTGTGTGTGCCTGCATGCGCTCATGTCATGTGCATGCCTCTGTCTGTGTGTGTGTGTGTGTGTGTGTGTGTGTGTGTGTGTGTGTGACTGTGTGAGACTGTGTGAGGCTGTGTGTGTGTGTGTGTGCACGACTGCACGTGCATGCATGCGTGTGCGTGCGTGACTGCGCGTGCATGCCTGTGCGTGTGTAACGCTGCCTCGGTGCTCGACCTTAATAGACAGCGCCTGAGTTCAGGCCATAAAAATAAATAGATAAAACTGACCAGACACCTCAAATGTTCAGATTAAAAGTTAAACTTCAAAACCCAAACCCAATCTTGTAAGTCAGAAAAACACCAACTCTACTCCTGTCCCTATAAAGCAGGGGTAACCAACCAGGGGTTCGCGAGGTACCAGTAGCTCGCACGAGCCATTGAAGTAGATCCCGGAGTGAGCGGGTGTCAGACTGAAGGCTCATACATACTCCAGTTTTTGGTGATTATCACCGCGGTGTAGTTTTTAAAGGGTTGGAAAACTACACCATTACGTCAGTCGCGGTGATGATCAGCTATCACCGCAGACACAGACCCATCTCTCTGTTTTTACTATCAGACAAGTCTTTTATCACCCCGTTCACTGATTGGTCTAGAAGTTGGGTAAACCACAGGGAGGCGGGGTCAATCCTTAAGGACATCACCGCGAGTATGATGGCCTCAACTCTTATCACCGTTTTAGGTGATAAGCTATCACCTAAAACGGTGCTAACCTATCACCTAAAACTGGAGTATGTATGGCGTATATATTTACAGGCAGCCAGTCCATCACTACCAATACACAGAACGTGTATTTAGAATAGCTCAGCAGTGATGGCCCCAGACATGTGTTGGGCCATCAACTACAGTTTGTGTTTGACCGCTATCTCCGGTAACCCCCTCGTGCATAATAGTCATGCATATGAGAACAGAACAGTATAAAAACCCACAGAGCTAAACAGCCTCTCATTCACAGTCACTACTATGCCTACACAGGCAAGCAGTGACTATACTCTACTCTGACTATGGAAGAAATAAAATCATAATCATCAATAATCATTTCCACCAGGAATGGGCTCTATGCAGCCAACACTTCCGAGTTCAGTTTGGGCCACCAGAACGCTTCTGGTCGGCAGCCACTCATTCACTGTGAACTTACGGTCGTGATTCTGTAGGAATAAAGTTCAGTACAACACTATGCTCACATTGAGAGATGCATGTTATGTTGGTTGGAAGTTCTTCACCTAATAACTGGCTTCTTCATGAAGAAATACACTCCTCAATGTAAAATAGTTTCTTTAAGGTGAGACACTACAGGTGAAAAGGTAAAGAAAATTAAATAATAGCTATCACAATGAAACTTCTCCAGTTGATTACTTATATTAAAACTAAGATTTTTTTGTATTACAAGTTTTCTGAAATGATATGTTTAAATATGCAAATTAGGCATTATATGCGCTAATTTGCATACATTTCGGGACGATAAATCTGAAGATCGGATAAAGCCAGGTTCAAAATTATCATTTCATTTTGTTGACACATTAGAGACAAAGAAAATTACAGATGGGATTTTATATATCTCTAATTATCACTCCACAAATCAGAAAATAGTGTCAACAGGCATAAAAACCCCAATTCTTCAGGTATAAAATGTGATGTAAATCAGGCTGTGAATGATATATCAACACATCCATCTGTATATTTCTGCGGAATATAGTTATGAATAAGACTGGAACGTTTGGTGTATGTGAGTTCAACTGAAGTGGAGATTCTTTGTCCCAGGTATGAGGAAAACCCATTTTGAGAAAACGGCCTTTAAAGATTTGTATTGTAAAATTACAAAACGTTTTATTTGAAGCCACTATTTTGAGACAAAATATCTCATCCAAACCTTGGCAACAACATATAATGGCATATATCATTGGAAAGGTCTGGAGACCTTGAGCTGACTGTGGTCTGATCCAAATATGGTCACTTCCTTTGTAGGCCTACCAACAACCAATCATGAAAATAGAGATGGTGGATTTTCACCCAGAAAAACGAGCTGTCATTGGCTAAAATAAACATCTAAATCTGTATTTTTTTATACAGATACAGGCCTCACCCCCCTCACCCCTGCCCACTTTGACAGGCTGGAATGGCTTAGGCTCGACGACAGAGTACAGCATCTTGCAATGGGTCTGGTTCACAAGATTCGATACACCACCAAGATACCCATGTACCTGTCTAAATACTTCCTTAATGTTAACGAAGCTCCACACCCACAACACCAGAGGGAGTGCAACAAACCATGTACAACCCAGATTCGGCACAAAAAAAGGGACTAAATTATTTTCGCTCCTATGCCACCCCACCAACAATCATTAAGACATGTGAATCCCTTGACTCCTTCAAAACCTCTCAAAGGGCACCTACGGACATGCAATTCTTAACTGGCCCCCGTAAAATCTGAATCCCCCCCCCCCCTTTCCCCCCACACTGTATACATTTCTTTTCCCTTTTACCTCCTTTATGATGAATTCCTGTTCTGTTCTTTAGACTATATAGAAGTGTATATTTGTACGTCTCTAAATGTTTTGATGAATTGAACATGGTGGACCCTCTTGTAAATGTAAACAAGTGTAATGCTTAATTGGGTCGTCCACTCACAGTTAAGTCTTTGTATTGAGTTTGTGCTTGAAATGTACTGTAATTCTGCAAACTTAATAAATATTTCAATCAATCAATCAATCAAACCGACAAAAAAAATGGCTCTCTTCCTCACTCTACAGAACAGGAAAGCTAGAGATACTGCCCCAGTGGATGGCAGAGAACCCTTAAGTGATGGCATAGTTTTTCATAGTTTGTATTATTTGTGTTGCGACATTGACATGACATGAGTTGGAAACGTCTTAAATCTCCTGTTAAAAACGAGAGTTCATGGATTTCTCCGGTGTTGCCATGTCCGCTTGTTATAAGCGACTTGGGGCTTGGCTTCTTTTCATAGACCTGATTGCTTATTTCTCTCACACAATCTGGCGAAACCTACCTCTCGTCTCCAGCATATTATGTCTATGAGCGTAACAACCGGTGTTGCCAGATTGTGTGAGAGAAATAAGTAATCAGGTCTATGAAAAGAAGCTACTCCACAAATGACTGAGCTGCTATAATACTTAATATTTATTATATACTAAGACTATAGGTAGGACATCGGCAGCTACTTGAGAATAGCAGATCTACAAGCTCACAATGCATCGTTGTGAGCTTGGGATCAGATATTTTCCAAAATAGTTTTATACAAATAAAAAATAAAAACCTGGCACAAAACATTCAGATGGGGGTCCGTGTGCACAAATACATGGGGGTCCTTGGCTTTATGACAATATTCACAGGTTTAAACAACATTAGGGATAGGGAACAAGCCTAAATAAGCATACACTTCAGAAACAAGCCCCGAAAAGCACAACATAACCTGTCAAAAATTTCAAGCAACTTTACTGAAAAACAAGACCAAAGTCGCTTATAAAGAGCGGACATGGCAACACCGGAGAACACCCAAATCATAATATTATGGCGTGCACGTTCAATCAATTATTCCTTCAAAGCAAACGGCATAAACAATATTAGTTTGTCTCTTCTACAAAAATAAAACGTACAAGTTAGCGTTCTCTTGCCATACTACTTGTATTATTTCCCACCACGGAATACATTTATCTTAATATTTAGGCATTCATTATATAACTATCAGTATTTATTCTTAAACTATAGTCTCTGGATTTGTGCACATGCATTGAGCCTGTCAGAAAGTGTGTTTTTTTTTTTTTTTTACAAATTATAGTGGTGAATCATGGCTTACAATTGGGAATAAAATGGGCTCTTGGGCTTGAAAAGGTTGGTTCAAACTGCTATAAAGTAACTACAAGACAACAAGGTATACCCAAATACCTCTGTTAAGTTTCCCTAAAGGAAATAGTGCAACAAATGAATTGTAAGACAATACAATGTGTTGACAAACTGTCAACTACCGGTAAGTACCGGTACCCTCGGAATCACCCTTTTAAATGTACTTTAGAAATAAAAGAGTAGTGTAGTAAAAGTATTTTAATATACCAGAAAATCAAATGAACTAGCAGTAACTATTATTTTAACTCGCCACTATTAAACCACAACATTTTACTCTACCTAAATAAATGAAATATGACAATATCCAATATTTTAAAGTATTTACTAAATGCAGGAAATACTTTCAATTCACTTGAGGATGGACTTAGAATTACACAACCACCAATATACCGTGTACAATAGTGGGCCCACTTAAGAAATAAACAAATAAAAAGCCGGCATAATATTATAAAAAAAAAGAAGGGAAAAAAAAGAAACCCGTTGCAGGCCTGTTAGTGATGTTGTGCACTGGAGTGGAAACACCTCTTCACTGTTCACTCACGTGAGTGAGCCTCGTTTCCCAGGTTAGTTATATGTCTATATGGTTCACCCCACGCAATGTGGAGAGCTAAAGTTGACAGGACGTTCTTTACACCGTTCCAGAAGACAGACGACTGGTCTTACCCACGTCCTACGATGCCAGAGGTGCACCCAGCTTTCCTGGTCGCAGGGTGCGCTATCTGGTTCTTATAGTAGCAGTCTTTGTATTCTCCCAACGACCGTTGTGTAAAAAAAAAAGTCTTTCTGTTCCGGACGTTCACGGTGTAGAACACTAGTGTCTCCTCCCGCTAACCATTAGCCTAATCACAGAACTTGTCTGGAATTCAGTCTTGCAAATACTGTTCACACTCAATCAGATGAGCTTCAAAATGAACTCTTAAACACTTATAAAATGACAGTAATGTTTTACTGTTTTCTAGTTGCATAACAAGCATAAAAAGAACATACAAAAAAGCTGAAAATTGTTGACAGTAAAAACACTAGAGGGAAGAAACATTTAAAACAAGGTGAGCTGAGCTGCTCATTAAAAATCACCCTCCTCTTCAACAAACAACTGGAACAGATGACTCTAAATTATTCTAAATCCTAAATGGATTAAAGCTTTGCCTTGCAAGCGCAAAGTGAACAATCAATTGTTGAGTGGCAAAAGAAAGACACATCCCCATTCCTGATTATAAACCCTCCCACCCAGCATTATTTGTGTGTGTAGTCATTATATCCCCAATTCAAAACCCTATTATAATAGTGGGATTACAGAGCACATTTCAACTGGAACTGGAAACTGGGAAACATAACAGAATGTTGATATCCCTCAACAGGACCTCTACAGAATGGTTTCAGTGTATGGAAATCAACATTTACAGTTCTATAGTAAGTTTACAATTCTATGGAACGACAGAGGGGAAGGAGAAGGAAGTAGGAACAACACTACACTAACACTACACTACTTGTTTTTTTAACATTCCCGTCTCGATGATGAAATATTTAGCGTCTTTGTGGTGAGGATGGGGAAAGGTCAGAGGTCTTAACCATGGGTGGCATCATCCTCCACGAAATCTTTGGCCTGATCAGCTGAGATCACATCGATGTGACTCACCTTGTTTCTGAACTTGACTCCATAGAACTTGTCGGCTGATTCCAACAGCTCAGGCCTAAAGGTGGTGGTGATAAACTGGGCGTTGCCTGCCAGTTCCACCATCATATCCGAGACGGCCTTCCTGTGCTGGGCGTCGAGGGCCTGGTCGATCTCGTCAAACAGGTAGAAGGGGGCGGGGTCACACTTCTGAATGGCGAAGATGAGAGTCAAGGCCACCAGAGACTTCTGACCGCCAGACAGCTGCTGCATCTCCCTCATCTCACCCTGCTGGCCTGTGAACGACACCCTGATGCCGACTCCAGTGAACTGGTCCACAGAGGGAACACTGCTCTGGGAGCCCTCGGCAGCACTTTCACCATCCTCCTCCTTGCTTCCCTCTGCCTCCCCCTTCTTCATCACTAGTGTGGCTTTGCCCCCAGGAACCAGCTTCAGGAATACCTCGCTAAAGTTCTTAGACACCTGTTTGAAGGTGAGCTGGATGGCCTCGTACTTGCGCTGCTCCAGGACGTTCATCAGCTCCATGATGGAGGTGTGGCCGCGGTCCAGCTCCGCCTGACGCCTGATCAGCTTCTCCTTCTGCTCCGAGAAGTCCACGAACTGGTCCAGGGCCTTCTTGTTCACGTGGCTGTACTTCTTCAGCTCCGCGTTGCACTGCTCCAACTTCTGGAACAGCTGTTTAAGTGTCATTTTCTGGTACTTTTCGAAGGCTTCCTGCGGCAGCGAGCCGAGCTCTCGGATCTTCTTCATGCACTCGTCCTTCTTCTTGAGCAGCATGCCCTGGCGGTTGGTCATCTTCTCCAGCTCCTTGGTGTCCTGGTTGATGACATCGTTGTGTTCCTTCTCCACGTGCTTCCAGCGGTCCATGCTCTTCACCAGCTCCTTAATCTCGCTCTCCGCCTTGTCCACCAGAACGTCCAGTTCTTCGGAGCGTGCCAACGTGTCTTTGACACGTTTGTTGATGCCGTCCAGCTCAGAGGTGGTGGCGGTGAGCACCGTGCCTCCCTCCGTCTCTCGCAGCTCATTCAACTCCAGTTCCACTTGGTCAAGGCGTTTCCGCAGGTTCTCATTGAGGTACGTTTCCACCCTGGTCATGATGCCTTCCAGCTTAATCCTCTCATTCAGAAGCTGCCTGTTGTCCTGCTGGAGCTGGCGGATCTCGTCGTTGAGCTCATCAACGTGCTTCTGGTCGTCCAGGCTGAGCTGAGACAGCAGCTCTGTGCCCAGCTCGGCCTTCAGAGACTCCCTGGTGGACTCCATGGCGTGCAGGCTGGCCTCCAGACTCTGCAGGCTGCGTTGCTTGGGCATGTAGGTCTTCTCAGACTGCTGCGTCTTCTCCTTGAGCATCTTCATCTCTGACAGGATGGCGTCTCTGGAGGCTTTGAACTTCCTCTGCTGCGTCTCCATCTGCTGCAGCTGGTTCATCTGCTGGTCAATCTCGTTGTTGATGCGTTCGATGTTTCTGCGAAGGTTCTCGTTCAGCTTGGCCTCCAGCTGGCCCAGCTCCTCCTGGGCCTTTCTCATGTCCTTCTGGAGCTCCAGGCGGGACTTCCTGGTGTCGTAGTAGCCTCCCGTCAGAGCTCCACGGCTGCTCACCTGGTCGCCCTCCAGAGTGATGCAGTCCATAGCGAAGGCTCTGGCGAGCTGTGTGGAAACCTCCATGCTGCGGCAAATCAGGGTCTTCCCAAACACGTGCTTGAAGGCCTTCTCAAACTGGGTACTGTAGCGCAGCTTGCTGATCATAGGAAGGGCATCGTTGGTCTCTGGGTAGGCCGTGTCCCGGACGTCCAGCTTGCTGAGGGGCAGGAAGGTGACCTCTCCAGGCAGCTTCATCTGGTTGAACTCACTGAGGATCTTGGTGCTCACCTCGTCTGTCTCTACGATGTGGTAGAACAGCCTAGTACCAGCAGTCACCTCCACACAGGTGTAAAAAGCAGGCTCGCACTCAAAGTTGTTCATGACGATGCCGTGGTATCCATTGACAACATGCTGGTTGATTGTGTTGCGACGGAAATACTCCAGGACCTTGTTGATGCTGTCGATACCATTCAGAATACCCTTGCCAGTGGCAGCTCTGAGGAGCTGCTGTTTCTTCTCCAGGTCATCCCGTTTGGCCGTCAGGGCCTGCTGCTCCGCGTTCTCCTCACGCCACAGGTGGTTTCTTTCACTTTGCAACTCATCTTTTTTGTTCTTCACTTCATAGTATTTCTTGTCGAGCTCCTCAACGCGAGTCTTGACTTCATTGAGATCTTGATCGAGTCTATTGTACTGCTCCACCATCTTCTCCTTGTTGGTCTCTGTGTCTTCCAGATCTTTGTGGATGGTCTCGATCTGTCTCTTCTTGTCGTGGATGGCGTGATCCAGGGACTTCAGCTCCTTCTTGATCCACTGGTCTCTCAGCTCCTTGGAGGTGAACTGGCTGCCTCGACCCTGCTTGGCATACAGGTCTGTTCTCTCCTGTGTGGCCTGGGCCAGTCTGGCGATGCTCCGCTCCTCTCTGTCCTTCACCATGCTGAACCTGGGCTCTGTCTCCTGCAGCTCCGTCTGCTTCTCCTCAATCTTCTCCAGCAGCTTAGAACGCTCCTTCAACAGGCGTTTCCTCTGTTCACTGTTGCCCGCCAGCTCGTCCTGCAGGTCTTTGGCCTTCAGCTCCAGCTTGGTCCTCTGCTTGATCTGCTCCTGGCGCTCGGACCCCAGCTGCTCCCTCTCCTCCTTCATGGCAGAGATCTTCGCCTTCATCTCGCGCACCACGCGCTCCGTCTCCTCCACTTTGTCCCTGGCATCCTGCTGAGCATCACGCAGCTGTCTGGATTTGTCTCCACAGCTCTCTCTCTTTGAAGACAACTGGTCCAGTTTGGCACGGGCCTCGTTGAGCTCCATCTGGTAGATGGTGTATTCCAGGGCTCTCCTCATCTTGTCCCACTTCTGGTACTGAGCCAGCTCCTCCTTCTCGTCCGCCAGGGTG